>NC_090446.1:1365058877-1365383657 GCF_031143425.1 Pleurodeles waltl
CAGTGCAAAACTACCTTCCCACGAGGACGCCGGCTCCGAATGGAGCCGGCGGAGTGGGAAGGTGCGACGGGTGCAGTGGCACCCGTCGCGAATTTCACTGTCTGCAATGCAGACAGTGAAATTCTTTGTGGGGCCCTCTTACGGGGGCCCCTGCAGTGCCCATGCCGTTGGCATGGGCACTGCAGGGGTCCCCAGGGGCCCCACGACAACCCATACCGCCATCCTGTTCCTGGCGGTTCAGATGGCGGTATGGGCTGTCAGAATCCCCATGGCGGCGCAGCGAGCTGCGCCGCTATGGAGGATTCAAATGGGCAGCGGAAAACCGGCGGGAGACCGCCGGTTTTCCACTTCTGACCCCGGTCAAACCGCCGCGGTCAGAATGCCCAGCGGGGCACCACCAGCCTGTTGGCGGTGCCCCCGTCATTTTAGCCCTGGCGGTCTTGGACCGCCAGGGTTAGAATGACCCCCAAAATCCTCTAGTGAAAGACATTGCCGAGTTATGTGCCGAGATATGTGCTGTGAATGATAAGTTTACATAGATGGGTTCGGCAACGGGGGCAGGGAGGACGGGTGCCTTTCACTCCGATAGACTTGGCCCTCAGCTCCAATTTGCCCCATTGGGGTACCTTGAGTGCCATCTGCTTTGTTCGACCTCTTTTTAGGTATTTATGGCTCACGTCCTTCTGTAATCTTACATTGGTTTGTGGGCTTGCCTTTTAAATTCCGCTTGCTTTCATTTGTGAGAGGCATGCATACATCATGCCTTTTTCCGGTGTTTACAACACAAAAGAATGATGGACGGAGTACTGACAATGCAAACACTCTACCCCAGTCACAGATCTGGGTTTAATCCATCGTTTTTTTGCTGCCCATGCCATTCCAGTTTGGACCCAGCCATATGCAAATCAGTCTTGACCCTGTTCCCCATGGGAACAGTCCTGCCCAAACTGCCAGGCCAGGTCTTCCCTGGACTGGAAACAAGCCTCCTGGGACCGGTTTCAGGCTTTCACCCCTCATCAGCCAGGCTAGCTTGAATCCAGTGGAATGGGAAGCACGGGACCCACGTCTGGGCATACCCTTCCCACTTAGGGCGACATTAACAACACAAAAGAATGATGGACGGAGTGCTGACAATGCAAATACAGATCTGTGACTGGGGGTGAGTGTTTGACATTGTTCAGCATTCCGTCCATCACTTGTTGTTTTTGCTTTGTCGCCCTAAGTGGGAAGGGTATGCCCAGACGTGGATCCCGTGCTTCCCATGCCACTGGATTCAAGCTAGCCTGGCTAATGAGGGGTGAAACCCCGAAACCGGTCCCAGGATGCTTGTTTACGGTCCAGTGAGGACCTGGCTTGGCAGTTCGGGCTGGACTGTTCCCATGAGGAACAGGGTCAAGACTGATTTGCATGTGGCTGGGTCCAAACTGGGGTGGCATGGTGTGCAAAAGAACGATGGATTAAACCCAGATCTGTGACTGGGGTGAGTGTTTGACAATGTTCAGCATTCCGTCCATCACTTGTTGTTTTTGCTTTGTCGCCCTAAGTGGGAAGGGTATGCCCAGACGTGGGTCCCGTGCTTCCCATTCCACTGGATTCAAGCTAGCCTGGCTGATGAGGGGTGAAAGCCTGAAACCAGTCCCAGGAGGCTTGTTTCCAGTCCAGGGAAGACCTGGCCTGGCAGTTTGGGCAGGACTGTTCCCATGGGGAACAGGGTCAAGACATTGTGCATAGACCATTGTGCAGACTGTGCAATGTGTGTATGTTCTTTAAATGTACGCCCTTAGTCAATAATTACATGGCCATGTTTCTTCCAAATGCTATTTTTATTGTGGTGCCCTCTAGGGGATGTTCTGATTATTACAGTCTAATGCCAAGTGTATGAAAGAATGCACAAACACAGTTTATTTCTGATAAAGGTTTAAGGTGCTCAATGGCTAAAAACTAAGATCCCAAACGCAAGATTGTCATGTGCAACGCTAACAACTCTAACTCTCGCTAATGCAAGACCTATTGCAGTGCAAATGCTTATCCTATATGGAGGCATCTCACCACTTATGCAGCTTACAAAAATGCAGGCCCCACTGGAACTCAGCTTAACTGGATAAACAGAGATTTTGAAAGGAAGGCCGAGGCGCAATCAAAAATATCACTGATAAAGGGGTATATATTTACTAACATTTTGTGCCTTGTTTGCAACGCACCAAATCTTTTTTTACCTATTTGCTTTCCAGCTTAAAACAAAAATTACTTGAACGTAAAGCAATTACTTAGTTCCAAAGGGGGTTCCGTAGATGGTGCATGGGCATTCCCATGAATTCACCCAAGATTTTTCGACGTAAAACCCTAGTTACAAAAAAAAAAGTCAATACAGTTTTGCGTCAAACAATTGCACCCATTTCAACTAGGCGGTATAACAGAGAAATTATTTTATTTCTGGTGATTTTGCATGTGTGCTCCACTGTACAGCAAACAAACAAAGTCTTAACCATTGTAACCCTTTCGCTGCTAGGCCTTTCTCTCCCCTCTCCCCCTATACTGATCCCTTTTTGGGCTATTTGGGGTAGTCTGCGCTTAGGCCCCCATAACCTTTTGTCTATGTAGGATTTCCTCGCCAAATTTATGTCCTTTTTTTTGAACATCATGTAGATTCTGAAGGTATCCAGGTTTTGTGGATTCCTATGGAGGGGACTGAGAAATTAGCCAAAATACTGTTAAATTGTGCGCTTTTTGGGAAAAATGGGAAAAAGGTGTTGCAGAAGAAAGCGTCTGTTTTATCCCAGCAAATGGCATCAACAAAGGGTTTGCAGGGCTAAAATCACCATCTTCCCAGCTTTCAGGAACAGACCGACTTAAAACAGAAAACCACATTTTTCAACACAGTTTTGGCATCTTTTGTGCTTTCAGCCTCTGTCCAGTAAGTGGTTGAAATGGGTGTGAAACCAATAGTGGATTCTGGAAAGCTATACATTTCAGAAAAGCCAGCCACATGCCAGGCCAGGTCCTTCCTGGACCGAAAACAAGCATCCTGGGACTGGTTTGCATGTGACTGGGTCCACGCTGGGGAGGCATGGTGAGCAAAAGAACGATGGATTAAACCCAGATCTGTGACTGAGTGTTTGAAAAGTTTCAGCACTCTGTCCATCATCCTCTTGTGTTGCTAAAATTGCCCAAAGTGGGAAGGGTGTGCCCAGACGTGGGTCCCATGCACATGTGCCACTGGATTCAAGATAGCCTGGCTAATGAAAGGTGATTCCCTGAAACCGATCCCAGGATGCTTGTTTCTGGTCCAGGGAGGGCCTGGCAGTTCAGGCTGGACTGTTCCCATGGGGAATAGGGTCAGGACTGATTTGCATATGACTGGTTCCAAGCTGGGGTGGCATGGTGAGCAAAAGAACGATGGATTAAACCCAGATCTGTGACTGGGTTTGAGTGTCTAAAAAGTTTCAGCACTCCATCCATCATCCTTTTGTCTGCTACCCAGAATGCCTTGCAAACCTCACAATTTGCCAACAAAACACATTTTCCTCATATTTCTGTGATGGAAAATTCTGGAATCTGAGGGGAGCCACAAATTTCCTTCCACCCAGCCATCTCCCAAATCTCCCATAAAAAAATGGTACCTCACTTGCGTGTGTAGGCCTAGTGCCTGCAATAGGAAATGGTCAAAAACACAATGTGGGCACATCAGATTTTTCCACCCAAAGCTGACTCTGTAATGTGACCTGTTTTCGCAAGAGGGGCATCTGTGTTTTTTATCCGGGCTCAGCAGCCATCTAGGGAAACCTACCAAACCCAGACATTTCTGAAAACTAGACACCCAAGGGAGTCCAGGGAAGTGACACTTGCATGGCTCCCCCAATGTTTTCTTACCCAGAATCCTCTGCAAACCTCAAATTTAGCTTCAAAATCACATTTTCATCTCATTTCTATGTGGGATTACCATGCCTCCACAAATTTCCAACCACTCAGTGTTTCTCTTGGTCTCACCATAAAAATTATACCTCACTTGTGTAGGTGGGCCAAGGGCCTGTGACAGGGAACACCCAAAAACATTTAGAAATTGAGGGTTTTTTCATATGTTTTTAGGCTGACTCTGCTTTGGGCACCCACATGAGTGAGGCAGAATTTGTATTGGTACAGATGGTGCAATGCTAGGTAACAGGAATTTTGTGGATTCATGCAAATTCCGGAAGTTTCCATCACAGAAATATAGGGAAAATGTGTGATTTGATGCAAAATTGGAGGTTTGCAGGACATTGTGGGTAAGAAAATGGTGTGGGGGAGGGGAATGTGAAAAACACCACCCTAAACTCCTTCAAATGTTTAGTTTTCAGAAGTGTTTGTATGTAGTAGGTTTTACCAGGTTGCATCCCACCAAAGTCTAAAAAGTGCATCCTCTCACCATTGTAAGTGAGACGATATTGGGAGTTAGCCAAGTTTTCCTGGCCCATATGTAAACTCAAAACCCAAAAGAGTCAGATGTCCTCTTGCTTGCCTTTGGGATGAGATGCTTTAGTACACAGGGGGAGGCAGAAAGACTGTTACCCCCTTCAGTTGGGGTGGGGGGCATACCCATGCCCATAGTCATGGGCAGCCCCCACCCCTCTATTTTTTAATAACAGTTCCTGGTGTCTAGTGGGCTGTCTGAACCACCCTCACCAAGGGGGGACGGGAGGAGGGGTAATTACCCCCATCTGGGCAGAAACACTTTGTCCCCTAAGTCTTCCTTGGTGTCTAGTGGGCTTTCTACCCCCCCCCCCCCACCAGGGAGAGGGCAAATCGGGGGTGATAACCCACATCCGCTTCCTGGAAGGGGGGGGACAGAAAGAGAAAGACAGTGCCAAGTTGTGTTTGGGAGGGGTGGGGGCACTGTCATACCTATTTTGGGCAGCCCCCACACGCTATGTATTAAAAAAAATCCCCGATGCCTAGTGGGCAGAAAGATCTTGGACTCAGTTTATATGGGCAGCCCCCACCCCTCTTTTATGAAAAGAATAATCCCTGGTGCCTAATGGGTTCTCTGCCCCCTGGCAGGGGGCAGATTAGGGGTAATAACCCCATCTGCCCCCTGGGGGAGAGAGGGCAGGAATACTGTACCTGTTATTTTGGAGGGGTCGGGGCATTGCTGTGCCTATTCTGAGCAGCCCCCACCCTCTCCTAAACAAAAAAATAATCCCTAAGTTCCTAGTGTTCTTTCTTCCCCCAGGGAGCAGATCGGGGGCTATTGCCCCCACCTGCCCCTGAGGGGCAGAAAGACTGAATTGTGTCAAGCAAATATAGGGGGAGCAAAAGCCCTTGCCCTAGGGGCTGCTCCCCCTCCCTGATGTCTAGTGGAGTGGATCCCTGCATGGGGACCGCCCTCCCTGAATGATCCCAAAGCAGGGATCCACTTGGGTGCTATTGGAAAGGGGAGATACCTCCCCCCATCTGGATAGGTACTCAGGATGAGATAGCCCCACGAGAACCAATGCAGAGAAAGTAAAACGAGCATAACGGCTCATTTCACTTTCATTTTCAGAGAGATGGTGTCAGTGCGTCGTGCGCTCTGATTGCCATTTCCCTGAAAAACAAAAAAACTGGTTTGGGAGGTGGGTAAGCTGTTCCCCACCTCTGAGGCCATTTTTTGCAGCAGGGAATCCCTTTGGTTCTGGCACCAGTAGGAGTTCCTGGTTCATGTGCGACGATGGCTGGGAGCCATCCAACGCACATGAGCAGTGTGGCGGAAGATGGCTCCTAGCCGTCCTCTGCATGGAAGGGGTTAAAGTTAGTATAAACATAGTATTTTGTACTGGAAGGCTATCCTTCCAGTACAAAACCTAAGGTAGACTCACATAGACACCCTTGGTCTATGGTGCAAGGTCTGTGCATTGCGCATGGCAGCAAATTTCTGCATCGTGCTAGGGAAAGGAGACAAGAGTACCATATATCTGTAAATATGGTGCTCTCCTGCTCTCTTCTTCTCACGCAATGCAGCACAGCATTTCTGGCTGCTGCACTGCGCTGCATGAGAAATTAGTGAATCTGGGCCTAACAGTCTACACCCTTCTCTCCTTCCAGTTTCTACTCCAATACAATAGTGACACGAAGAGTGGATAGCATGTAGTGATTCCAGCTGCTAGCCTCCTCTCTGTTCTGCCGCCTCCACACCTGAAGTTAGCGCAAAGAGGTCATGTACCCCTACATCTTCCTGTGCGCCTAAAACCCACAGTTTCCCAGATGGTTTGTAGCACATGTAGCACATGGGAGGGATGAAAAGGGGAACTAGACAATGTCCAACTAGTAAGCCTTCCTCTGGTAGGCCTCTTGTAGGCTTAATACTCCTCCAGAGCCTGCGCCCAGCCAGTGTGGGCACCCGGTACACAACTGCTGCATAATTAGGAGCAAAACTAGCTGAAATCCTTGAAAGTTGTGCCAATTTCCCCACAGTCTGCATCCCCAGTGGTTCTAGGCACCATTGTTCTAACATATTTTGTGCTGTTTAGCGCCGGTGTCCAATTCCTTCTTTTTTTCCAGGAGATTCAGCGTTTTTTGGCTATCGGCAAATGAGGAACACTTGGGAGAGGGGCTGCTGTATTGTTTAGGCAGCCATGCTGGCACTGGGAAGAGGAAAGAAGAAGCCAGTTGTTGAACAGGTTTTTTGAGGGGCGTGTAGCCCCTTGGTAGCCACACCAATTGGGATGGGTTAGGGAGCTCTGAGTGTTGAGAGAGGGGTCTTGCCATGTTGAGAGTGGGCAGATGGTACTTTTGGGATAGGCAGATGCCACTCTTCCGAGGAAGTGGTCATCAGGAGGGGGCAAAAACCTGGTAGTTCATTGGCTACCAACCTGCATCCTACCCTGAGGGCATTTCCTGAAGATAAATAAGGCATACCCCGCACCTAGAACTCAGACCTCGCCGAACTTTGAAGAAGCACCAAAGGAGAAATGCCCTGTTGCACCGAGGGACCAACAAAGAGAGGCTGCACTGATGAAGACTGCACCTGCTACACCTGTTGGCTAGTCAAGAGAGGGACTGGGCCTGCTGTGTCCTGCTCAAGAAGAAGCTGCCTCCAGAGCCCAGTCAAGCCAAAAGAGCTCCAGGGCCAGCTTACTGGCCCCCTGTCTGCAGCACAGGGACGCAATATCTGAAGAAGCATGCAAGGGCAACGTGGTAGCCCATAGTCTAGAAGCCGCTCCCACAGTCACTGGGCAGCACAGACGACCAAAACCTGATGCACGAAGCTGCACCTGAGTTTGCTGAGCCTGGGAGTGCTGTGGGAGAGTTTCTGGGACCTTCATAAGGTAAGTTATCAACCCAGGATGAGTTGGCTTGTGACAGTGACACCGGGCGACTGGTAGTTCAGTTGTGACTGAACTTCGGCCACACCAGAGAGGACTCAACCCTGCAACCAGGACCCCCTCAACACCTTTGTGGACTGAAGAATCCCTGTAGGGAAGACCCCCTTCGACTGCATCGCACCCCATAGCATCCTAAAACCACCTTCAGCATCCTTCATCCTTTGCATTAGGACCACCCAATAGGAATTCATTGCAACACGTATAAACTACCTAGAGTTGTGAAAAGACTGCTTCTCCTGTGAAGGCAACTATACTTGAGGACCTTGCTGGTTGCCTTGACTAGCCCTCTGCTAGTGTTGGTTGCCCTAATTACTTCTAACTGGCCACACTGACACTTACCTAAGTTTTAGTTGAAAACGTTTCTAAGTGTCCAATGTGTTGACTTTGCCAAGACTTGTTCGCAGTTGAGTGAAATTGCTCTATTTTATTATTGCATGTAAGATCTATAACAGCGGCACCCTCCGGTGGATCTTTTTCGTTCAAGTGTCTAAAAACATATAAAAATACAGTCTATTTTTATAAATTGGTGTTGAGTTGCTTTCTTCTTCAATTGTTTTTGAGCTGTTTAAATGCTTAACACTTGTTCCTGTGTGCGCCTTGCAGCTCAGTGCCAGAGCTACCCAGAGTTGAGCTGAGGGTTTTACAGACAAAACCTAATGGACCTAAAGGGTTTGGTAAGTGTATTACACGATGAGGTCCGCACAACCACATCATAAAATACACCCCATTTCCTCACATAGGCAACATGCACAGTGCTGCATAAAAGGAATTGAAGGTCAGGCATGTTGACATAAGCATAAACAAAACAACATATACAAACATAGATGCCTGTGCACCTTCATTAGATACAAAGATAGGACCAGTGAGCATCCAAAATGGTATAAATTCAGTTGTAAAGTCCAAAGTATTTCATTATTTTTTATTGTACCTTTTAAACCAAGGAATAACAGTCCATGTGCTGCTTCTAATATTCCCAAGGGCAATCATTCATGTCCAGCAAAGTAAAAGTAACAAGGATAATCTTCAGGCCCAGAATTACCACAAAGGGAGAGTACTCCATCCATAATCCACGTGTAAAGACGGCATAGCCCTTTGGAACAATAGAAGCTTCACATGGACTGTTATTACTTGGAATAGCCCTGACGAAGTTGAAGGCATATGTGCCATAGCGACAAAACACGTGTTGGCTCAATATGTATATGAAACTATGTGGATTTGATAACAAGACTTAGGCCCTCATTATGACATTGGCGGTAAGTACTGCTTACCGCCGTGCTGACTGCTGCCAACATACCGCTGCGGATTACCGCTACCCATATTATGACACACAAATAGCAATCCGTTACTATACAGCCACACACACAAGTCCCCCAGTCCAAAGGTCAGTGATAAACTGGCGATAGCAAAACCCACACTGTTATGCCAACAGAACTACGCACACAACATTAAGAGTCACGAATCACCGCAGCAGACATTCACTGGTGGTAAACCATTGGTGGTACATACCGCTGCACTCAAAATTCACACACACATACAAAACAACACTACATTGGACAATTCAAATAACACACACCTGACACCCATACACACACCACACCCACACCACTATAAAACACACACCCACATTACCCACAACCCTTTACGACTACAAACAAGTGCCACAAGAGAGATAGCAAGACCACAGACAAGACCACAGCCACACACCACCATCACCTATACACAATCCACGCACCTTACATCACACACCCCAACACATCACCCCACACACCTTCACCCACACCACTCACACTACACCCATGGCACCACAACAACACCCCAGGTTCTCAGAGGAGGAGCTAAGGGTCAAGGTGGAGGAAATCATCGGGGTAGAGCCACAGCTATTCGGATCACAGGTGCAGCAGACATCCATTGCTAGGAAGATGGAGCTATGGCGGAGAGTTGTGGACAGGGTCAACGCCGTGGGACAGCACCCCTGAACAAGGGATGACATCAAGAAGAGGTGGAACGACCTACGGGGGAAGGTGCGTTCCGTGGCAGCAAGACACCAAATAGCTGTACAGAGGACTGGCGGTGGACTCCCAGATCTTCCCCCACAACTAGCAACATTGGAGGAGCAAGTTTTGGCAATCATGCATCCTGAGGGCCTGGCAGGAGTAGCAGGAGGACAGAACACTGATAAGTCAACTATCTATTACTATCACCCCCCTACCTGCATGCCATCACATACCCCACCCTTACCTTCACTCCCATCACTCCACCACCTCCCACACACCCCACCATCACAACCAACCCCTCCCAATACCAAGCCCTGCATGCAACACCAGTGCATGGACCCCCATCACAGATCTGCATGGACACCCATCACTAAAGCAAGCACACTAGAGGGAAACCGCACGCCCACCAAATAACTACTCACACAAGGCAAAGCTGCCAGGGCAATAACAATCACAGAGGGCAACACACCCATGCACAAGATGTCACACGCAGAAACAATAACACTGCATTTACATCCCCACAGGTCCCCCAGCAAACGTCATCGGAGATGAGGTGCAAGCAACATCCAGTCCCCCCCAGAAGAGGCCCACAGTGATGACAGCAGCTCTGGATGCCTGGATCTGGATGACCAGCCTGGCCCATCAGGGATCTCCGGTCAGTCGGTAACCCAGGCACAGTCCCATACGACCACAGAGCTCCCCCCCTCAGGAAACACCATCACAGTACCCACCCAGGTGCCCATACCTCTGTCCCCAGGACACGACAGTCAGCAGTGTGTCCACCACTACCAGGACCCCAGGCCACCTCACAAACACAGGACGATCAGGGACCTGGGGTCAGTGGCAGTGGGTACATGGTTCAGGGGACAGAGGCACAGGACAACAGGGAAGCTGAGGGGACTGCTGTGTGACAGGGGGAGGACAGGCCCAGGGAACCGACTCTCCAGGAGGCACTCACCAAGATCCTGGGAGCATACCACCATTCCCAGGAGGTGATGGGCCAGATACTGGACAAGTTGCAGGAGAACCAGCGGCTGCAGGAAGGAAGATACCTGGGGATCAGGGAGGACTTGAAGGACATCAACACTACCCTGGTCACCATTGCAGGGGTTCTGGCAGACAGGGCCAACACTATGAGGGAGCAAGGTGGCACACCACTGGGCCCCTACCACTAGCCAAACCGAGGAA
This sequence comes from Pleurodeles waltl, assembly GCF_031143425.1. Taxonomy (NCBI): domain Eukaryota; kingdom Metazoa; phylum Chordata; class Amphibia; order Caudata; family Salamandridae; genus Pleurodeles; species Pleurodeles waltl. Next base: position 1,365,069,397 of record NC_090446.1, read on the forward strand.
CAGCTCTCCACCTCCGCTGCCGCTAGGGACAGGAGGCCCCGCCACGGGACCAACAGGCCAACAGCACCCCTTCCCCTGCAGAAGGAGAACCACCCCGCAAACATTCCCTGCGATCCAGGCAGAAGCCAGGGACTATTGCCAAGACCCCCACCAGGAAATAAGACTTCTGATTGTCACCCTTGTGTCCCACCCTATCACCCTGTCCACCTTGAACTGCCATTGCTCCCCTTCCTATGCCCCCTTGGACAATGCACCTGTGATCCACATAGACTGGACTCTATCCTGGACTTTCCTCCGCCATCAACCCAGCCCATTGCGCATCCCTCTCTACTTATTAGCATTTAAATAAACACCATTTAAAAAAATACAAGTATGGAGTCTGTGAAATGAGTGAACTATGTATTTGTTTAACAAGCTTTAAACACTGCAATACAACTGTACAGTAATGTATACATAGGAATGACCTGTAGTTGGCTGCAGTCAACACACCAGGAGCGATAGTGGGGCACAAATATCTGCAAATAGAGATGCCAAAGGGTACAGTAAGTGGCCATAGAAGTGGGAAAATCAGCCTTTCAGTGACAATGTCAAACACAAAACTGTCAATTAAAAGTGAAGATACACTGTCTTACCTGTGTGTCATTGGAAGTATTGTCGAATTATTGCACTTCTGTTGTCCTCATCCTCATCCTCTGCCTCCTCATCTTCACTGTCCACAGGGTCCACTGCTGCCACACGCCCATCTCCAGCCTCATCCTCCTGCAGAAAAAGCACCTGGCGACGTAAGGCAAGGTTGTGCAACATACAGCATGCCACGATGATCTGGCAGACCTTCTTGGGTGAGTAGTACAGGGATCCACCTGTTAGATGGAGGCAACGAAACCTGGCCTTCAGGAGGCCGAATGTCCTCTCTATGAATCTTCTTGTTCGCCAATGTGCCTCATTATAACATTCCTCTGCTCTTGTCCTGGGATTCTGCACAGGGGTCAGTAGCCATGAGAGGTTGGGGTAGCCAGAATCACCTGCAGATATCGAGGGACAACTGTTAAACACACAATAACCCTTAGGGCCCACACCATACCCTTACAGCAACATCCACTGGGTGGGAACCAGGGCTCACCTGTTAGCCACACCAGGTGCCTCTGACGTTCAGCCATCACATATGGGATGCTGCTATTCCTCAGGATCAAGGCATCATGCACAGACCCAGGATACTTTGCATTGACATGGGAGATGTACTGGTCCGCCAGGCACACTATCTGCACATTCATTGAGTGAAAGCTCTTTCGATTTCTGAACACCTGTTCATTTCTCCAGGTGGGGGGACAAATGCAATATGTGTACCATCAATAGCCGGAATGATGTTGGGTATATGTCCCATTGCATAGAAATCAGCTTTCACGGTGGCCAAATCCTCCACCTGGGGGAAAATGATGTAGCTGCGCATGTGTTTAATCAGGGCAGACAACACTCTGGTAAGCACTTTTGAAAACATTGTCTGTGACATTCCTGCTGCCAAACCCACTGTCACTTGGAAGGAGCCAGTTGCCAGGAAATGGAGCACAGATAGGACTTGCACAAGAGGGAGGATCACAGTGGGCTGATGATAGCAGATATCAGGCCAGGCTCCAATTGGGCACACAGCTCTGTGATTGTGGCCCTGACCAGTCTAAAGATGAGGATAATATGCCTGTCCTCCATTGTTGCGAAGTCCAACAGGGGCCTGTACACGGGGGATGTCTCCATCTCCTATTCATCCACAGCGGTTGCAATCTATGGGGCAAAATGGTGAGCAGCTGGTCAGGATCCCATATTTCCAAACAATACACTTCATTGCATGTTGTGACTGTTACAGTATATTGTTACATAGGCCCAAATGGTGTTTATGTGTACTGTGATGCAGATAGGTGCCATGGCCTGCCCCTACCCCTGAAATGGTGTCCGCCTGTCCTGTTAGGAGGGACATGTGGAAATGAGGTAATTTCGCTGACGTTGAGCGCCGTTGAGGGAGGCGGTCGAGAACCGCTGTGCAACTCCTCATTGGTTACCATTGGGCCCTATGGGTTACAGTGGCCAATGGTGATGTACGCCGGCGGTGACGGTACGCACTGCCACGGACGTGGCCGCCATTTTCTATCTGTCCACTCACTTGCTACCTGACCTTCAACAGGAGAGGACCTACACTGCAAGTGCTGCTGTGACCTGTGTCTGGAACCGACCATGGCTCGTGTCACTGGGGAATGGGCCCCTGCCTTCACCGCGGTGGAGTTGGAGAGACTGGTGGATGGGTTCCTACCCCAGTACCGAATGCTGTATGGGCCTCCAGACCAACAGGTGAGTACACTGTGAGCATGATGCATGGGGTATGAATGCATGGAGTGGTGTGTGTGAGGGCCTTGTGTGGGGGGGTTGGTGGAAGGGCCCTGGGCAGCGTGCTGCATATATGGCGGGCCATGTCTGTGCGTAAGGGGGTGTGAGGGCTATAGTGGGCCATAAGTGTAACAGGCAGGACAGTCTGACTCATACCTATTCCTATGTATATTTCTCTGCAGGTCAGCGCCCATGAGAAAGAGGGTGTATGCCATGCTATCGCCAAGGACGTGCGGACCCTGGGGGTCTACGACAGGCGGAGCACCCACTGTCACAAACGGTGGGAGGACCTGAGGTGCTGGGCACGGAAAACGGCGGAGGCCCAGCTGGGGATGGCCTCCCAACGAGGAAGGGTGCCCGTTTAACCGTGATCCCCCTGATGGCCCGCATACTGGTGGTGGCCTATCCGGAGCTGGATGGACGCTTGGGGGCATCACAGCAGTCTCAAGGGGGTGAGTACAGTGCCCCAATATACTACGTGCGCGTGGTGGGGTGGCATCCGGGTGGGGGATGTGGGCCTGTGGGTGCCCCTAGGCCAGGCCGGACATTGCAGGGTAGGTCCCATGTTGGGCAGGGTCTGATGTAAACTTCCTCCAACCAAGCTAGTAGACATCCACTACTGGGCAGGGGCCTGTGGGTCTTAGGTATGCTGCAATTGGCGTTAGGTGTCCCTGTCCATGGGCTGGTGACTAGCATTGTGACTGTTAGTGCATTGCCTAGTGCATAGGGCTGTTCCCTGTGTGTGTGTGTGGCATGTACGCCAATGGTGGTGTTGTTGCGGCATTGACCAAGTGTATCCTTTGTCTCCCCCCTTTTTAGGGTCGAGCCTGCGTTGCATGCGCTCGCGCATGTGTATCGCAGCGAGACGCTTATGTATTTAGAGAAGGGCTCGGAGCCCTGTCAACTTCACGTCAGTGTTTTTTATTGGTTCGTGGGCTTGCCTAATAAAATCTGCTTGCTTTCATTAGTCGAAGGCAAGCATAGGTCATGCCTTTTCCAGTGGCTAGCCCTCCTCGAGCGCAGCGACCAAGTACAGAAAACATGCGAGGCTCGCTGTTTTCCATCGGGCTCGTGGACTTCTTTTTCTCTAATTTACTAGCGCGATCTCGCTTGGCAGAAGTTGAGCGCTTTACATAGTTAATTTCACTTTTTCGGGTTGTGTACACAAATGCACTTTTGCCCGATAGGTGAAAAGTCGGGTTAGGAGTTTGCAACGCGATCAGCTCTAACATGAGCAAACGCGAGACCCGTTGCATTGTAAATGCTTGTTTGTTTTGTCAACCTGTTCTTATGTGCATTAGCATCATCTGGCGGAGGAGCAGAGGCACCGGTGACGGGGAGAGCTGCATCCCACAGGGCCCAGGAGGCCGAATCCACCGACGGGGAGGGCACCAGTGGGATGGAGGGCGAGGGGAGCACCACGGTGAAGACTGGAGCGGACAGTTCGGACAGTGATACCTCCTCCGATGGAAGCTCCCTGGTGGTGGCGGACACCTATGTTCCCACCCCCAACTATCGGTACAGCCGCAACCCCTGTACCAGCTCCGCCCTCCCAGCAGCCCCTCAGCGTGTTTCCCGTGCCCGCTCACCCAGGAGGGTGGGCATCTCCTTCACCCCAGGCACCTCAGGCCCTGCCCCAGTTAGCCCTGTTGCCCTGAGTGAGGAGGCTATTGACCTCCTGTGATCCATCTCTGTTGGGCAGCCAGCCATTGTGAATTCCATCCAGGGGGTGGCAGCCCATTTGCTACAGACAAATGCATTCCTGGAGGGCATTCATTCTGGCATGGCGGCCAAACAGAGATCAATCCAGGCTCTGGCCTCCTCCCTGATGGCAGCCATTGTCCCTGTTTCTAGCCTCCCCCTTCCAACTTTCTCTACCCAATCCCATTCCCCTCAACCCCAACCTATCCCAAGCAGACAGGCAGACGAGCATGCACACAGGACAACACACAGGAGTGGTTCAGGCAAACACAAGCACCACACATCATCCCACAGGCACTCACACAAGCACCATCCAGATGCAGACATAACAACATCCACTGCCTCCACTGTGTCTCCCTCCTCCTCCTCGTCCACCTCCCTCCCAGTAGTGTCTACACTCACACCTGCATGCACTACATCCTCATCCACTACCACCATCACGCCTATCAGTACACGCCCCTCACTGGCAGTCCCCACCCCCACATCCATGCACACGTCCCCTGTGTCCTCTCCCACTGTATCTGTGCCCCCTCCTCCCAAAGTACCCAAAGGCAAGCACTCAGACAGCCAACAGCCATCCACCTCACAACAGCATCCAGCCCATGCACATGCTCCCAAAATCAGCAGACACCTCTTACAACCACTTCCTCTTCCTCCACTCCCAAACCTTCACCCTCTCCCCCCCCCAATGTCCCTAAGAAGCTTTTCCTCTCCACCGTTGACCTCTTCCCTACCACTCTCCTCCCCCCGTCCTTCACGTCGAGACAGGGTGGTCAGAACCCAGGCAAGTACCTCAGCCACCCAGTACACGGCCACAGTTCTGTGGACAGCTACTGCAGGTGGGAGAGGATCCCGGGCACCAGGCAGCAACACTGAAAGGATGCCTGCACCAGGTGCTTCAAGGAAGGGCAAGGAGCCACCACCAGCTGCTACAGGGAAGGGCAAGGAGGCACCACCAGCTGCTACAGGGAAGGGCAAGGAGGCACCACCAGCTGCTACAGGGGAGGGCAAGGGGCAAACCCCAGCTGCTGACAGGAAGAGCAAGGGGCCTGCACCAGCAGGCAGGAAGGACAGGAGGCATGGTGTAAGAGCCGCCACCACCAACCATGGTGGTTCAGTTGTCCGAGGCTGCAAGGGAAGGGCTGGAGCCTCCCCCCACCACTGTTAGCACTGCCATCAGCACCACTTCCAGCAGCAGCAGCCCACGTGGGCAGCCGCCCGAGGCTGCAGGGGAAGGGCTGGAGCCTCCCCCACCACTGCCAGCACCGCAACTGCCACCACTGAGCAGCCATCAACGCCAGCGGGCAGTGTGTAGTCCTGCATCCATGGACTGTTGTGCGGCCTGGGCCCTGCAAATCCTGTGGGTCTGACACCCAGGTGGGAGACTGTAACCTTGCACTCCCCAAGATCTGCATCACAGGGCACAATGCCCCCTCCAGTGGAGAACCCATCCACTCACCCCATCCTTCCAAGGATGAACCACACTGGGCACAAGGCCCCCTCCAGAACCAGTGGAAGAAGCCATCCACTCACCCCAAGCCATCCACTCACCCTATCCTTCCCAAGATGAAGCACACTGGGCACAATGCCCCCTCCAGAACCAGTAGAAGAAGCCATCCACTCACCCCATCCTTCCCAGGATGAAGCACACTGGGCACAAGGCCCCCTCCAGAACCAGTGGAAGAAGCCATCCACTCACCCCATCCTTCCCAGGATGAAGCACACTGGGCACAAGGCCCCCTCCAGAACCAGTGGAAGAAGCCATCCACTCACCCCATCCTTCCCAGGATGAAGCACACTGGGCACAAAGCCCCCTCCAGAACCAATGGAGAAGCCATCCACTTGAGAGACTGTGGCCTTGCACTCCCCAGGACCAAGCAGTGGGCAAACCACCCACTTGAGAGACTGTGGCTTTGCACTTCCCAGGACCAAGCAGTGGGCAAACCACCCACTTGAGAGACTGTGGCCATGCACTCCCCAGGACCAAGCAGTGGGCAAACCACCCACTTGAGAGACTGTGGCCTTGCACTCCCCAGGACAAAGAACAGGGCATGTTGCCCACTCCAGGACCAGTGGTGTTGTGCCATCTTCCGGTTGAGGTGCGCCCCATTCCCTGTCCCCCTGAGGTGCCTGTGTATTTTTGTCCTGATGCCCCTGCAGTGTTCTTTCCGTGTTGTTGTAGGAGTGAGGTGGGGCCTTGGCCTATGTGTTGTGGTGCAGGTGGCGGTGCTGTCAGCGGTGGGGGGAGGCTCCAGCCCTTCCCCTGCAGCCTCAGATTCTACCCACTGGGGCTGCTGCTGCTGGCAGTGGTGCTGCTGGCAGTGCAGGTGGCGGTGCAGGCGGCAGGGCAGGTGGCGGTGCTGGCCGTGGTGCAGGTGGGGGTGCTGTCAGTGGTGTGGGGAGGCTCCAGCCCTTCCCCTGCAGCCTCGGACAGCTGCAGTGCCATGGCAGGTTTTGTGTGCCCCTTCCTGCCCTTGGCAGATGGTGGTGCCTCCTTGCTTCTGCCAGTTGGTGTTCCTTTCCTGCCCTTGCTGGCTGGTGTCCCCTTCCTGCCCTTTGCTGGCGGGCAGCCCCTTCTTGCCCTTGGCAGGTGGTGCAGCCACACTGGCTGTGATGACGGGTGCCTCCTTTGGAGCCTCTCACACCTGCAGTAGCTGCAGAAACCACAGTGGCCGTGGACTGGGTGGCTGAGGTGCTGGGCTGGGTTCTGGCCACCCTAGCCCGAAGTGAAGGACGGGGGGGGGAGGGTTAGGGAATAGGTCAAGGGTGGTGAGGAAAAGCTTCTTGGGGACACTGGGGTGGGAAGAGGGTGAAGGTTTGGGAGTGGAGGAAGAGGGAGTGGTTGTAGGAGGTGTCTGTCTGCTGTGTTTGGGTGCAGGTGCATGGGCTGGATGCTGTTGTGAGGTAGATGGCTGTTGGGTTCTGAGTGCTTGCGTTTGTGTACTTTGGGAGGAGGGGTCACAGACAGTGGGAGAGGACACAGGGGACGTGTGCATGAATGTGGGGGTGGTGACTGCCAGTGAGGGGAGTGTAGTGATAGGTGTGCTTGTGATGGAGGTAGTGGATGAGGATGTAGTGCATGCAGGTGTGAGTGGAGACGCTACTGGGAGGGAGGTGGACGAGGAGGACGAGGGGGGCACAGTGGAGGCAGTGGATGTTGTTGTGTCTGCATCTGGATGGTGCTTGTGTGAGTGCCTGTGGGATGAAGTGTGGTGCTTGTGTTTGCCTGAGCCACTTCTGTGTGTTGATTTGGGTGCATGCACGTCTGAAGGTGTGCTTGGGATAGGCCGGGGTTGAGGGGATTGGGACTGGGTAGAGGAGGTTGGAGGGGGAGGCTGGAGATAGGGACAATGGCTGCCATCAGTGAGTTGGCCAGAGCCTGGAATGCTCTCTGTTGGGCCGCCACGCCAGAGTGAATGCCCTCCAGGTATGCATTTGTTTGATGCAAATGCCCTGCTAGACCCTGAATGGCATTCATTATGGTTGACTGCCCAACAGAGAGGGATCTCAGGAGGTCAATAGCCTCCTCACTGAGGGCAGCAGGGCTGACTGGGGCAGGGCCTGAGGTGCCTGGGGCGAAGGAGATGCCCACTCTCCTGGATGAGCGGGCACAGGAAACACACTGAGGGGCTGCTGGGAGGGCGGTGCTGGTACAGGGGGTGGCGGCTGTACCTGTAGTTGGGGTGGCCACAGAGGTGTCCGCCACCGCCAGGGAACTTCCATCAGAGGAGGAGTCGCTGTCGGTACTCTCCCCTCCTGTTTCCGTTGTGGTGCTCCCCTCACCCTCCGTCCCACTGGTGCCCTCACTGTTGGTGGATTCGGCCTCCAGGCCCTGTGGGATGCAGCTCCCTCCATCACCGGTGCCTCTGCTCCTCCGCCAGATGATGCTGATGCACACAAGGACAAGGTGACAAAACAAAAAAGGGGGGGAGAGACAGAGGATCACTTGGTCAATGCCAGCAACAACACTACCGTTGGCATACACAACTCACAGGGAACAGCCCTAAGCACTAGGCCATGCACTACCAGTTACAATGCTAGTCACCAGCCCATGGGGTACAATGCCTAACGCCATTAGCTGCACACCTGAAACCCACAAGATCTTGCCCAGTAGTAAATGCCCACTAACATTATTGCGGTTGGAGTGCATCTGAGCTTGCCCATCATGGAAACTACCCTGCCATGTTCGCCCTGGCCTAGTGGTACCCACAGCCCACATCCCCCACCCAGGTAACATCTTAACGCGCGCAAAGTAATGAATATGAATCTGTACTCACCCCCTTGTGGCTCCTGTGATGCCTTCAAGCGTGCATCCAACTCCAGATAGGCCACCAACAGGATGCGGAACATCATGGGGGTCAGGGTACGACGGGCACCCCTTCCTTGTTGGGAGGCTAGCCCCAGCTGGGCCTCCGCCATTTTCCTTGCCCAGCGGTGCAGGTCCTCCCATCATTTGCGGCAGTGGGTGCTCTGCCTGTCAAAGACCCCCAGGGTCCGCACCTCCTTGGCGATGGCACGCCAAATACCCTTTTTCTGATGGGTGCTGACATGCAGAAAAAAATACAGCAGAAAAGGTACTATTCATACCTTCTGGACTTTCATACTCATGGCCCAACATATCCATCCCATCCCCTTACGCACATACATTGACCACCATACATGCAGCACTCTGCCCAGGACCCCTCAGCCCCCCTACTCGAGGCTTACACACACAGCAATCCATACATTCATGACCCACGCATCATGCTTACAGTGTACTCACCTGTTTGTCTGGAGGACCATAGAGTAAAGTGTACTGGGGTAGGACTCCATCCACCAGTCTCTCCAACTCCTCCGAAGTGAAGGCAGGGGCCCTTTCCCCAGACACTCGAGCCATGGTCGCTTCCAGACGCAGGTCACAGCAGCACTTGCAGTGTAGTTCCTCTCCTGTTGAAGGTCAGGTAGCAAGTGAGTGAACAGAGAGAAAATGGCGCTCACGTCCGTGGCGGTGTGTACCGTCACCGCCGGCGTATATCACCATTGGCTCCTGGAACCCTGGGCCCCAATGATAACCAATGTGGTGTTGCATGGCAGTCGTCGACCGCCGCACGCAGCGGGGCACAACGCCAGCAGAATTACCTCATTTCCACTTGTCCCTCCTCACAGGTCAGATGGCCGCCATTTCAGGGGGGCACAGGCCATGGCACTTAACTGTGTCACAGCAGACATAGGCACATCAACTGACTTACAAGTTAACATACTGTTTCTGTAACACAAACATAGCATATTAATCTGAGTATATGTTTGAATATGACATTCTGCTCACCGTTTTTTACCCTAGAGTTCAACCTGCTGAGGATGAATAGGAGATGGAGACATACCCCGTGTACAGACCCCTGGGGGACCTGGCGACAATGTAGGACAGGCACATTATCCTAACCTACAGACTTGATAGGGCCACAATCACAGAGCTGTGTGCCCAATTAGAGCCAGACCTGATTTCTGCTATCTGTCACCCCACAGGTATCCCCCCGCTAGTGCAGGTCCTGTCAGTGCTCCATTTCTTGGGAAGTGGTTCCTTCCAAGCGACAGTGGCCATGGCATCAGGGATGTCACAGCCTATGTTCTCAAACGTGCTGACCAGAGTGTTGGCTGCCCTGATGAAACACATGCGCAGCTACATCGTATTCCCCCAGGTGGAGGATTTGGATGCAGTGAAGGCTGACTTCTATGCAATGGGACATATCCCCAACATCATTGGTGCTATTGATGGTACACATATTGCCTTTGTCCGACCCCGGAGAAATGAACAGGTGTTCAGAAATCAAAAGAGCTTTCACTCTCTGAATGTGCAGATGGTGTGTTTGGCGGACCAGTACATCTCCCATGTAAATGCAAAGTATCCTGGCTCTGTGCATGATGCATTTATCTTGAGGAATAGCAGCATCCCATATGTGATGTCTCAACTCCAGAGGCACAGGGTGTGGCTAATAGGTGAGCCCATGGTCCCCACCTAGTTGATGTAGGTATATGGGTGTGGGGTTGTCCCTAAGGGTGAGGGTCTGACTAACAGGTATCCCTCGATATTTGCAGGTGACTCTGGTTACCCCAACCTCTCATGGCTACTGACCCCTGTGAGGAATCCCAGGACAAGGGCAGAGGAACGTTACAATGAGGCACATGGGCGTACAAGGAGGATCATTGAGCGAACCTTTGACCTCCTGAAGGCCAGATTCCGGTGCCTCCATCTGACAGGTCCCTGTACTAACCCAAGAAGGTGTGCCAGATCTTAGTTGCATGTTGCATGTTGCATGTTGCACAACCTGGCCTTGAGACGCCAGGTGCCTTTTCTGCAGGAGGATGAGCCTGGAGATGGTCGTGTGGCAGCGGTGGAGCCTGTGATGCAGAGGAGGCAGAGGGAGAGGATGTGGACAACAAAACTACTATAGTTCAACAGTACTACCAGTGTCACACAGGTAAGTCACTGTAACTTCACCTTCCATTGCAGTTTTCTGTTGGACATTGTACATGGCAGCCTGATTTCCCTATTTCTATGGCCACTTACCCTTTGGCATCTCTGTTTTCAGATATCTGTGCCCCACTCTTGCTCCTGGTGTGTTTACTGCTGCCCACTACAGGTCATACCTATGTAAACTGTACATTTGAATTGCAGTGTTTACAGCTTGTTAAACTAATACATAGTTCAATCAATTGACAGACTCCATACTTTTATTAGTTCCAAGGGTGTTTATTTCTGTGATGATAAGAATAGAGGGTATTGCAATGGGCTGGTTGATGGTGGAGAAATGTCCAGGATAGAGTTCAGTCTATTGGTATCACAGATGCATTTGTTCAAGGGGGCATAGGAAGTGGAGCAATGACAGTTCAAGGTGGACAGGGTGACAGAGTGTGACACAAGGGTGACATTCAGGGGAGTCTTATTTCCTGGCGGGGGTCTTGGCAATGTTCTCTGGCTTCTGCCTGGATCGCAGGGACCTTTTGCGTGGTGGTTCTCCTTCTGCAGGGGGAGGGGTGCTGGGGGCCTGTTGTTCCTGTGGCGGGGCCTCCTGTCCACTATCGTCAGCGGAGGGCTGTTCTTCGGTGTGGCTAGTGTCAGGGGCCCGTTGGTCTGCCACGGCCTACCTCATGGTGTTGGCCATGTCTGCCAGCACCCCTGCAATGGTGACCAGGGTGGTGTGGATATCTCTCAGGTCCTCCCTGATCCCCAGGTACTGTCCCTCCTGCAGCCGCCGGGTCTCCTGCAACTTGGCCAGTATCTAGCCCATGGTCTCCTGGGACTGTTGGTATGTTCTCAGGATTCCTTCAAGTGCCTCGTGGAGGGGGTTCCCTGGGCCTGTCCTCCCCCTGTTGCGCAGCAGTCCTCCCAGCTTCCCTGTTGTCCTGTGCCTCCGTCCCCTGAACTGTGTGCCCACTGCCACTGACCCCAGGTCCCTGATCGTCCTGTGTTTATGGGGTTTCCTCGGGTCCCTGTAGTGGTGGACACACTGCTGATTGACGTGTCCTGGGGACAGAGGGATGGGCTCGCTTGGTGAGTGCTGTGCTAGTCTTTCCTGAGGTGGGAGGCTCTGTGGTGGTTTGGGAATGTGTCTGGGTCACCGACTGTCTAGAGGTCCCTGATGGGCCAGGTTGGTCATCCTGATCCAGGCATGCAGAGCTGCTGTCATCACTGTGGGCCTCTTCTGGGGGGAGGGGGCTGGATGTGGCTGGCACCTCCCCTCCGGTGACGTTGTGTGGGGGTCCTGTGGGGATGTAAATGCAGTGTTTATTTTTCTGCGTGTGCCATCTTGTGCATGGGTATGTGTCAGAGTCACGAGATCCTCGGGGTCTGTGCACGTTCCCAACACTTCCACCACAAGACAGCTCCAATACTCTGATTAGATTTATCACAGAGTCTAAGAGACTCCAAGTGGGGAAAAGGGGATTAGGACGGGAACAGCTGGGAAGGAGACCTGTAGGAAGCAAAGGTTAAAACACAACATCAAAATTACATCTCATGAAATCAGTACCATGCTACAACTCTAAGCTTCGTCTTTTCCGAAAACAAAACATGAACAACCCTAGAATAGTCCTAAAACTGACTAGGCTTTAGATGACCGAATACCTGAGGAGGAAACAGGAAAAGTTAAATAGGACTTTCAGATTCAAGTACTTTCTTTAGCATGAGAATAAGGAAACACTCTGAGCAATTTCTAAACAACCATGTGAATCTCCTTTTAAGAATACATATCAGGAACACACAGCATTACATCTAGAACTCTGGTATTGTTGTGTTCATCTCAGAAAAAACATTGGAAAGTGAATTGCGCACATTGCAGATTTTTATATGAGTGTTAAACACCATAAAGGATTGTGCACCATGAAATCACATAACGTAGATTCAAGGAATAAATCGCGTGACATGTCAACTTGAAATGCTACTAAGAAAATGTCTTAGAATGGTAGCGCACAGTAATTTACATTATTTATACACGAGGAAAGAATTGCGCGTCTTGCCGATTCAAATGCCACCATACAAATGCCAAGAAATGGTAGTGCACAATGAACAACATGAAAAGCACTCAGGGAAAAAATTGCGCGTCTTGTCGATTCAAATGCCACCATGCAAATGCCAAGAAATGGTAGCGCAAAAATGAATACCATGAAAAAACACTCAAGGAAAGAATTGCGCGTGTTGCCGATTCGAATGCCACCATGTAAATGCCAGAAAATGGTAGCGCACAATCAACAGCAAGAATTACACACGAGAAGTGAATCGCGTGTTTCGCCGATTCGAATGCCACCATGTAAATGTCAAGAAAAGGTACCGCGCAATGAACAACTAAATTAAATGCTCATGATTGCGCGTCCTCCCTATTTGCAAACCACCATACAAATGTCAAAAAATGGCAGCGCACAAGTAATCTGTTATTCATTTAAGAATTAAAATCAAGAATATGAAAATTCTCAATTACGGTGTTGGGAAAATGTCCAAACACCGTCTTACCGCCTGGAAACAGTGATCACCAATGAGAGATGAGTGCAGAAGACTGGAAAATCCAAATAGGCCGCCGGGACAGGAGCTCAGGAAGAAGCTGCTGCTCTGCACCGGGACCTCTGAATAGTGAGCACTGGAAGTTGGGCTGACTCTCTTTTATAGAGTCTTGGCCCAGCCTAGAACCACGCCCAGGCATGTTGCAGGGAAAGTCTCTAGAAGGCCATGGAAAGGGACCACACCCTAACACACTCTGAATGTCTGCAGCAATACATTGCAAATGTACAGTATTTATAAGCACCTTAAAAATGAATCTTTTGGATGGAATTCTGCAATGCAAAAGGTTAAACAATAACATATCATCACAATGCATAAATTACATTATCTTGCGAGTGTTGGATTTTTGTATTCTAGATGCCCGTAGAGTGCGCACTGTCCTGGTGTTGACAGTATGTATCCCTCTTAAGAGCAAGGCAGCTTTGGCTTGTGTGATTTGTGATTTGGTTGGCTAAGTGAGTGTCACTAGTGTGTATGCTGTGGTGATGGGTGTCCATGCATGTCTGTGATGGGGGGCCATGCATTGGTGTAGCATGCAGGGCTTAGTATTGGGATGGGTGGGTTTTGATGGTGGGGTATATGTGAGGTGGTGGAGTGATGGGGGTGAGGGTAGGGGTAGGAGTTTGTGATGGCATGCAGGTAGGGGGGGATAAAGTAGTAAAGATTTGACTTACCAGAGTCCAGTCCTCCTGCTATTCCTGCCAGGCCCTCAGGATGCATGATCGACTAGACTTGCTCCTCCCATGTTGTTATTTGTGGGGGAGGAGGTAGGGGTCAACCGCTAGTCCTCTGTACAGCTTTCTGGTGTCTTGCAACCACGGAATGCACCTTCCCCCGTAGGTCGTTCCACCTCTTCCTGATGTCATCCCTTGTTCTGGAGTGCTGTCCCATGGTGTTGACCCTGTCCACGGCTCTCCGCCATAGCTCTATCTACCTAGCAATGGACGTCTGCTGCACCTGTGATCCGAATAGCTGTGGCTCTATCCGGATGATTTCCTCCATCATGACCCTTAGCTCCTCCTCTGAGAACCTGGGGTGTTGTTGTGGTGCCATAGGTGTAGTGTGAGTGATGTGTGTGAGGGTGTGTGGGGTGATGTGTTGGGGTGTGTGCTGTGAGGTGCGTGGATGGTGTATGGGTGATGGGGCTTGGTGGCTCTGATTCAGTGGGTGCTCCTGGCTTGTCTCTCTCTCAGTTGTCAATTTCTTTGTGTTGTAAAGGGTTGTGGGTAGTGTGTGTGTGCTTTTTATTGGTGTGGGTGTAGTGTGTGTATATGTGTCAGGTGTTTGTAGTTTGAATTGTCCAATGTGGTGTTGTTTTGTTAGTGTGTGTGTATAATGAGCGCGGCGGTCTGTACCGCCAATGGTTTACCACGGTTGAAAGTCCGCCGAGGTGATTCGTGGGTCATGATGCTGTGAACGTATTTCTGTTGGCGTAACGGTGTGGGTTTGGTACCGCCATTTTATCACTGACCTTTGGGCTGGCGGACTTGTGTGTGTGTCTGTATAGTGGCGGCTTTCTATGTGTGGGTCATAATATGCGTAGTGGTATACCGCCGGGTCGCGGTATGTTGGTGTAGGAGGCTGGCCTGGCTTATAGTGGGTACCTGATGGTACTTACCCCTTGTGCCAGGTCCAGTTATCCCTTATTAGTAGATTAGTAGTGTTCTAGCAGCTTGGGCTGATAGAGGTAGCTATAGCAGAGCAGCTTAGGCTGAACTAGGAGACATGCAAAGCTCCTACTATACCACTTATATCATATAGGTACTATGGGCCAGATGTAGGAAGGTTCCCTTTTGCGAGGTGCAAATTGCGAGTCCCAGCGACTCGCAATTTGCACCTCGCAAAAGGGAATGCAGAAAGGTGTCTCAGACACCTTCTGCGACTCGCTATGGGGTCGCAAAGACCCACCTCATAAATATTTAGCGAGTCTAGGCACTCACGGGGATGGTGGCCTGCTGGAGACAGCAGACCTCCATGTCCGTGACTGCTTTGCAATAAAGCAGTTTTTTTTTTTCTCTTTGCAGCCCGTTTTCCTTAAAGGAAAACAAGCTGCAAATAGAAAAAATACTGAAACCTTTTAGTTTCGTTTTTTTTCAGAGTAGGCAGTGGTCCATAGGACCACTGCCTGCTCTGGAAAAATATTATTGTGAGCCTTCACAAAGGGGAAGGGGTCCCATGAGGACCCCTTCCCGTTTGCGAATGAGTTACCATCCACTTCAAGTGGATGATAACTGCGAGTTGATTTGCGACCGCTTTCGCGGTCACAAATCAACTCTACATCGCGGTGCGACTCGCAAATAGGAAGGGAACACCCCTTCCTATTTGCGAGTCTGAAACACATTTTGCGAGTCCGTACCGACTCGCAATATGTGTTTCTGCATCGCGTGAGGGCATTAGTGCCTCGCAAACAGCGTTTTTCGCTGCTTGCAAGGCGCTAATGCCTTCCTACATCTGGCCCTTAATCACAAGAAACACAATACTCAGAGTTACTAAAAATAAAGGTACTTTATTTTAGTGACAATGTGCCAAAAATATCTCAGAGGATATACTCCCTTAGGAGGTAAGTAAAATACAAAAAATATACACACAAACCAAAATCAGGTAAGTAAACAGAAAAGTAGTACAAACACTAGAATACAATAGGATGCAATAGGCCTAGGGGCAACACAAACCATATACTAAAAAAGTGGAATGCGAACCACTTAGGGACCCCATGCCTAGTGTAGTGTGTAGAGGGTCGCTGGGAGTGAAAGGAAACACTAGGGTGTCCAAGATACCCCACCCAAGACCCTGAAAAGTAGGAGTAAAGTGATACTACTTTCCCAGAAACACACTACACTTGTGTTAAGACATTCCGCAAAGACCACAACAGACTGCAAAGCACTGAAGACGGATTCCTGTACCTGAAGACCTGCAAAGGAAGGGCACCAAGTCCAAGAGTCGTGAACGTGTTCGGGGAGGGGGGGGGCAGGAGCCCACTAAACCCCAGATGAAGGTGCAAAATGGCTGCCTCCGGATGGAAGAAGCTGAAGATTCTACAACAACTAAAAGCGCTAGGAACTTCTCCTTTGTGCAGAAGATGTCCCACGGAGTGCTGGAGGATGCAGCGTTGTTTCTTTGGAGAAAGACGGAAAACAAGCCTTCCTAGCTGCAAAGGTCGCGGTTGAAGAAAAAGGGTGCTGCTCGGGCCCAGGAAGGACCAGGAGGTCACCACTTGGAAGAGGAGACAGAGGGTGCCCTCAGCAACACAGAGAGCGACGCAGAAGAAGGCAGCACCCGCAGAAGCACTTGAACACAGGTTCAAGAAAACTGAGCACAGCGGTCGTGTCAACACTACAAAAGAGGGTCCCACAAAGCTGGTGGTCAACTCAGCGAGTTAAGCAATGCAGGACGGAGTGCTGGGGACCTGGGCTAGGCTGTGCACAAAGGATTCCTTGCAAAAGTGCACAGAAGCCCTAGCAGCTGCAGTTCATACAGTACACAGGATTACTGTCTGGAGAGGGGAGGCAAGGACTTACCTCCTCCAAACTTGGACAGTTGGACCACTGGACAGTCTGGGTTACTTGGGTCCACAACCTGTGTCCCAGGGACCATGCTCGTCAGGATCAGAGGGTTCCCAGAGTACCGGTGACGCTGAAGTTTGGTGCCTGCTGGAGCAGGGGGAAGATTCCGTCGACCCACGGGAGATTTCTTCTTGGCTTCCAGTGCAGGGTGAAGGCAGACATCCCCCAGAGCATGCACCACCAGGAAACAGTTGAGAAAGCTGGCAGGATTATGCGCTACAATGTCGCTGGTAGTCTTCTTGCTACTTTGTTGCAGTTTTGCAGGCGTCCTCGAGCAGTCAGCGGTCACTCCTTGGCAGAAGTCGAAGAGGGAGATGCAGAGGAACTCTGGTGAATTATTGCAAGTCGTTATCTGAGGAAAAGCCCACAGGAGAGACCCTAAATAGCCCTCAGAGGAGCATTGGCCACCTAGTCAGGGAGGCACCTATCAGGAGGGGTCTCTGACGTCACCTGCTGGCACTGGCCACTCAGAGGCCTCCATTGTGCCCTCACACCTCTGGATTCAAGATGACAGAGGTCTGGGACACACTGGAGAAGCTCTGGGCACCACCCCTGGGGTGGTGATGGACAGGGGTGTGGTCACTTCCCTTTCCTTTGTGCAGTTTCGCGCCAGAGCAGGAACTAGGGGTTCCCTGAACCGGTGTAGACTGGCTTATGCAAGGAAGGCACCATCTGTGCCCTTCAAAGCATTTCCAGAGGCTGGGAGAGGCTACGTCTCCTTAGCCCTTAACACCTATTTCCAAAGGGAGAAGGTGTAACACCTTCTCTCAGAGGAAATTCTTTGTTCTGCCTTCCTGGGACTGGGCTGCCCAGACCCCAGGAGGGCAGAACCCTGTCTGTGGGTTGGCAGCAGCGGTAGCTGCAGAGAAAACCCCAGAGAGCTGGTTTGGCAGTATCCAGGGTCGATTGTGGAGCCCCGGGGATGCATGGGATTGGCACCCCAATACCATATTTGGCATGGGGGGACAATTCCATGATCTTAGACATGTTACATGGCCATATTCAGAGTTACCATTGTGAAGCTACATATAGGGACTGGCCTATATGTAGTACACGCATTTAATGGTGTCCCCGCACTCACAAAGTCCGGGGAAATTGCCCTGAACTATGTGGGGCACCTTGGCTAGTGCCAGGGTACCCTCACACTTAGTAACTTTGCACCTAACCTTCACTAAGTGAAGGCTAGACATGTAGGTGACTTATAAGTTACTTAAGTGCAGTGTAAAATGGCTGTGAAATAATGTGTGCGTTATTTCACTCAGGCTGCAGTGGCAGTCTTGTGTAGGATTTGTCTGAGCTCCCTATGGGTGGCAAAAGAAATGCTGCAGCCCATAGGGATCTCCTGGAACCCAAATACCCTGGGTACCTAGGTACCATATACTAGGGAATTATAAGGGTGTTCCAGTGTGCCAATTAGAATTGGTGAAAATGGTTATTTGCCTCTAGTGACAATTTTAAGGGCAGAGAGAGCATAAGCACTGAGGTTCTGGTTAGCAGAGCCTCAGTGACACAGTGAGTCACTACACAGAAACACACATTCATGCCACAAACTATGAGCACTGGGGTCTTGGCTAGCAGGATCTCAGTGAGACAGGCAAAAACAAACTTACATACATGTGAAAAATGGGGGTAATATGCCAGGCAAGATGGCAGCAGTCAGCATGGCGGTAAGCGGCATTTACCGCCAATGTCATAATGAGGGCCATTGTGTTTCCAGTTAAAGTGTTTGGTGGCTCCCTTTCCTTCTTTGAGCACAGGTTAATACCGGTATATGTCTATACTACTTTAGGTACACATGGGTTTTGCACCTATTAGTGCCTAACCTTATATCACCTCCATTAGGTGCTCCTAATCATAAAGAAAAGGCCTGAGGTGCCATACCGAATGACTAGCATACTTAAGACGTGCCAAAATCAAGCACCTATAATCTCACTCTCACACAACATGATGTGCTATGTGCCTTTTATAAATGCCCATCTGTAAGCATGAGGTGCAACTCACATATTAGATATGTGTTTTATAGCATGTTCCCTATTTAGCAGAACGGTGGGAACAGGGATTCAACCATTTGTTAATCATGCACCCTGCTTACCAAACCTACCCCTGAAGGTTATCATTGCACTGAAGTAATAAATGCCTATTGTTGTCTGTTGGATTTGGCCCTCTCTGCAGGGTCACCCTCATTTGTTTTTACCTTCATTCCTCCTGTTTTCTGAATTTGTTTTTATTGGCATTAGTACTTTGTGCATGTTACCAGTGGTAACAGTGCTAAAGTGCTTGTGCTCACTCCTTAAAACATGGTAAAATTGGCTTATACTCGATTGACACATATAATTTACTTGTATTTCCTTAGTAAAGTGGTACTGCATATACAGTATATCTACGCCATGTAAGTTAAATGCTACTAGTGGGCTTGAAGTACTCATGATGCTACCCACTAAAGTAGCACCTTAGAATAAAACGAATGTATGATGGAACAACTCATGCGTATAGCATGCATGACTTTACAACGCAGTCTCTGCAACGACCGTGTCTTTACCACGCATGCCTTTTACACCACATGCATTTATAACGGAATTTGTTGTAAAAGCATGTTTGGTAAAGAAACATGCGTGATAAATCCCCCCCGCACCCCACAGCTGACACCATACTCCACCCGCCCAAGCCCTTAAAACTGCCACTTCCACCCCCTGCCCTGAGCCCTAGTCCTAGTCACCACCCGACCCCCACCCTAAAAGCTACCCTGCCATAAAATGTACCCCACCCTGTCCTAAAAACTACCCGACCACTGTCCTAAACTGTAAAACCTACCTGTCCTAAAAACTACCCCTCCCTGTCCTAAAAACTACCCGACCCTCCGCCACCACCCTGCACCCTAAAACCTACCCCGCCCTGTCCTAAAAACTACCTTACCCCCCGCCTTTGCCCTAAACCCTAAAAGCTACCCAACCCTCTCCAAACACCTACCCCACCATGTCTTAAGAACTACCCGACCCCCGCCCTAACTTCTAAAACATACCCTGTCCTAAAACCTACCTTGCCCTGTCCTAAATACTACCCCAACCCCCTGCCCTAAACCCTAAAAACGACCCCGCCCTAAACCCTAAAAGCTACTGTGCCCTATCCTAAAACCTACCCAGCCCTGTCCTAAAAAACACCCTGACCCCCACCCCACGCTAAACCCTAAAACCTACCCTGTCCTAAAAACTACCCCACCCTAAACCCTAAAACCTTCCCTGCCCTAAAAACTCCCCCGCCCTCATCCTAAACCCTAAAAGCTACCCTCCCCAGACCTAAAAACCTACCCCGCCCTGTCCTAAAATCTAACTCAACCTCCCGCCCTAAACCATAAAACCTACCCTGTCCTAAAAACTTCCCCTCCCTGTCCTAAAAACTACCCTGATTCCCACCCTGAAACCTAAAACCTGCCCCTTGTCCTAAAAACTACCCAGGCCCCCACCCACCCTAAACTCTAAAAGCAACTCTGCCCTATCCTAAAAACTACCCCGACCCCCCGCCCTGAACCCTCAAAGCTACCCGGGCCTGTCCTAAAACCTACCCCACCCTGTCCTGAAAACTACCCCAGCACCCGCCCTCAACCCTAAAACCTACCCTGTCCTAAAAACTACCCCACCATGTCATAAAAACTACCCTGACCCTACCACCCTAAACTGTAAAATATACCTTGTCCAAAAACCTACTCTGCCCTGTCTTAAAAACTACCCTGATCCCCAGCCCTAAACCCTAAAACCTACCCTGCCCTGTCCTAAAACTATCCCTCCCCCACCCTAAACCTTACCCGGTCTGAAAAACTATTCCCCCCACCCTAAAACCTACCCTATCCTCAAAACCTACCCCACCCTCACCTAAAAACTACCCCAATCCCACACCCTAAACCCTACCCCGTCCTGTCCTAAAAACTACCACACCCCTACCCTAAACCCTAAAAGCCACCCTGTCCTCATAACTACCCCAAACCCTAAAACCTTCCCCACCCTGTCCTAAAAACTACCTGACCCTCTGACCCTGTCCTAAAAACTACCCCCCTCGTGAAGCCCCCTCCCACAAAAACTGGCCAACTTACCTCTCTCCTCTGGCCGCTACTCCTTCCTGTTCTGTCCGGACTGCTGTCTCTGCTGCTACTACGCATATGTGTGGTAAAGGGATGTGTGCTAAACGCATGCATAGTAAACACATATGCGTGGTAATGGCAGCGTGGTCAATGCATAGCATTGCATTGACCGTGTTGCTAGTGATGTTTCCCCCTTCAAACGTGTCTCAGGTCTGCCACTGCACTCAGAAGTGTAGTTGTATAGTGCCATTTGACCTTAAAAAATATATACCTTCTGCCAAGCTTGAGTCATCTTTTCTAATAAATATAAGTCACTCCTAAGGCAAGCCGATAGGGCAGGGCACATTATATTTAAAAAGCAGGATAGGTGGGTTTAATTTGTTAATGTGCTGGATGTGAAAAAAGCCAAAATGTGTTTTTCACTACTCTAAAGCCTATCTCTCTCATTGGATAACATTGAGTTACTTTAGTATGTTTCATAAGTGTTGACTTTTGATTAGGGCACATAGAAATATCATGTTTGGACTCAAATGAATTGTAATTTAAAATCCTCTTTAGTACTAAAGCCAGATTTTAGATTACAATTTTGAAAATGCAATTTTGTTTTAAAGTTGGCATTTTCCTATTCATATGCTTTAGGGCCTTCTAGGAGTTTCCATTTTCCTGGGCATGTTAATGCCCCCCTCCTCCATCAAGAATATGTATTTGGCCCAGGCAGTGAACAATATCTCCAATGTTTTTTCTGTCAGAACTCAGAAAAGTCAGGACCTGAGTGCATTCTCATTTGGCTCACAAAAACGCTTCTGCTGTTTGCCCCAAGGTTACAAGAACACCCCAGGGCTGTCTCAACTCGTGTAACATCAATATTGCATGATATTGATCCTGAGGCGCTGTCTTATGTGGATGATATCTATCTCACAAATGACGACCTCAACATTCATCTTGCTGGGGCCGATCGGATCGTTTTAGGATTCACAGCCCTTGGTTACAAATTAAATTTTAGGAAAACTAAAATAGCCTTTCTCAGGCACGTTTTAGAGAAGTGTGCTCAACTACAGCCACAAAATTCCATGACAAAACTACAGTCTTTACTCGTTTTTTTAAAACTTTGGCAGAACTTACATTTCTAACAATGCACAACAAATCAAGCCACTCTATGACTTAATACGCCCGATTTTTCTAGCATACACTGGACAGTAGAACACACATGCATGCTTAGAGGATTGCAACAGGACATGCTAGAAGCAAAACACTTACACATCTGTGATAACAAAACAAATGTGGTCATCAGAATAATTGCTGGTGCCGTGGGGATCAATTATGTCACCTTTAACGAAGGCGACATGGTGCCCATAGCATATAAATTCCACTTATACTCAAATGCAGAACAACGCTTTGTACCCACAGAAAAAATTCAGACTTCAGTTCAGATGGCTGTCATTAAGAAGAGGCCACTTGCCCAAGGGAAACGCATTATTGTCATTACCCCGGTGCCAGCCTTAAAGGCCGTCACGAAAGCAAGCATTCCTAATGTTGAAGCATTACATTCACGCTGGATTCAGTGGGCAACCTCCCTGAATGCGACCGATGTTGATTACATCTTTGATCTGAAACTTCAGACACAAGAATTTCTCCAATACGAACAGGAGTACCCCGCACCTCTAGATGTCTTGCCACTTGACAGATGCCATACTGTCATCTAAACTGATGGTTCAGCACAACCACAACCAATGGTTCAGCGACCCTTGACCCAAGGGAGCGACCCTTGACCCAAGGGTAGGTCGCTCCCCCTGCCGCTGCAGCTCCACCAGCCCAGGCTCCTGAACCCTCCAAGCAAGTCCTGCGAAACCACAGTAAGTACTCCCCCCGCCCAGCCCCTCGCCCTGCCCCGCGCTACTCACCTCTCTCCTGCTTCCCTCTTCATCTTTGATCTTCCTCTTTGCTCTCCATCTGTATTCTTCATCTGTGTTCTTCTTTCTTCCCTGCACCCCGTCCTGCGTGTTCTTTCTTCTGTCTTCATCTGTGTTCTTCTTCTGTGCTCGTCTTTCTTCCCTGCACCCCGTCCTGCGTGTTCTTTCTTCTGTCTTCATCTGTGTTCTTCTTCTGTGCTCTTCTTTCTTCCCTGCACCCCGTCCTGCGTGTTCTCTCTTCTTCTTTGTCCTTCTTCTGTGATCTTCATCTGTATTCTTCATCTGTGTTCTTCTTCTGTGCTCTCCTTCTGTGTATTTCATCTGTGTTTCTTCCCTCTCTTCTGCACCGCGACCTGCGTGTGCTTTCTTCTGTCTTCATCTGTATTCTTCTTCTTTGTACTTCATCTGTGTTTCTTCCTTCTCTTCTGCACCGCGACCTGCGTGTGCTTTCTTCTTCTTTGTCCTTCTTCTGTGTTCTTCATCTGTATTCTTCTTCTGTGTTCTTCTTTACCTTCTCCTTGGCTCTTCTCTCTTCTGCTCCTCGCTCCTCTTCTTCTTTACCTTCTTCTGGGCTCTTCTCTCTTCTGTTTTTCTGCTCCTCTTCTTCTTTACCTTCTTCTTGGCTCTTCTCTCTTCTGTTCTTCTGCTCCTGGCTCCTCTTCTTCTTTACCTTCTTCCTGGCTCTTCTCTCTCTTCTGCTCTTCTGCTCCTGACTCCTCTCTCTGACCTTCCTCACTCCCCTCCACCTCTGTAACCCCCCTCCCCTATCTTCCTATCTTTTCTTCCTAACTCCCCGCCACCTTTAAACCCCCCCTCCCCTATCTTTTCTCCCCTCTACCTGACCCCCCCACCCTCCGCTTTCCCGCTGCCACCACCTGCTCGCCCCCAGCTGACTCCTCCTCCCCCCTCCTCCCTCTTATGGCGGCCGCGCCGAAGGCGCGCCAAAGGCAAGCCCGTCTGCGCCCGTCCACGCTTGGGCCGCACCCAGCGCCACGACCCCTGGCCACCAGCACTCCCAAACCCCGCAGCATCGCTACGACCCCGTCACCGTCCACGCCCTCAACCCGGGACGCTCCAGCACCTGCTTCCAAGCCAACCCGAAACGCACCCACGGACCCTTCGTATGTCACACCTGCAAACTCACCTTCCACTGCGAAAACACCACGCCCGCCAGCCCACGCGCCAACAACCACCTCAAATGCATCCTGATCAACGCACGCTCCGTCCACAAACACGCTGTTGAACTATGGGACCTCCTGGACTCCACCGCACCGGACGTCGCCTTCATCACTGAGACCTGGATGAACGCCTCCTCGGCCCCCGACATCGCCATAGCCATCCCCGACGGCTGCAAGATTTCAAGGAGAGACCGCACCAACCAAGTAAGTGGAGGAATCGCCATCGTCTTCAAGGACTCCATCAACGTCACCACCTCCACCGAAGACACCCCACTCGCTGCCGAACACCTGCACTTCCAGATCCACACCGACCCCAGCACCACACTCAGAGGAACTCTCATCTACCGACCCCCTGGACCACGCGCCCTCTTCAGCGACTCCATCACTGACTTCATCTCCCCGCACGCCCTTGCCTCGCCGGACTACATCCTCCTCAGTGACCTCAACTTCCACCTGGAACAGAACAACGACCCCAACACCACCGCCCTGCTCGACAACCTCGGCCTCAAGCAACTGGTGAACACCCCCACCCACATCGCCGAACACACGCTAGACCCCATCTTCTCCACCAGCAACCACATATCCTTCAGCCACTCCTCAGCTATACACTGGACCGACCACAGATGTGTCCACTTCACCTTCCGACGCGAGACTCGCCACCTCCGCACACAACCCATCCCACGTCGACAGTGGAACAAAATCCCTGAGGAACAGCTTCTCTCCACTCTCAACGACAACCAACCCACCTTCTCCTCCGACCCCAACGACGCAGCCCTCAGCGTCACGAATTGGATCACCAACTGCGCAGACAACCTCGCTCCCCTCAGACGCCTCCCAAGACAGACCAACACCAAAAAACCTCTCTGGTTCACTGACACCCTTAAGGAATCAAAGAAAACCTGCCGCAACCTCGAGAAAGCCTGGCGCAAGAACCACACCGCAGACAACATGACTGCCCTCAAGAACGCTACCCGCGAACACCACCAACTGATCCGCGCCGCCAAAAGAAATTTCTTCACAGAAAGACTGGACAAAAACAGCCACAACAGCAGAGAACTCTTCAACATTGTCAAAGAGCTCTCCAACCCTAACGCCAACGCCAACACCATCACGCCCTCACAAGACCTCTGCAACTCCCTCGCCACCTTCTTCCATCGTAAGATCACCGACCTACACGACAGCTTCTGACACCAGACCCAGCCAACCACCACAGAACCTACAACCCCAGCCAGCACCCTCAACGCCTGGACTCACATCAACACGGAAGAGACCAAAGCCACCATGAACTCCATCCACTCCGGTGCCCCCTCGAACCCCTGCTCACACTTCATCTTCAACAAAGCCGACGACATCATCGCCCCGCACCTCCAGACCATCATCAACAGCTCGTTTTCATCTGCTACCTTCCCCGAGAGCTGGAAACACGCTGAAGTCAACGCCCTACTGAAAAAACCCACTGCGGACCCAAGCGACCTGAAGAACTTCCGCCCCATCTCGCTCCTCCCATTCCCCGCCAAAGTCATAGAGAAGACTGTCAACAAGCAACTTACCAACTTCCTTGAAGACAACAGCCTACTCGACCCCTCTCAGTCTGGATTCCGAGCCAATCACAGCACAGAAACCGCCCTCATCTCAGTCACAGACGACATCAGAACCCTGATGGACAACGGAGAAACAGTCGCCCTCATCCTCCTCGACCTCTCGGCTGCCTTCGACACCGTCTGCCACTGAACCCTAATATCCCGCCTCCGATCCACCGGGATCCAAGGACAGGCCCTGGACTGGATCACCTCCTTCCTCTCCAACCGCTCCCAAAGAGTCTACCTCCCACCTTTTCGCTCAGACCCCACCGAGATCATCTGCGGCGTCCCACAAGGCTCCTCGCTCAGCCCGACACTCTTCAATGTCTACATGAGCCCCCTCGCCGACATCGTACGCAAACACAGCATCATCATCACCTCCTACGCCGACGACACTCAACTGATACTTTCCCTCACCAAGGACCCCACCAGCGCCAAGACCAACCTGCAAGATGGAATGAAAGACGTCGCAGATTGGATGAAACTCAGCCGTCTGAAACTGAACTCAGACAAAACAGAAGTCCTCATCCTCGGAAACACCCCGACCGCCTGGGACGATTCCTGGTGGCCCACGGCCCTTGGCACCGCACCGACTCCCTCAGACCACGCACGCAACCTCGGTTTCATCTTGGACCCACTTCTCACCATGACCAAACAAGTCAACGCCGTATCATCTTCCTGCTTCCTCACCCTCCGCATGCTCCGAAAGATCTTCCATTGGATCCCCGCCGACACCAGAAAGACCGTGACCCACGCCCTCGTCACGAGCCGCCTGGACTACGGCAACACACTATACGCAGGAACCACCGCTAAACTCCAGAAACGTCTGCAACGAATTCAAAACGCCTCCGCCCGCCTCATCCTCAACATACCCCGCAACAGTTACATCTCCGCCCACCTGAGACACCTGCACTGGCTTCCCGTCAACAAAAGGAACACCTTCCGACTCCTCACCCACGCACACAAAGTCCTCCACAACAAGGGACCCGAACTCCTCAACTGCCGCCTCAGCTTCTACACTCCCACCCGTCCTCCTTGCTCCGCCAACCTCGCTCTCGCCTCCGTCCCTCGCATCCGCCGCACCACGGCGGGTAGGAGGTCCTTCTCCTACCTGGCGGCCAAGACATGGAACTCCCTCCCCACCATCCTCAGGACCACCCAGGACCACTCCGCTTTCCGGAGACTACTCAAGACCTGGCTCTTCGAGCAGCAGTAACCCCTTCCCCCTAGCACCTTGAGACCCGCACGGGTGAGTAGCGCGCTTTATAAATATTTATGATATGATATGAACCAGCTGTAGGTACTAAACATCAATACTCAGCCGCTTGCGCAGCCGTGAGCAGAGTGATGAAGGATTGTATATTCCATCTTCACAATACCTACATGCAGACCCCCAGGGGACTGCACAGTTCAGCTGTCTGAACTTAAAGCCCTTATCATAGCGCTAGAACATGCAGATCCAGGACAACTCACTCTGATTGTCTGTGATTCATACTACTGTGTCCAGTCCTACAATGATTACCTTAATCATTGGCGATTGAACGGGTTCAGAGACTCCAAAAGGAACACCATAAAACACTGAACTCTGTGGGGAAGGGTGGCTGATCTTAAGGATAGGCTACCAAGTTCTCATGTAGTACATACATTGGGCCACCAACATGTAGGAGTACACGTTATTGGCAACACTTTCGCTGATGATGCGTTCAAGTTAGCAGTAGCTACAGCTTCTGTGACTGCAGTGACTAGTTCCCAGACAAGATTGGATAGTGAAATTTTGGGTGCTGTGGAAGCTTCGGCTGAAGGCAACCTTCTCCCAAAAGCATACCCTACAAAATACTCTTACCACATCAATGCACAGAATGTTGCTTATGTAACTCTTCCTGGGGTTGGAGATCGAGTGATCTCCAACCAAGACCAGAGATTATATCAAATTACAGCAGCGCATTAGGGTGTTGCTTCTGCACATGCTGGTATTGCGGCCACAATAACACTCGTACAGAAACGCTTCTGGTGACCAGGTCTATAGAAACAGACCAGGCAACGTGTCCTCTGTTGTGACATTTGCCAGGAGATAAAGGTGTCAACACCAGGGCAGTGCGCGCTCTATTGGCGACAAGAATGCAAACCCCCAGCACTCTCAAAACAACGTAATTTATGGATTGTGCTGATATGTTGTTGTTTAACCTTTTGCATTGCAGAGTTCAATCCTGAAGACTTATTTTTAATGTGCTTACAAATGCTGTTCATTTGCAATGTATTGCTGCAGGCTTTCAGAGTGTGTTAGGGTGTGGTCCCCTTCCAGGGTCTTCTAGAGACTTTCCCTGCAACATGCCTGGGCGTGGCTCCAGGCTGGGCCAAGACTCTATAAAAGAGAGTCAGCCCAACTTCCAGTGCTCACTATTCAGAGATCCCGGTGCAGAGCAGCAGCTTCTTGCTGAGCTCCTGTCCCGGTGGCCTATTTGGATTTTCCAGTCTTCTGCACTCATCTCTCATTGGTGATCACTGTTTCCAGGCGGTAAGACGGTGTTTGGACATTTTCCCAACACCGTAATTGAGAATTTTCATATTCTTGATTTTAATTCTTCAATGAATTACAGATTACTTGTGCGCTGCCATTTTTTGGCATTTGTATGGTGGTTTGCAAATAGGGAGGACGCGCAATTTATTCCATAAAGATTTGACTTCGTTATTACATTGTTGTTCATTGCGCGCTGATATTTCTTGACATTTACATGATGTTTTACGAGTTGGCAAGACACGCAACTCGTTTCATGAGCATTTAATTTAGTTGTTCATTGCGCGCTACCTTTTCTTGACATTTACATGGTGGCATTCGAATCGGCGAAAAGCGCGATCCACTTCTCGTGTGTAATTCTTGCTGTTCATTGTGCGCTATAATTTTCTGCCATTTACATGGGGGCATTCGAATCGGCAACACACGCGATTCTTTCCTTGAGTGTTTTTTCATGTTATTCATTGTGCGCTACCATTTCTTGGCATTTGCATGGTGGCATTTGAATCGACAAGACGCGCAATTTTTTCCCTGAGTGCTTTTCATGTTGTTCATTGTGCGCTACCATTTCTTGGCATTTGGATGGTGGCATTTGAATCGGCAACACACGCAATTCTTTCCTCGTGTATAAATAATGTAAATTACTGTGCGCTACCATTCTAAGACATTTTCTTGGTAGCATTTCAAGTTGACACGTCACATGATTTATTCCTTGAATCTACGTTGTGTGATTTCATGGTGCACAATCCTTTATGGTGTTTAACACTCATATAAAAATCTGCAATGTGCGCAATTCACTTTCCAATGTTTTTTCTGAGATGAACACAACAATACCAGAGTTCTAGATGTAATGCTGTGTGTTCCTGATATGTATTCTTAAAAGGAGATTCATATGGTTGTTTAGAAATTGCTCAGAGTGTTTCCTGATTCTCATGCTAAAGAAAGTACTTGAATCTGAAAGTCCTATTTAACTTTTCCTGTTTCCTCCTCAGGTATTCAGTCATCTAAAGCCTAGTCAGTTTTAGGACTATTCTAGGGTTGTTCATGTTTTGTTTTCGGAAAAGACGAAGCTTAGAGTTGTAGCATGGTACTGATTTCATGAGATGTAATTTTGATGTTGTGTTTTAACCTTTGCTTCCTACAGGTCTCCTTCCCAGCTGTTCCCGTCCTAATCCCCTTTTCCCCACTTGGACTCTCTTAGACTCTGTGATAAATCTAATCAGAGTATTGGAGCTGTCTTGTGGTGGAAGTGTTGGGAACGTGCACAGACCCCGAGGATCTGGTGACTCTGACACATACCCATGCACAAGATGGCACACGCAGAAAAATAAACACTGCATTTACATCCCCACAGGACCCCCACACAACGTCACCGGAGAGGAGGTGCCAGCCACATCCAGCCCCCTCCCCCCTGTGGTTGTGGGCTGGGCAGGACTCTATAAAAAGGAGCCAGCCCAGCTCCAAGTGCTCACTATTCAGAGGTCCCGGTGCAGAGCAGCAGCTACTTCCTGAGCTCCTGTCCTGGTGGCCTATTTGATCTTCCAGACATCTGACTTTCATTCTTCATTTGGAGATCCTTGTTCTGGGTGGTAAGAAGGTGGTTGGGCTGGCCTCCCGACGCCGTTATCGAGAACTCTCATGTTCTTGGGCCTAATTCTTTTATGATTTGACAGAGTACTTTGCGCGTGTGAAATATGCGCTTGAGTGTTTGTGTCATTTGCAGGTTGACTTGCGAATTGGCAAGATGCGCGATTCGTTTCATGATAATTTAATCTTGTTATTCATTGCATGCTACCATTTCTTGACATTTGCATGGTGGCTTAAGAATCGGCAAGACGCGCGATTCGTTTTATGGTGTTTTAACTGTTGTTCATTGCGCGCTACCATTTCTTGACATTTACATGGTGGCTTAAGAATCGGCAAAAGACGCGCGATTCGTTTCATTGTACTTTGATCTTGTTATTCATTGTGAGCTGTTATTTCTTGGAATTTACATCGTGGTTTACGAATCGGCAAGACGCGCGATTCGTTTAATGATGATTTGCCTTTGATATTCATTGCGTACTACCATTTCTTGGCATTTTACATGGTGACACTCGAATCGGCAAGACGCACGATTCTCTCCTTGAGTTTAATTCATGTTGTTTATTGTGTGCCACTATTCTAAGATATTTATCATGTAATATTCGAGTTGACAAGTTATGTGATTTATTTTCCTGAATCCATATTGTTTTATTCATGGTGCACAATCCTTTTATGGTGTTTACTATACATATATATATATATATATATATATATATATATATATATATATATATATATATATAAAAATCTACAATATGCACAATTTGTGTTGAAACATTTTAAGAGTACACAGAAGATCAGAGTTTCCAGATGCAATATTGTATGGTCCTAGTTTGCATTTTCAAAAAAGGATTTATATGACTGGTTTAAAATTTAGTCAGAATGTTTTTCTGATTCTCATGTAAAGAAAAGTACTTGAATAAGAAAGTTTTCATTTAATCCATCTTGATTCCCTTACAGGTATCCGGCTATCTTGAAACTTAGTCATTTTAAACTTAATTCTTAGATTGTTCATGTTTTCAGAATGGCTATGCTTAGAATCATAGGGGGTCATTCCAACCCTGGCGGTCAATGACCGCCGGGTTGGAGGACCGCGGGAGCACCGCCGACAGGCCGGCGGTGCTCCCAAGGGCATTCCGACCGCGGCGGTAAAGCCGCGGTCGGACCGGCAACACTGGCGGTCTCCCGCCAGTGTACCGCAGCCCTTTGGAATCCTCCAAGGCGGCGCAGCTAGCTGCGCCGCCGAGGGGATTCCGACCCCCCCTACCGCCATCCAGTTCCCGGCGGTCCGCCCGCCGGGAACCGGATGGCGGTAGGGGGGGTCGCGGGGCCCCTGGGGGCCCCTGCAGTGCCCATGCCACTGGCATGGGCACTGCAGGGGCCCCCGTAAGAGGGCCCCTACAAGTATTTCGCGACGGGTGCAACAGCACCCGTCGCACCTTCCCACTCCGCCGGCTCGATTACGAGCCGGCATCCTCGTGGGAAGGGAGTTTTTCCCTGGGCTGGCGGGCGGTCTTTTGGCGACCGCCCGCCAGCCCAGGGAAAAACTTAGAATACCCTCCGCGGTCTTTCGGTGCGGTATTTCGGAGGGGGGAACTCTGGCGGCCGCCCGTCAGGGTCAGAGTGACCCCCATAGTCTAGTATTGATTTCAGGAGATATGATTTTCATATTGTGTGTTCTAACCTTTTTCTTACTACAGGTCTCCTTCCCAGCTGTTTCCCTCCCTAAGCTCCTCTTCCCCTCTTGAACTCTCTTAGCCTCAGTGATTTATCTATCAGAGTCTTGGAGCTGTTCAGTGATGGACGTGTTGGGAACGTGCGCAGACCCCGAGGATCTGGTGACTCTGACAAAAGGGCTCAAATATCAAACGCCCTCTGCAGACATCCCTCTTAGTGTCTAACAGGCCACTACCATGTTTGTAGTTGGACCATTGTGGTCCCCTACAACCTGATGGTGCATACAAATACATCTTAGTCACTGTAGATTACTTATTCTAGATTCTTGTGGGTATAGCCTCAGTGGTCGGCTGATGCTCTAACTATTATAAAAGACTTGCTGATCTTTATTGGTACATATGCGGTTGCAGCATTCCATTCAGACCAGGGCTCTGCTTTTGCCTGTAAGGCATTTAGGGACACCATGGGGATCATGGGTGTTGAACTCCATTACTCCTCACCCTACCACCCCGAGGGAAATTTGTTTGTGGAGAGGAGGAATCATGATCTAAAGCAGTCCTTAACAGCTAAAGTATTAGATTCTTTTCACAGCTGGCGTTGTCACCTATATGTGTTCCAGACAGCACTAAATAATGTGCCAAGAAGGTCCTGGGAGGGCACACTCCCTATGAGGTTCTCTTTGGGATACCTATGTATGTCCCAGATCTAGATGGCCCTGGTTTGGTGGCAGCAGATACATCTATTGACATAAATGAAAGTCTCACTGTCTTACAGGAACTTCAGCAATTTTGTGATGATAAATCATCCGCCAGTGCTGCCACCTTAGGAATAAGGGATTTGTCAACAACATCTACTGGCTGGATTTCTAAAGTTGGGGATCCGGCTCGTGAAAAGATCACTGTGAAGAAGGAATTTGGTCCATCCTACAGAGCGCTGGTCCAAGTCTTGGGAATACAAGGTACTAGAACTGTCATCCTACCACTGCTGCCTGGTCCCAAAGCAAATAAATGTGTCTCCATTGACAACGTCAAACTCCATCATGTGACCGATCCTGCACAGTAGACCCAGAGGTCCTTTGGGTAGATGCTAGTCCCTCTCAGTACCTAACCGGACATACCTCTTCTAAGAAGAACTAACAACTTTTCTGACTGCAACAGCATATCCAACAATGCTACAAATGCCTCCTCGAGCATGGGGAGGGCGGAAAATGAGCTCTTGCTGATTCCAGTTACCACTTCAACGACAACACCTGTCCAAGATGTGGCTGTCTTGTACTCCAGCACAACACAAACTGACAAAATCGTCTACTATGAGCCTCCACACGAAGTGGATCAATCCACGTGTAATACACCAGCTCCTGTGTTTGCAGAGACTGCTTCTGGTTATTTCATCGACCTTGATGATTTTTCTTCTACTTCATCCGCACCTGCCGCTGAAACTGATTCAAAGACATGTAAGCTATACATATGGCTTAAAAATAACCATTTAATTTATCTATGGAACTATCTGTGGTTATTTCTGACATTGCTTGCATTTTGTCTATGAATTGGTTTTGTGACTGTTTTATTCTTGCTTATAAATGGTCATTACCTTCCGGAACGCTCCTCGGTTGAGCCTGTGGATGAAGTCTTAAATCGATTTCTTTCCTCGCATAAGGTCCAAAGAGACTTGTCCCTTGTGAATATTTCAGCAGTACCGATTCCTGATGGGATTGTGTGGGATAAAGTTCCATTTGATATATACTGACCTACTGAGGTCATTCAAATTCCATATGTCTTTAAAATTTCCATGATTGATGTAATTACACCTGGTGTTGTATGTGATGACTGGGACGTACAAACAGTTGATTCCATGTTAGACGAAACAAAGGATTACACTGTATTTGAAAGTGGTGATGTGTACACCAACAAAGAATTATGAGGAAATGTTCTGCTATAACAACTGGGGACATTACTGCCCACACAGTATAGCGAGACACAGATCAATATTCAATTACACACAGTGGGAACACTGTTCAACCCCACCTGTGGGGAGTCTAAAACATTATTCAGATAAATTCACATATTTTTCAGGGCATGGCGTTAAGAACGCAGAATCATACTATTTCAAATTACCAATTTCTAAAATTAGGAAAATTGTGCTAACACGAAATTTATTTACTCAGATACCTTTTTTTCCCCGACTTGCAGTTGAAGTCTACGAATACTGGAAGAACACTATTGATGTAAAGAATGAATGGGGAACACAAGATTGGCAAATTCAGGGTAGGGAATCTTTGTTTAGAGCGTGCCTTATTCCTGTGCAAATTATCTTTTTAAATGACACAATTCAACAGACATCTTGTCTAGGGTTAGCAAAAATAAAAGAAATGGATGCGCCCAGTATCCCCACACCGGCAGAATTCAACAATTGGCAATCCTTCCTGAACATCACCAAGGAAGATCTAGATGCAAAGGTTTAGGCTGGTTCCTATAATTCTTCACTTTCTTGTCCCAGCGGGTCGGTGTCAGGCGCATTTTGTGAACTCCTCACAGGGTTTCAAGATTAGCCGGCTGGACCCTCGTTTTGTCTCGGGTCAACACTTGGATATAGTTACTACATACAGTGTGGGTAAACTGTGTGAGCAATGGTTAGAGACTAACACCTTAGAAGCAGTTAAGGGACATCTTAATACTCTTTCTGAAGATATAGACTTAGAGGACTTTTTGTTAGGTCCAAGAAAGCCGCGCTGTAAAAAGATGTATCTACGCCATATACAGTGAGATCTCGAAGCTTTCTCAGATAGAAGCTGCTGCCTGTTTGAGGCAGATAGATAAAGCGAATTTGCAAAAGGCTTTATAACATAATGATAAAGGCATGAACACTCTGTCCAACAGGATTTACTCCCTTAGTAACATAGGCCCTCATTATGACCATGGCGGTCTTTTGACCGCTAGGGTTAATGTGGCGGTATCTCCGCCAACAGGCTGGCGGTGAATACTGCCACATTACGAGTGTGGGGGGTTGGCCTCTGCCAACCCACCACATCTCCACTAATACCGCCATGGAGGTATGAACCACCGGGCTGGAGATTTTCATCTCCGACCCGGCGTTCCACTGAAGACTGCCGGGGGCATTATGAGCAGGCTTACCGCCATGGCTTCCGCTGCAGTAGCACTGCCACGGAAACAATGGCGGTAAGGCTACCAGTGACAGGGAACTCCTTCCCTGTCACCAGTAGACTGCTCCCTCACCCCCACCAGCAAGCACTTGATCCCCCCATGCCCCTACACACATTGCAGCCCCCACCCCTCTACAGTCCCTCACCTCCACTCCCCTTCCCGCATACATGCACACACCCGCACACACCATGCACACACCCATTCAACTCCACTTCCATACACCCATTCACTCACACACATCCATACACCCGTTCACTCACACTCATCCATACACGCATTCACTCACACATACTCACACGCATTCAGGTACGCATCCACACTCACATGCTCACACGCATGAACACTGACAAGCAGACACGCACTCACTGCAACATTCATACACGCATTCACTCACATGCATACAAGCACACATACATCAAAACACTCACAGGCGCATTCACACACACACACACACACACACACATTCAAACACACAGGCAGACACCACACACAACACCCCCTTCCCCTGTTGAACGCCCGACTTACCTTGTCCGGCGAGGAGATCGTCCGGCAGGGAACGGAAAGGGACGCTGCTACCGCCGGCAGTGCCCCGCCAGCAGGACACCGCCAGGCCATATTAATGGCCATAATACAGCTGGCGGCGTCCTTCTGGCGGGGCGGTGCAGGTGGTAGCACTGCCCAGGCACCTCGCCCGCCAGCATGGCTACTGCCGGATTTCCGCCCTAATTGTGGTGGAAATCCGGCAGTGTCCATATTATGGCGGGCGGAAGACCACCAGCACTGGTGGTCTTTTAGCACCAGTGGCATCAGCGGTCTTGGGGGAAGACCGCCAATGTCATAATGAGGGCAATAGTGTCATCTGCGATTGACATAATTCAGAATGATATGTCCCTTTTACACCATGGACAAAGTCAGCTGCGTTCCATCATGCAGTTAGCTTGGAAACTACAGATTCTGAAAAATGGTTGTGTTCCATGGAAATATATGAATGGTAGTGACCTGTTTGCTGCTTTTAATTTATCCAGGGAACAACAGACAATGGCTAAAAGGTAAGCAAGTTTCACCATATAGAGAAGCTAGAAAAGTTGTCTTTCACAGTTGCAGAGAGCCCTTCAACAATTTGGCTGGTCTATGGCATTATAAATCTGCCTATTTCCACTTTTCGTTATTCGAAATGCTTGAAACATCTTGCAGCGGGCAGATACGAGCTGCTAGGCGATAGCTATATTAAAGAAGAGTGGGAGTTGCCCTTTGAATATAAATGTCTGAATGGCAAAACAGAGGTCTTTTTTAGCAGAAGCGAATGTGAGACTACTGTTAATCATTCAATGATTTGTAAACAAGTGTCCCTTCATGGCCTTTGCAACACAGGGGTCATAAACTTTGCCTGTTTTCTGAAGGGTACTCCCGTCCCTTTGATTCGTCCGGCATTTCATGTACTTTCAAATGGAAGTTATGTGGTGCTAATCGACCAAAGCTGTTGCGGTATGCGACCAGGAATTGCCTACGCAATTTCAGTCTCTGAGGTCATAACTTGATCCAGACATGTTTTATTTCCCCCACATAACAGATAAGGGTAGCAGAAATGTGGCCTCAAATTGATACTACCAAGTTAAATTATGACTGTTGGAAGCTGGTCCTCTATGTAGTGTACAAAAAACAAGTACACTATGCAGAGGGTCCGAAAAACTACATGTTAGTTTTCAGGGGTAAAAATCAGACCACCTAATACTCTAATTTTTAAGGTAGCTGGTCGAGCAGTTAGGCTGATCCAGGAGATGTGCTAAGTATTTGCTGTACTCAAATCCAAACATGCACCACACACACTCAATGAATAACTCAAGACCAGAATTTATTTAAAAAAATCAGACTTTTATATAATTGTTAAGGCCAAAATCTTTAGAATAGGTTAAGTACTTTTCTTGTTATGACTTTTTAAAGTTTTAGCAAAGTTAGTCTCTCTGTGCATAATTACGCACCATTGGAATCAATAGGCAGTCACTTTTAAAAATGCATTAAGAATTGTACAGTTGAGTTACCAGTCTCTTCTTTTGCAGGGTGGTCGCAGTGGTCGGTGGGCACCTTGTGCCAGCTGGAGAGCTTCTGGCAGCTCCCAGATCCGGCAGGAGCAGCATTGGCAAAGTTCTTGGCACAGGGCCACCTGGATGGGCCACTTGGAAAAGGAGCTGGTTTGCAAATTCAAAGTGGTGCCTGGGTGTCCCCTTTGGCTGTCGAGGTCACAAGGGGTTGGGGACCCGGGGCACACAGCAGAACCCGCGATGCACAGCCAGGGGCAGCCAGGGGCAGGCCGTTTTGGAGGTCTTGGATGCTGTGCACAACGGAGTCCACTGGAGCTGGAGGTAAGTCTCTTTGGGGGGTCGCTTGCAGGACAATGGGGACACTCTGGTCAGAAGTCCGGGTGTCCCTGAAGTCCCTCGACTTGGGCTTCCCACTGATCCTTTGTTAGCTCTGGGGGAGCTGGTTTTCTCCTGGTCCGATGCCAGCTGACCAGGGCCCAGGGTATTGCTCTAGCTTGGCCACCAGGAGCTGCAGCGCCACCAAACTCGGTACAGTTGGGGAGCACTTCCGGACTGTCGTCTGTGTGTCATTGGGTCCAGCTGTGGCTTCCGGTCGCACAGATATCAGTGATTCAGCGAAGTGTCCTTCACTGGTTTCTTGGTCTTTTGTAGTTTACTTGCTTTTCTTGAGTGATGCCTCCACTCAGGAGGGAGATCTGGGGTGATCCTTGAAGCCTCGAGGTCCCCTGGGTTTTTTGGGGTCAGTCCAGTATTCAGCTCCTCCGCTGTCGCGATTGTCGGGACTCGGGTGCAGCAAGCAGGGGTCTTGGCGCCTCTTCTGGTGCAGCAGGTCCTCAGTTCTCGTCCTGGTGGTTTCTCTGGTGCTGGTCTTCTTGTCTTCTTGGAATCCTTTTTGAATCTTCTTTGAGATCTTTTCAAATCTAAAGTCTTGGTCTAGGGGAACCCACTAAATACTGAATTTAGTGAATGTTTTAGGGGGAACCTAGTAGTGTACAATGGGACACTTACCCTTGGGTGGCTACACCCACTGCAGTGACCACTTCCTGTGGGAAGGGTCACTTCCCTAAACCTTATTGGCAATTTTTATCCATTCCAAGATGGAGAAAAATTAAATGAAGGGTCCACTTCGCCTGCAAGCCTCTTAGGAGTGGCGCGGGGTAGGTGAGGCCACTCCTCCTACCCTTTGTGTGATTTCCCACCTTTGCTTCCTCCAAGAATAAGGGTTTGCAAAGGGGGAGGCCATCTGCTGCTAGCAGCAGGCCTGGGGGTTGAGTTTCAAGGGTTGTAGCCCTTTTAAGCTCACTGCCAGGGCATTGCACATTCCTGAGGGAGGGGGAGTTAACTTCACCACCCAGAAAGGGCTCTGTTTCACAAACCAGAGAGGCAGGGCTCTCCCCCAAGGTTTGTGGATTGGCTCTCTGGAGGCAGAAGGCTGGATGGGACCAGTCAGCAACCATGCCAGGATAGTTAGCTTTTTCAGGGGGCACCTCTAAGGTGACCCCTGGGTACATTTTATAATAAATCCAGTACTGGTACCAGTTGGGATTTATTATTCTGAGTTGTTTGATACCAAACCACCCAGGGTTCAGAGTAGCCATTATGTAGTTGGGAAACTCGTATTGATCAGTGTCCAGCACATATAT
The DNA here is from genome assembly GCF_031143425.1 of Pleurodeles waltl. Taxonomy (NCBI): domain Eukaryota; kingdom Metazoa; phylum Chordata; class Amphibia; order Caudata; family Salamandridae; genus Pleurodeles; species Pleurodeles waltl. The sequence goes on from NC_090446.1 coordinate 1,365,107,415, forward strand.
TAAAATTGGCTGCTCTGTTCACTCACTGTGTCCCAGGTTTGGCAAGGACACAGTGGGGCATATTGCTCATGCAATTATGCCCTCACATATACTATGGTGCACCCTGCCTTAGGGCTGGAAGGCCTGCTAGAGGGGTGACTTTCCCATAGAATATGCAGTGTAGAGTGGACAGGGCACACAGAGAGTGTGCCATGTCAAGTTTGTATTTTAGGTTTGCACCAGGACACTCAGCCTGTTATGGCAGTGCTGAGTGCATCTGGATGCATAGACCTTGAGGGTAGCACAATCAGTGCTGCTACACTCAGGGGCTTGCCCTGCGTACCTAAGTAGCCTTTACTAGGGACTTACAGTGGCAGCTAAAGGTGTATCCAATTACTTTTACCATGTTTTAGGGTAAGAACACTGGCACTGGGAACCTGGTTAGCAGGATCCCAGTGCACTCCAGTCCAAGTTGCATTCAGAAACCAGGCAAAAAGTGTGGGGGGGGGTACTGCAACAAGGAGCCAGTTTCTCACAATGACATGCTGAGCAGACTAAAGGCGCTACTGTTATAGAAACAAGTTGTGTGGACATTGGCTAGAGAGACATATGCTCTCCAGATAGCAAGATCATCAGCTGAGATACAATCCCTATTAAATACCAACTTTCCCAAGCACTTTGGGGAGCTGGTATCCAGAATATTCAATGCTTCAAGTGCTACAGGGATTGTCCATTTCTTTAAGGCTGTAGGGTCTGGATTTGTGTCCATCTTCCAGACTGTCTTCGGAGTCATTCCTTCAGCTATCCATTCACTATTTTCCAGTGTGTTTGGCGGCTTTCCTGTGATTTTGGCATTAATTGGCGGGATACTACTGTTGTTCCTGATATGCAGTGGTTGTGCCTTCCCAGCTAAGAGGAGTGATAGAGGTACTACCACCAGCCCAGCTGTGCGGTGATCGCATGGTACAGTTTTTTGGTGCTCTGCTGCTGGAGGAATTGAAGCATGATTGGTCACTGTCATTCCAACCAGTCCTTTGGAGGCTCCGAAGGCATTCTTCAAGATCATGACTACTGTTAAATAAATTTGAACATTGGCCTATTCTATAGTTTAAAGTTTGTCATCATTGCCTTTAACGTTGGCCAGCTGTGCTTATCATGGTCAACATTATGGCGGTCATTATGAACATGGCGGGAAAGACCGACGACCGCCGTGGCGGCGGTGAACAGAATCCCACCGGCGGCGATGAATGGAAACCCGCCATATAATGATTAAAAAAAACAACCTCGCCTAAAATTTCCCAGACCACCGCTCCCGGTCAGGACCCTGTTGGCGGGAATACCGGCCCACCCAACCCCGCCACCGCCAAGCACACCCACATCCCGCCCTCCAAATAATGATGCTCAAATCACCTCGGCGGACAGTGGAGGCCGGACGACCATTGCCGGCTGCGACCGCCACGGGCAGCAAGTGGGCCCAACAGCAGCTACTGCATACATTGGCTAGGCCTAGCACCCACACGCCTGACACATGTCCAGAACACCATAAAACACCCCCAGACACACCCCACAATCCCTTGCAACGAAACCAGGACCAGAAAACGGAGAGCACCAGAGCCAGACAGAGAACGCCAGCAGACAGGACACGCATAGCGACCCACACAGGAGCACCCAAATCCCGTCCCCAGTCCCGACGCCATCCACCACCCTCACCCTCACCAAGTTCCACCCCCTAAAAATCCACGCTTCACCGAAAGGGAGCTAAGGACCATGGTGGACGAGATCCTAAAAGTGGAGCCACAAATATTCGGGTCCGAGGTGCAGCACACACCCACTGCGCGGAAAATGGAGCTATGGAAGACCATTGTCAACAGGGTGAATGCAGTGGGACACCGTCCACGCACCTGGGACGACATCCGCAAGAGATGGAATGACCTGCGGGGGAAGGTCAGGGCCATGGCATTCAGGCACCACATTGCAGTGCAGAAGTCTGGTGGAGAAGGTACTCTCCATCCTGCACCCAGAGGGACACACTGGACTCACTGGAGGAATGGACTTGGGTAAGTCATCTACAATTACCCCATATACACCATACCTGTAATGCATGCACCACCCCACCCTACCCACACCCACCTAGACCCATACCCCACCCAGCCATTACCCACCACATCCACCACCCTGCATCACCCACAACTCACTACCAGGCCCACATCACTCCCGCTGTGCACAGCCACCCACCCCTGCACGTACCCACAATGGAATAATACCCCCCACCACAATGTAACCCCACCACTACCACTAAATGCAATGACCACATCACAAAGGCACCATGGAAGGCCACTGAAAGGCACACCAGCACAAAATAGCACAGCTCAGTACACCTCAAACCCTCATGCATATGTAACGGACATGTCTTTGTCCCCCAACAGGCACCACCACCCAAGAAACCCTATTGGAGGGGACAAGGAGTGCCACAGCACTCCAGGGAGACAGAGGCACATCACAAGACCTTTGTGAAGGACCCCTGGACACTGATGAGCAGGCAGGCCCCTCACACAGCCCTGGATATTCACCATGCAGCAGCCCCACCCAGGAAAACACTGTCACCCCTAACACCCAGTCAAGACCAGCAGGCCAGGGGAGGCATACCCACACCAGTGGACCCAGGGCACAGACAGGTGGAACACAGCTACAGAGGCCACAGTCTCCCACTCCCAACATGCAGGAAGGCGAGGGCCCCAGTACAAGTGGCACGTCAAGACCTGCGCAGGGGACACAGACACAGGGGGCCAGGCCAAGGTCAAGTGCCCCAGCGGGTCAGGGGGTAGGGCACCGGATGGATGCAGCAGCCCAGGACATCATTGCAGAGGTTCTGGGGGCCTACCAACATACCCAAGACAGGTTGGCACAGATTGTATTCACCTTGGACAAAGTCAGAGGATGTAGCTGGAACAACACCAGCAGGCCATGGAGCAGTGGAAAGAACACAATGCCACAATGGCCAACATTGCTGGAGCACTGCTGCAGTTGGTCAACAAACAGTCAAACACCCACACCGGACAAGAGGCCCCCACAACAGCCCTGGACAACCAGCAACAGATGACCCAAGCAGCAGAAACAGCACAGGAAATACCCTCCCAGGAATCATAAGGGGCAACCATGCCACCTCAAGAAGCTCCACAGCAGGCAGCAAAACATAGTCTTAGGCCAAGATATGGCCCTGGAAACCCAGCTAAGAACAAGCCCCACTCCAACAATTGACACTGCTACTACTGCAAAGCAACCATCCCACCCATTCACCAACTACACTTAGCTGAGGGCTAAATAAAGTACTATACTACAAATAGGACCCAACTGACATCCAACAGGGCTGCCCCCAAGTCGGTTTTGATGACACCCAACCCTTACGACTTCCATCACTGTACATAGCACATTTCACTGTATTCGACCAATAAACAACATTTCTCACCTGTAACACTGTCCCCTGTCTTCAATGTTGAACAAAGTGGAGTATGGATGCAACTGGCAGGGAACAACTTTATTGCCAATTTGTGCTTGGTGGTGGTAATGTGTGTTTCAAATTATGCAAGGAGGTAATGTACATATTGTCTGTCAGTACCATGCTGAAGAGGTCCATGTCTCGCCTATCATGACCAATCCCCCTATATGACATGGCACACTTACAGTATCAGTCACTAACCACAATTACAGGCTTAGGTCCCACACAGTCATTGGAAGTAGAGTTCTATCAGTTGGTTCCTGGAATTGACATCTTCCCCTTCCTCATCCTCACCATCACTCTCCTCACCTCTCTGAGGTAACTGATCAGGACATATAGCACCCTCCACCTCCAAAAGGGGGATTGAATGTCTCACAGCCACGTTGTGCAGCATGCAGCAGGCCACCACTATTCTACACACCTTATCAGGCCCATAGACCAGAGACCAGAGAACCCCCAGAGATATGTAGGCACCGGAATCTAGCCTTCAGGAGACCTATAGTACGCACTATCACCCTCCTAGTACGTCCATGGGCCTCATTGTATTTCCTCTCTGCATCCGTCCTGGGATTCCTCACTGGTGTCAGGAGCCAACGCAAGTTTGGATAGCCAGAATCACCTAGAGAAATGGTAAATACAGAGTCGTCATTGGAATGTCCTTAGTTAGACAGGCTGGTTTTCTGCAATGTGTCAGTTAGTGACAGGCAAACTTACCTATGATCTACCCTCTGTCCTCTTGTAGTTGTTCCATCTTCTGTGGCACACTACTGTTCCTCAAAACAAATGAATCATGGCCAGAACCCGGAAACATGGCATTCACATTGGAAATGTACTGGTCTGCAGTACATACCAATTGGATGTTCATGGAGTGAAAGTTCTTCCTGTTTCTGTACACCTGTTCACTCACTCTAGGGGGGATGATAGCTATGTGGGTGCCATCTATGGCACCTATGACATGGGGAATGTTTGCAAAGGCATAGAAGTCAGACTTGATGGCAGGGAGGTCAGCACTTTGGGGGAATCGCACATAGAATTGCAGATGTAGTACGAATGCATTCAGAAATCTTGTCAGTACCTGGCTGAACATTGGCTGTGAGAAACCAGCACCCATGCCAACTGTCACTTGAAATGAGCCTGTGGCCAGGAAATGGAGTGCGGAGAGCACCTGCACCTGAGTTGGAATGGCATGCTGATTACGATTTCTGGGAGTCAGTGCAGGATCCATTAATGCACATAGGTCCTGAATAGTTGCACGTGTGAGTCTGTAGGTGATTATGATCTGACACTCCACCATGGTCCCCATATCTACAAGTGGTCTGTACACTGATGGTGCCCTTCCTCGCTCGCCACAAGGGTCGGTACCTATGAGGGGTAAGAAAAAGGAGTGATGTGCACACATACACTGGCAGATTTGCTACATACATGCAGTGCATTCTTCATAGTAGTGTCTGTACAATAACTGCAACCTGACAGATGTACATGTACATCACTAGGAGGGAACGGAGTAAATCATGTGTGATTATATACTCAATGGATAGAGGCCTAGGTGCTTCATATGGCTAGTAGGCCCAGCATTGTGAGTATTATGAATTTCAAAATGCGTAGGCGATGGCAAAATGTCTGCCCAGTGTAGTTCTGCCCCTTCGTTGTGGAAGTGACCTAATACCGCTAGCGGTTGACGTCACAGCGTACGGCGGTGTTGACCGCTGTTCGCACCCTCATTGGCTAACATGGATGCCAATGGGGAATCCTGCCGTATCATGATCGCTGCCGGCGGTGACGGTGCATACCGCCGCGGAACGTACGCGCATTCGTCATCGTTTGATCACTTGACTCCCTGATCTTGTGCGAACAGGTACTTCACTCTGTGTACTGCTGTGGCCTGCCTCTGGCTATGGATGTTCCACGTGGTGCAGGGTAAAGGGCCCTGGCCTTCACCCAGGAAGAACTGGAGAATCTTGTGGAAAGGGTCCTGCCCCTGTACAGCAGACTCTACGGCTGGCCAGAGGTACAGGTGAGTCCGGGTTTGGGGGGCACAGTGTGAGTGATGGATGGAGTGGATTACACAGATGTGTGCGCTCCTGTGAGCCAGGATGGGCCTTGGTGCATGGAATGCTGCGTGCCACTGTCCTGCATGTCTGGGAGTACTGTCTGTCGTATGTCTGACAATCTGCCAGCTGTTGCCCTTGTGCAGGTGCCTTACCTCTGTGTTCCATTTCTGTGTCACCCTACTAGGTCAACGCCCACCAGAAGAGGGCACATTGGCATACCATCACCAAGGAGGTACGGACTCTGGGGGTCTACAACCGGCGGAGCACCCACTGTCGAAAGAGGTGGGAGGACCTGCGGCGCTGGGCGCGGAAGATCACTGAGGCCCAGCTGGGGAAGTCCTCCCAACGTGGAAGGGGTGCCCGCCGGGCACTGACCCCCCTCATGCGAAGGATCCTGGCGGTGGCGTACCCAGACCTGGATGGGCGCTTGAAGGCTGCATAGCAGTCACAAGGGGGTGAGTACTCACAGCCCATACTTCAGCCTGGAAGGATGAGTGTGTGTGCAATAGGGCTCATGGTGTTTAGAGCAGGGAATTTGACTGGTGTCCAGCTACTGTCTGCTCCCCAAAGGGTGTAGGGGTGTCCCTGTCAGGTTTCACCTACCTCAGCTCCAATACAATTTCAGGATATGGGTGTAGGTCAGTATACTGCTCAGTAGTCAGGGCCATGACCATGGGTATAGTGCACGGTGCTGCCTGTTGGGTGTGTCTGCTGGGTAGGTGTATGTCTGGCCATTGTGTATCAGCATTCAGCTACTTACAAGTGTCTCTCCTGTTTTGTCTCCCCATCCCTGTTCTCTTGTGTTTGTCTGGTACAGCATCAACATCAGGTGAGGGAGCTGAGGCACCGGCCCACGGATCCTCCGAGTCAGAGACAACGGACGCCCAGGGGACCAGTGGGTAGGAGGGCGAGGGGACTTTCACTGGGAGGCTACTACCACAGGAGGTAGTGACTCTGAGACCTCCTCCGATTGGGGTCCTCCGGCGGTGGCGGACCCTAGTGGACAAACCACTACCGTGAGATTTTCCAACACCACCCATACCATCAGCGCCCTCCCTTCTGCTCCCCACCGAGTTGCCCGTGCCCGCCCACCTAGAAAGTTGGGCGTTTCCTGCGCCCCAGGCACATCCTCCCCTGCCCCACTTAGCCCTGCTGCCTTCACAGAGGAGGCTATTGACCTCCTGAGAACCATCTCTGTAGGGCAGACAACCATCATCAATGCCATCCAGGGTCTGGCTTCTGAGGTGCAGCAGACCCATGCCTATCTGGATGGCGTTCACGGTGGTGTCTGCCCTACAGAGATCTTTTCAGGCTCTGGCCTCCTCTTGGACAGCAGCCAGTTTCCCTGGCCATTCCGTCCCCCCTCCAACCTCCTCTACCCCTTCCAGCACCCCACTCCCTTCACCCGTCCAAAGCACACAATCAGACCCGCTTACAGGCACATCAAGGGCCAGATGTATCAGAGGATTTTACCCATTCTGTGTCTATGGGAAAATGCTTTAGTACATATGGTCCCAGCACACAAGAAGCACACTTTCAAACACAAGCCCCACACATCCCACCACAAGCATTCACACAGCCAACAGACACCTGCACACACAACAACGTCCACTTCCCCCAGTGTGCCCACCTCTTCCGCCTCCCTGTCTGTCCTCTCTACATGCACACCCTCATGCACTGCACCTTCGCTCACTGTTACTGCTCCTCTTCCTGCACTCACCACAATAGCAGACAGCCAGACATGCACCCCATATACCACACCTGCACTCACCACCTCCACTGTGGTTGACACATGCAGCACACTCACCAGACTTGCAGACACCCACCCAACATACATCCACACTAGTTGTCTGTCTTCTCCCACTGTGTCCACCCACCACCTCCCAAATCACTCAAACGCACCAAGACACCCACCCATCAGACATCCACCACACCACAGCATACTGAGCAGTCACCTGCACCCACTACACGCACACCTACACGCACACCTACACCCCATACATCAACTCCCTCTGCCTCCACTCCCACGCCCTCATCCACAAAAACTCCCCAAAAACTTTTACTCTCCTGTGCAGACCTGTTCGAACCCACTGGCCCACCCCGTCTTGTCCCACCTCCTTGCCCTTTCCGTTCCTTCCACATCACAGCCCACCCCGGTCCAGCCTTCCCATTCCCGTTCCCCTTCTCCGGTGAAGAAGAAGGCCCACTCAGAGCCTAAGGCATCCAGCTCCACCTGAGCCAAACAGCCCCCACCCCTGCAAAGGAGAAGCCCACCCCTCTCCAACCACCTCACGCAAGTCTAAGTCCCACCCCCGTTGGAAATCCCCACCCCCCTCCCCCTCTTCCGTGAGGTGCCTGGAACCCCATACGGTGCCCCGTTCAGTGGAGTACCCAGCACTTGTGGGAGTCAGGTGTGGCCAGCTGTGGCCAAGGACAAAATACTTTTTATGGACTGGCCATTGGCCCTGTTGGCACTGTTTTGCTCACTGAGCTACATATTAAAGTTTTGGTGTGGTCTCTGTTTGGGCTGAACGCAGTTCCACCCTGGTGTTTGTTTTAATTATTTGTGGGTGTGGGGCTATTGTATGTACTATGGCCAAGTTGCAGTGGCCTTCGGTCGGGTACATCCCTCTTGGTGTGGGGTATCTGACTTGTGCTGCTGGGAAGGGTTGGGGGCGTTGCAGTGTGGGTGGAGTGGGTGGGTATGTAACTTTGCCCTTTCCTCCCTTGTGTCGTAGGTTGCGTAACTTACCGTCATCGTTTTCATCGGCGGTCTCGGTCGTGTAGATATATGGCAAGGAGCAAGGCTGCCATGATCTGCAGCTCTCTGTCCATGGCTGCCGCTGCACATTTTGTGGAACTCCGGTGAGTGTTCCCTTCTATTTGTTTCTTTTCCGTCTGGCTTTGTGTGGCGGTGGTTCCCACCCCGGAACTGGCGGCGGAATGGTGGTTCATAATTTGATGGGCGGGTTGGGCCTTTCCGACGGCCTGTGGGCGGACTCTGCCGTCGTCAGCGGGACTCCTTTCCTGGCGGTGGGTGGTTCGCGGAATGCGTGTGTTTCGTTTGCTTCATTATTTGGCGGGCCAGCCATCTCCTCTGTTGGCGGTTTCTAGCGCCACCGCCGGCGGAGCGGAACGGACCGCCATGTTCATAATGAGGGCCTATGTCTCTTTGTATGTGTTAGCTATTTTTAGCAAGTTTTTAATTAGATTTTAGTTATATTTTAATGTGATATTAGTTTGTTTTAGTCCAGAGCATCTTTAGCTTGGGTTCATTCACTTTCTCTGGCGTCTTCATCATGGCGTCATACTTATTCTGGCACTGGGGAGGGTGTAGTGGATCTTATATAGTTTTAATGGGAATTAGGAGTTTATCTTAGCCTTTAGCTTGCAGGCCTGTGCCCCCGTCACCTAGTGACATTTAACCTACATAGCTTGCTCTGTTTTAGCACATTTGTTTATTTATTTATTCTAAGATGACTGCCATGTTTATAGTTAGGAAGATGTTTTAGTTTCACGTTATCAGTGCCACTCTGTAAAGGCGTCATTATCAGCATCAAAGATAAATGAGATACGTGGCTATTCACATTATGTACTTTCCCACTTTCGTGTGACAGTTGTGACAGTAACATAATGTACCTTTTTAGGGAATTGTTTATATAATTGCCACCCAAAGCATGCCTTCGTATCTATTGTTTGGGAACATACCTGCGTCAGGAGCCCTACCAGATCTGTATAAATACATTTCACACAGACAAGATAATCAGAGGGATTCCTACCAGATGCCATTGACACTATCTATGCTACACATCGCCTTGATGATGACCCAGTCTTCGTGTCCCCTCAGAGTCTGATCTAGAGACCTCATTCCAAGGTAACTAGGGTTGGGGTGCTTTTCCCATGGACATAGTACTGACAGATTAGGTTTAACACACCTAGCTCTCTTTAGGTTAGAGATTGGGTTCATTATGCTAGGGTAGTAGGGCTTATTTCACATCTATTTCATATTAATTCTTATTGCAAGATGGTGGGAGTCTTTATATTCATGACTCTCGTTTTTACCATTCTGTTTCTTGCATTCATCATTATCTTAATCATTGCAGCCCATGCAATTTATCATAGATTGCATTCTTGTTAATAAAACCTATGGAAACTTTACTGCATCTTCTTGATTGCCTGTGCTTGACTGAGATATGTTGTTCATGTGAGAAAGGGGTAATCTCCGCTTAACCACAACCTCCCTGAGATGTCGCACTCTTGAGTCCATGCGTGAAGGCTGCCACAAATCACCTTTCATTGTTTGGGTTTTTGTTTTGGTGAGGTACTGCTTGTGAGCCAGGATGGTTGGGCTGACAGTTGCGACTTGTTGTAGGATTGGCCTAGTCACCTACAAACAAAAGTACTGTCATCCCTAAACCAGCAGTCTTGCCTTGAGCAAGAGTCAAACTGCGACAGCAGTCAGCCTGAACTTGTGACTTTCCCCAAGTCTAGCATGATGAAATGACTGAGAATGGTGTTTTGTGCTTTTAAGCACTCTACCTACCTAAGGCGGTTCCCATTTTATTTATTAAAATGTTCCCTATTTTCCTAAATTGGTTTGGGATTTTTCTTGTGTTGTGTTTTCACTTTATAACTGTTTGTGTGCTGCATAAATATTTTACACAGCACATCTAAGTTAAGCCTGACTTCTTTTTCGCCAAGCTGCCAGACAGCTAATCACAAGTTAATTTAGTGACTCTTGTAGTTCACCCCACAACCACCGCCCGCCAAGTTGTAACCGCCGTGCGGCCGCCAACGCGGCCGCACTCCCACAGTGGGCATTACGAGATCCCCGTTGGGCCGGCGGGCAGAAACCAATTTTCCGCCCGCTGGGCCAGCGTGGATGTCAGCCGCAAAACTGGAGCCGGCTCCAAATAGAGCCGGCGGTGTTGTGGCGGTGCGACGGGTGCAGTTGCACCCGTCGCGCTTTTCACTGTCTGCTATGCAGACAGTGAAAAGCTCCATGGGACCGTGGCAGGGGGCCATGCCAATGGCCCCGTGACTCCCCTTTCCGCCAGCCTTTTCATGGCGGTTCCCACCGCCATGAAAAGGCTGGGGGAAAGGGGGAGTCGTAATCCCCTGTGGGATTACAACTGCCGGGACCAACGTGGCCGTAAACCGCCGGTCCCGGCGGTAAGACAGCAGCGCTTCCGCCGGGGTCGTAATACACAGGATTGCACCGCCAGCCTGTTGGCCGTGCAATCCGACGAAACAGCCCTGCCGGTCTTTGACCGCCAGGGTTGTAATCAGGGCCATAGTGTGCACAGATTCCAGCGGTTCCCCAAGAGGCTTGACAGAGGCAATAATAGATAATACTAATGCTCTATTTGTGGTAGTGTGTTTGAGCAGTTAGGCTTATCAGAAGGTAGTGTTAAGCATTTGTTGTACACACGCAAGCAATACGTAGAACACACACACTCTGGCCCTCATTATGACATTTGCGGTAAATCCCACTTACTGCCACGCTGACGGCCACCAACATACCGCCACAGTGGCGGATATCCGTTCACCATATTATGACACACACACCCCAATCCGACAGAATACAGCCACATACACAAATCTGCCAGCACAAAGGACAGTGTTACAGTGGCAGTCCCAAAACCCATAGCGTTACGCCAACAAAACAATGTCTATCACATTATGACCCACGAATCACTACGACGGACATCCAACAGCGGTAAACCATTGGCGGTACAAACCCCCACGCTCAGAATGGACACCCACATACAAAACAACACCACTTTGGCCAATACCAAATACACACACCTGACACCCATACACACACCACACCCACACCACTATAAAACACCCACCCACATTACTCACAACCCTTTACGAACACCAGTTGCCACCAGGAGACTGAGAAGAAGAGCATAGACAACTAGACACACACACCACTTACACCCATACACCCCTCACACACTTCACATCACACACCCCACCACATTACCCAATAGACCCTCACCAACACACATCACACAATACCCATGGCACCACAAAGTCACAACCGTTTACTGAGGAGGAGTTAAGGGTCATGGTGGAGGAAATTGTCAAGGTACAGCCACAGCTCTTAGGAGCACAGGTACAACAAATATCCATTGCAAGGAAGATGAAGCTATTGTGGAGAATCGTGGGCAGGGTGAAAGCCATAGGACAGCACCCAAGGACAAGGGACGACATCAGGAAGAGGTGGAATGACCTACGGGGGAAGATACGTTCTATGGCAGCAAAGCACCAGCTCGTCATACAGAGGTCTGGCGGTGGACCCCCACCTCCTACCCCACAGCTTACAGAATGGGAGGAGCAAGTACTGGCATTACTGCATCCTGAGGGACTCACTGGAGTAGCCGGAGGACTGGACACTGGTAAGTCAACATTTACTAATCATCAACCCCACCCAAACCTGCATGCCATCTCATAACCACATCCTCGCTCCCATCACTCCACTCCAACCCACACACTGCACCTACACATCACACTAACCCCAATGCCAAGCCCTGCATATCATACCAATGCATGGACACCCCTCCCAGCCCTGCATGTACACCCATCACTAAAGCATGCACAGCATAGGGAAACCAACAATCCCACAATACATCACCATACACAAGCAAAAGCTGGCAGGGCAACACCAAACGATAGAGGGGAAGCCAGGCAGGTACAATATGTCACACACATGAAGCATAATACATCACTTACATCCTCACAGGTACCCCAACCAATGTCAGTGGAGAGGAGGTGCCACCACTATCCAGTCTCCCAACAGAAGAGGCCCCCAGTGATGACAGTAACTCTGGAGGACCTACCTGGCCCATCAGGGACCACTGGACAGCCGGTCACCCAAGCACAATCACAGACCACCACAGAGCCTCCCCCATCAGAATCCAACACCACTGCACCCACCCACCCACCGTACCCAAACCTTTGTCCCCAGGACACGTCAGTCAGCAGTGTGCCCACCTGTACAGGGACCCCAGGCCACACCTCGCCACCAAGACAATCAGGGACCTGGGGTCAGTGGCAGTGGGCACATTGTTCAGGGGACAGAGGCACAGGCCACCAGGGACACTGGGAGGACTGCTGTGCACCAGGGGGAGGAATGGACCAGGGTACCAACTCTCCAGGAGCCACTCTCGGAGATCCTGGGAGCCTACCAACATTACCAGGACACAATGGGCTAGATCCTTGACAACGTGCAGGAGAACAGGCAGCTGCAGGAGGGACAGTATCAGGGGATCAGGGAGGACTTGCAGGCCATTACCAACACCCTGATCTCCATAGCAGGGGTGCTGGCAGACATGGCCAACATCATGAGGGAGGCAACAGCACACCAGCGGGCCCCTACCACTAGCCAGTCAACTGAACAGCCCTCCACTTCCGCTGCAGCTAGTTGCCAGGAGGCCTGGTCACAGGACCCACAGGCCACTGTCGCGTTGGCTCTCATTATCCTAAATGAGACTACTGGATTTCTAGGTAGCAGAGTCGTTCCTGGTGTGGGGGACTAAGTCTGACCCACTAAGAAGGACCCCTGTCACCTTCAATCTGGTTTTGCTCCGGCTAACTAGCAGTGCCTCATCTCTCCCAAGGGGAAGGGATGATTGGGCAACCAAGCTCATGACATCTTAGAACTTCTCAGGGAAGTCGTGGTCACTCAGATCCCAACCAGCTCTCTCATTTACAGTAGGATCTCATATACAAATGACAAAAACAGTTTAAGTTTTATAGATTGATTTAATAAAACGACTGCATTCTAGATAATAAGGCGTGAGCCGCAGTAACCAGAACCATACAACACAGTAGGATTGAAATAGTAACGAAGAGAGTGAAACATAAGAATAACGCTATCATAGTGTTAACAGATTACTTTCTCTCTAATTAAGTTCTATTTCGAGCACAGCATGTTAAGCTCTAAGCTTGCCTTTCAGGTTCCCTGGAAGACATCAACCCTCATACCTGAGCAAAGGCCTGTGATCTGGATCAGCATCTGCAACAGGGCAGTCAGTGTCTTGTTGTGGTTCCCTGGTCGGAATCTCCCTCTTACGTGTATTAGGACAAGGAAGTGTTTTTATAACTAACATGTCGATGTGGTAACAAAACGTCCCTACGCAAGAATGTGTATCGTCTACAAACCAAAGACTAAACTCCTACCATGTCTATCGGCAATGTACCAGACTGTATCCTTGACTGAAGCACAGAGTGAGCGAGAATGTGTTATTGAGTTATTGAGAACTCCGGTGCTGAAGTAGGCTAAACAGTGTGATATAAAAAATAAAACAAGACCGTAGAACTGGCTATTGAACAAATAACAGTACGAAGCTGAATAAAATGCATCTAGAGCAAAGTGCACAAAGGCCCGATGCTGCGAGCAAAGGAATAAAATGCATCCAGAGCAAATACCATTGCTCCCCTTCCTATGTTCCCTTGGACACTGCACCTGTGATACAAGCAGACTGGAACAATACCCTGGACTTTTCTCCATCATCACCCCATTCCATTGCACTTTCCCCTCAATTTCTTAGCACTACAATAAACACCCTTGGACAAAACTTGACTACTAGTATTTCATGCATTTGTAAATTTGTATTGATGGAAACAGCTACATCCGTTGCAAATGAACTGTATATTGTGAGAACATAGAAATAATTACCTGTAGCAGGCTGTAGTGATCACATCAGGACACTGTTGTCATATCACCAACATCTGTAAAATGATAATCCATAGGTGACAGTAAGTAGAGGTAAAAAGTGGGTAATGCCATCATGCCACAGCCACACAGAATACACCAATAGTCATAGAAATGTGAAGTTGCACTGTCTCACCTATGTGTCATTGGAAGTACTGACAGATAACTGATGTTCTGTTGTCCACATCCTCATCCTCTGCCTCCTCATCCTCACTGTCCTCAGGGTCCACTGCTACCACAGGGGCATCTCCAGTCTCCTTCTGCAGAAACGGTACATGGCGTCTGAGGGCCAGGTTGTGCAACATGCAGCATGCCACGACTATCTGGCAGACCATCTCGGTTGAGTAGCACATGGATCCGCCTGTCAGTTGGAGGCATCTTAACCTGGCCGTTAGGAGGCCGAAGGTCGTCTCAATTATCCTTCTGGTTCGCCCATGTGCCTCATTATAACGTTCTTCAGCCCTTGTCCTGGTATACCTTACAGGGGTCAGCAGCCACGATAAGTTTGGGTAGCCAGAGTCACCTGCAGGTATTGGGGGACAACATTTAGCCACATACTATCCTATTAGGTTAACATTAGAGGCATACACCAACATACACCGGGTGGGGGCCAAGGCTCACCTATAAGTCACACCCTGTGCCTCTGTAGTTGGCCCATCACATTTGGGATGCTGCTATTCCTCAGCACAAAGGCATCATGCACCAACCCAGGATACTTAGCATTGACATGGGAGATGTACTGGTCACCAGGCACACCATCTGCACATTCATGGAGTTGAAACTTTTACGATTCCTGTACACCTGTTCATTCTGGCAGGGGGACAAACGCAATATGTGTCCCGTCAATCGCACCAATAATATTGGGGATATTTCCTGCCGTCACAGTGGCCAGATCTCCCACCTGGGGGACAGCTATGTAGGAAGGGTAAGGGATCCACGACCCATGGACAGGAGGAGACGAGGCACTCTACACCAGCGGAAGCTGTCAGGCCAACACCGCCACCAGGAGGCTCCTCCAACCACCACCAAAATGCAGCCATTGGACAGTGCAGAGGCTGCCCAGGAGGCTCCTCCGACCACCACCACAGTGCAGCCGTCACCGCCAGCGGACGCCATGTAGGCCACCATCCAGGGGCTGCTGTGTGGGCTGCCCCCTCCAGAACCAATGGGCAAGTCACCCAATTCAGAGACTGTGGCCTTGCACTCCCCAGGACAAAGCAGTGAGCATGTTGCCCTCTCCTGAACCAGTGGGCAAGTCACCCACTTCAGAGACCGTGGCCTTGCACTTCCCAGGACAAAGCAATGGGCATGTTGGCCCCTCCAGAACCAGTGGGCAAGTCACCCACTCCAGAGACTTTGGCCTTGCACTCCCCAGGACAAAGCAATCGGCATGTTGCCCCCTCCAGAACCAGTGGGCACGTCACCCACTTCAGAGACTGTGGTCTTGCACTCCCCAGGACAAAGCAATGGGCATGGAGCCCCATCCAGAACCAGTAGAGAAGTATCTATGTTCGATTGAAGTGCCCCTCCCCCACATCCCCCTGAGGTGCCTTCCCACTTGCAAAATGATGCCCCTGCAGTGTTCTCTCCAGCTGTGTCAGGATACAGGTTGGGCCATGGACGGTGCTCTGTGGCCTTGTGTGCCCTCATGACTTTGGACTGGGCACTGGGCCTTTATAGACATTTGTATATATTTGGTTTGTGTGGTGGGTTTTGCTATGCTAATACATTGTCTTTACTCCAGTATTGTGGTTCGTGTTTTATTATGCTGTGTGCCATTGGTTTATGTGTGCAGCTGGTTGTGTGTATGATGTGTGTGTGTTGGGTGTGTGTAGTGCGTGTGTGTGTCACTGTCGTTTTCCTCCCACCCTCCCTTGTGTGCTAGGCGGCTGTACTCACCGCCGTCGTCTTCGTCGGCGTTGGTGTTCCAGGTGGAGCATGACATAGAAGATCATCGGGAAAACTTGCAGTTCGTGTTCCATGGCAGCGGGGTCCTTCCCTGTGTCTCCAATGATGAGTCCTTTCACTTCTGAGCTCTGTTTCCACCAGACTTTTGTTGACGTTTGTACTACACAGGGCCGCTTAGGTGCAGAGGTCAAACAGGAGCCAAAATACCATGGGCACCTGTTGAGACAAGTGGGTAATCCAGTTCCGGTCTGTTTGCTGGTAAGTACCCGTGTTGCCGGAGGGCAGGCCAGGGGGTTTTGTAGGAGCACTGAGGGGGCCCTAAGAAGGCACAGAAACCACACACTCAGCGGCACAGAGGCGGCCGGGTGCAGTGTGTAAACAGGGCTTCGGTTTCGCAATAGAACTCTCTGGAGGGACAAGGGGGTCACTTAGGTGCCGCAGGCAGGGCACTGGGGGGCTTCTCGGGCAAGCCACCAACTGGGCAAGGATGAGGGCCGCCTGCTGGTCATTGCTGTACTGGTAGTCGGTTTTTCTTGGGCCAGGGGGCTGCGGGTGCAGTGCTTCTCCAGGCGACGGATATCTTTATCCCGGGCAGTCGCAGTCAGGGGGGTCCTCGGGATTCCCTCTGCAGGCGTCGTCGGAGGAGGTCTGGAGAGGTCGGCCCCGGGTGGACACAAAGTCGGAATCGCCTGGGGATCCTCTCTGGGTAGTTGGTTTCTCTGGACACGGGCCAGGGCCGTAGGGGGCAGAGTAGTTTGGACTCATGCTTCTGGAGGTAGGAGTCCCTTTAAAGATGGTTTCTTTATCTTCTTGTTGGACAGGTCCGCTGTCTACGGGAGTTTTTTGGTCCTCGGTGATGCAGGCAGCCCCCTGGAGGCTTTTCAGGGGTCTCAGGTCCTGCAGGATGCATTGCTTCTTCTTTTGCAGCTTTTTGAAGCAGGAGACGTGCCGGTAGTGCTGGGGCAGAGTCAGTAGTTGTCTCCTTCCTTTCTCTGCAGGGTTTTCAGCTCTGCAGTCCTTCTTCTTTCTTGAGGTCATCATGAATCTGAAGAGCTGGGTTCAGGGTCACCCCTAAATACTAAATTTAGGGGTGTGTTAGGGTCAGGGGGCAGTAGCCGATGGCTACTCTCCCTAAAGGTGGCTACACTCTCCTTGTGTCCACTCCTTCTGGCGAGGGGGGCGCATCCCTATCCCTATTGGTCCTAATCCTCCAAAGCAAGACAGAGTATTTCTCAAGGAGGGGGTCACTTCAGCCCTGGACACCTTACGGGTGGTCCTGGCTGAGGGGGGTACTCCTCCTTGTTTTTCTTATTATCCCTCTGGACTTGCCACCAAAACATGGAGGCTCGTCCGGGGGGCGGGCATCTCCACTAGCTGGAGTGCCCTGGGGCACTGTAACACCAGGCTTGAGCATTTGAGGCTCACCACCAGGTGTTACAGTTCCTGCAGGGGGAGGTGTGAAGCACCTCCACCCAGGACAGGCTTTGTTTCTGACCACAGATTGCACAAAGGCACTCACCCCATGTGGTCAGAAACTCGTCTGGAAGTGGCAGGCTGGCACAGACTGGTCAGTCTTACACTATCAGTTAGGCTAACATACAAGGGGCATCTCTAAGATGCCCTCTGTGTGAATTTTTCAATAACTCCCATAGTGGCATCAATGTGGGTTCATTGTGCTGAGAAGTTTGATACCAAACTTCCCAGTATTCAGTGTAGCCATTATGGAACTGTGGAGTTCGTTTTTGACAAACTCACAGATCATATACTTAATATGGCCACACTGCACTTGCAATGTCTAAGAATGGACTTAGACACTGTAGGGAATAATGCTCATGCAGCTATGTCCTCACCTGTGGTACAGTGCACCCTGCCTTAGGGCTGTAAGGCCTGCTAGAGGGGTGACCTACCTATGCCACATGCAGTGGTTTGTGGGCATGGCACTCTGAGTGGAGTGCCATGTCGACTTAGTTTTTTTCTCCCCACCAGCACACACAAGCTGCAAGGCAGTGTGCATGTGCTGAGTGAAGGGTCCCCATAATACATGCTGCAGCCCTATGAGACCTTCCCTGGACACAGGGCCCTTGGTACCAGGGGTACTTTTTACAAGGGACTTAACTGTGTGCCAGGGCTGTGGCAATTGTGGTAACAAAGGTACAGTTTTAGGGAAAGAACACTGGTGCTGGGGCCTGGTTAGCAGGGTCCCAGCACACTTTCAATCAAAGTTGACATCAACACTAGGCCAAAAGTGGGGGTAACCATGCCAACAGTGGCATTTTCCTACCCCTCCCACCCCAAATGAAAGAGGATGAAACTAACCTTTTTCCAAGAGAGTGTTCATTTTCTAAGTGGAAGAACCAGGAAAGGCCATCTGCATTGACATGGGCAGTCCCAGGTCTATGTTCCACTACAAAGTCCATTCCCTGTAGGGATATGGACCACCTCAAAAGTTTAGGGTTCTCTCTTTTCATTTGCATGAGCAATCTGAGAGGTCTGTGGTCAGTTTGAACAATAAGGTGAGTACCAAACAAGTATGGTATCAGCTTTTTCAGTGACCAAACCACAGCAAAGGCCTCCCTCTCAATGGCACTTCAATGCTGCTCCCTGGGGAGTAACCTCCTGCTAATGAAAGCAACAGGCTGGTCAAGGCCATCATCATTGGTTTGGGAGAGGGCTGCTCCTATCCCATGTTCAGAGGCATCTGTCTGCACAATGAATAATATGGGGGTTTTAGAACTGGTGCCGAGCACATAGCTTCTTTTAGGGTGTCAAAGGCCTTTTGACAGTCTAGGGTCCAGTTTACAGTCTTGGGCATTTTCTTGGAGATGTGTTCTGTGAGGGGAGTCACAATGGACCCATATCCCTTCACAAACCTCCTGAAGAATCCAGTCAAGCCAAGGAATGCCCAGACTTGAGTCTGGGTTTTTGGAGCCTCTCAGTCCAGAATTATCTGGATCCTGGGTTGTAAAGGTTGCACTTGGCCTCCACCTACAAGGTGGCCCAAGTAAATCACTGTGCACTGCCTTATCTGGCATTTAGATGCTTTGATAGAGAGGCCTGCTGCTTGCAGGGCCTGCAAAACCTCCCCCAGGTGGATGAGGTGGTCCTGCCAGTTGGAACTAAAGACAGGAATATCATCTAGATATGCTGAACTAATGGACTCCAAACCAGCAAGGACTTTATTCATCAACCTCTGGGAGGTGGCAGGGGCATTCTTTAAGCCAAAGGGCATAACAGTAAACTGATAATGCCCATCAGGTGTTGAGAATGCTGTTTTCTCTTTTGCTCCAGGTGACATACTAATGTGCCAGTACCCTGCAATTAAGTCAAAGGTACTCAGGAATTTGGCTGCATCTAACTTGTCAATAAGTTTATCTGCTCTGGGTATGGGGTGAGCATTTGTCTTGGTGACAGAACTGAGTCCTCTGTAGTCCACATAAAATGTCATTTATCTCTTTCCATCTTTGGTATGAGGTTTGGGGACTAAGACCACTGGGCTAGCCCATGGAGTGTAAGAGTGCTCTATTACCCCTAACTCCAGCATCTTGTGGACTTCCAGTTTGATGCTCTGTTTGACTTGGTTAGACTGCCTGAATATTTTGTTTTTGACAGGTAAACTGTCTCCTGTGTCCACATCATGGGTCTCCAGGTGTGTCTGACCAGGGGTCAAAGAGAAGAGCTCAGCATGCTGCTGCAGGACCTGCCTACAGTCAGCCTGCTGTTGAGCAGAGAGGGTGTCTGAATAGACCACTCCATCTACTGTCCCATCTTTAGGGTCAGTTGAGAGGAGGTCAGGGAGAGGTTAACTCTGATTCCTGGTCCTCATCAGTAACCATCAGCATGGTTATATCTGCCCTATCATTATAGAGCCTAAGGCGGTTAGCATGGATCACCCTCTTGGGTGTCCTGCTAGTGCCCAGGTCCACCAAGTAAGTGATCTGACTCTTTTTCTCAAAAACTGGGTAAGGGCCACTCCACATGTCCTGAAGTGCCCTGGGAGACATAGGCTCCAGAACCCAGACTTTCTGCCCTGGCTGAAATCGAACCATTGCAGCCTTTTGGTCATACCACAACTTCTGGAGTTGCTGGCTTGCCTCAATGTTTTTGGATGCCTAGTCCACCACATCTTGTTTATGCTCATGGAGAGGTCTCTCCCAGCCTTCTTTAACAAATGCCAGTGGTTCCCTTACAGGATGGCCAAACAGGAGCTCAAAGGAGGAAAACCCTACTCCCTTCTGAGGCACCTCTCTGTAGGCGAAAAGCCTACATGGCAGGAGGACATCCCATCTCCTTTAGAGTTTTGCAGGGAGCCCCATGATCATGCCCTTCAAAGTCTTTTTAACCCTTTCAACAAAGCCATTGGTTTGTGGATGATATGGTGTGGTGAACTTATAAGTCACCGCACACTCATTCCACATGTGTTTTAGGTAAGCTGACATGGAGTTTGTACCTCTGTCAGAAACCACCTCCTTAGGGAAGCCCACTCTGGTAAAAATACATATTTGGGCTTTGGCTACTGCAGGGGCAGTAGTCGACCTAAGCGGAATTGCTTCAGGGTATATGGTAGCATGATTCACTACTACCAGTATGTATTGGTTCCCTGAGGCTGTGGGAGGTTCATGTGGACCCACAATGTCCACACCAACATCAAAGGGGACCCCCCACCACTGGAAGTGGAATGAGGGGGGCCTTTGGATGGCCACCTGTCTTGCCACTTGCTTGACAGGTGACACAGGAGCTACAAAACTCCCTTATTTTCTGGGACATATTAGGCCAATAGAAATGGTTCTCTAATCTCTCCCATGTCTTGAGTTGTCCCAAATGCCCAGCTAGGGGGATCTCATGGGCCAATGTGAGAATAAACTCTCTAAACTCTTGAGGCACTACCACTCTCCTAGTAGCATCAGGTTTGGGAATCTCTTGCCTCAGTATAAAGGAGTCCATCCTCCCAATAGACCCTGTGGGAGCCACTGACATCTCCCTTCTCCTGTTCAGCAGCTTGCTGTCTCAGGCCTTCAAGAGTGGGACAAGTATTTTTTCTCTGGCACAGCTGATCCCTTGAGGGTCCCCCTGGGCCCAAGAGCTCTACCTGGTGTAGGAGGCTGGCCTGGTTTGTAGTGGGTACCTAAGGTACTTACACCTTATACCAGGTCCAGTTATCCCTTATTAGGAAATGTAGGCAGTGTCTAGAAGCCAGGCTGTCTAGAGTTAGATGTAGGCAGAGCAGCCAAGGCTCAACTAGGAGACATGCAAAGCTCTTGCAATACCACTGTAGTCACACAGTAATCACACATAGGAAAGACAATACTCAGTGTTACCAAAAATAAAGGTACTTTATTTTAGTGAACCAAGGCCAAAAATATCTTAGAGGCTATACTCCCTTAGGAGGTAAGTATTATACACAAAATATACACTAATAATCCAAATCAGGTAAGTACACAGTCATAAAATAGTGCAAACAGTGAAAATCACCATGGGCTAGAATGGGCCTAGGGGCAACACAAACCATATACTAAAATAGTGGAATGCGAAAATCAGTTTCCCCCCTAGGCAAGTGTAGTGTGCAGAGGGGCGATGGGAGTGTTAGAAAACACCAAATGTAAGTAAAGTATCCCACCCCAGATCCCATGAAAACAGGAGTAGAGTACAGCAAGTTTCTTCTGAACACACTAAGAGTCGTGGTAAAGGATTATACAAAAACCAAGCTACACTGCAAGACACCAATGATGGATTCCTGGACCTCAAGACCTGTGGAGAGAGGAGACCAAGTCCAAGAACAGATAAATAGTCCAGGAAGAACAGGAGCCCCTGCTAACCCGGATGAAGGTGCAAAAGTGGATTCTCTGGTTGGAAGAAAAAGTCAGAAATGCACCAATGAAGGCAGCTGTGGGTTCTGGCTTGGTGCAAGTGATGTCCCATGTCAAGTCGTTGGATGCAGGCTGGTTTTCGTCATTGGATTCTGCCAACAAGCCTTGGCTCACGTAAATGTTGCGGTTGGTTGGAAAAGGAGCTACCTTGGACTGAGGAGACAGAGGGGGCTCTCAGCACTCTAGAGAGCCCTCAGAACACCAGGCAGCACCCACAGGAGTCCCAGGACATGGGGACAAAGAAGATGCAAAACACGGTTGTCGCATCACTACACAAAGGAATCCCACGCCGCCAGAGGACAACTGAGGGAGCTGAGCGTCGCAGGATAGAGTGCTGCGGACTTGGGCTACGCTGTGCACAAAGAATTTCTGGAAGAAGCGCACAGAAGCCCTAGGAGCTGCAAAACACGATGTGCACAGGGGTGCTATCTATCTCAGGGAGGCAAGCCCTTACCTCCACCAAATTTGGATACCTGGACCTTTGGACAGTCAGGATCACTTTGGTCCACCACCTGTGTTCCAGGGATCACACTTGTGAACCCAGAGAACCGGTTGTCGCTGCAGAAAGGTGCCTGCTGAAGCAGGGAAGTGATGCCTTCACTCCACAGGAGATTCCTTTGGTCCTTCTGGTGCAGAATGAAGACAGGCGGTCCTCAGAGTGTGCACAACCTGGAAACTGTTGCAGTTGCTGGTAGGAGCTGGAGTCTTGCAAAACCGAATCTGAGGAAACACCCAGAGGAGAGACCCTATATAGCCCTGAAAGGGGGATTGGTCACCTAAACAGGTAAGCACCTATTAGGAGGGGTCTCTGACATCACCTGCAGGCACTGGCCACTCAGATGCTCCCAGAGTTCTATGACCATCCTGAAAACAAGATGGCAGAACCCAGGGACACTCTGGATGAGCTCTGGGCACCACCCCGGGGGTGGTGATAGACAGGGGATTAGTCACTCCCCTTTCCTTTGTCTAGTTTCGTGCCAGAGCAGGGAGTGGGGGTCCCTGAACTGGTGTAGACTGGATTCTGCAAGGAGGGCACTGTTTGTGCCCTTCAAACATTTCCAGAGGCTCTGGTAGTATACCCCTCCCATGCCTGTAACACCTATTTCCAATGGGAGAAGGTGTAACACCGCTCTCCTAAAGCAAATGCATTGTTCTGCCTTCCTGGGATTGAGCTGATCAATCCCCAGGAAGGCAGAAACCTGTCTGTGAGGTGGCAGCAGCTGGGGCTGCAGTGGAAACCTCTGAGAGCTGGTTTGGCAGTACTGGGGTCCATGGTGGAGCCCCCAGGGTGCATGGAATTGACACCCTAATACTAGAATCGGACTTAAGGTACAATTTTACAATCTAAGACACCTCGCATGGCCATATTCGGAGTTACAATTGTGAAGCTACCCATATGTATTGACCTATATGTAGTGCACGCTTATAATGGTGACCCCACACTTACGAAGTCTGTGACATTGGTCCTGGACAACGTGGGGGCATCTCTGCTAGTGCAGGGGTGTCCTCACACACAGTAACTTGTACCTAGCCTTCATGAACTGAAGGTTAGACATATAGATGACTTATAAGTTACCTGGTGCAGTGAAAATGGCTGTGAAATAGTGCTTACACTATTTCACTCAGGCTGCAACGGCAGTCCTGAAGGAGTGTTTGTATGAGCTCCCTATGGGTGGCAAAAGAAATGCTGGTGCCCATAAGGATCTCCTGAAACCCCAATATCCCGGGTACCTAGGTCCCATATGCTAGGGACTTATAAGGGGGGTCTAGTGTGCCAATCTGGAGTGGAATATGGAGTCACTAGACTATAGTGACTAATTTGGAAAACAGAGAGAGCATGAGCACTGGAGTTCTGGTAAGCAGAACTCCAATGACACAGTCAAGCATACTGACATATAGGCCACAAACTACTAGCACTGGCGTCCTGACTAGCAGGATCCCAGTGAGACAGTAAAAACACACTGACAAACAGGCAGAAATTGGGGGTAACATGCCAAGAAAGATGGTACTTTCCTACACCTGGTAAGTCTCCAGCTCCGTGGACTCATTTCGCTCAGGGGATAGGATATCTTCCTGGGAAGAGAAGTCCTGTTTCTTTTGCTGTACAGAGGCTGGTCCCCCAGTCCTCTTACCTTTTCTCTTGGAAAGTTGGGCTATTATTCGAGGCTCCAACACTTTCTTTTTCACCCTGTGCTCTGGTTTGTGCTCCTGTTTTTACACATACCAGTTCAGGGATACCCAGCATGGCTGCATGGGTTTTGAGTTCTACCTCAGCCCACGCTGAGGACTCTAAATCATTCCCTAGCAAACATTGTACTGGGATTGCAGAAGAGACCACTACCTGTTTGTAGGAAGTTGGCTCTGTATACACTATTTCAAAATAAGAAATAGTGAGCACAGAGTCCAAGGGTTCCCCTTAGAGGTAAAATATAAGCAAAATTAGATAATTCTAATGCTCTATTTTGTGGTAGTGTGGTCAAGCAGTAGGCTTATCAGAGGGTAGTGTTCAGCATTTGTTGTTCACACACAGGCAATAAATGAGGAACACACACTCAAAGACTTACTCCAGGCCAATAGGTTTTTATATAGAAAAATATATTTTCTTAGTTTATTTTAAGAACCACAGGTTCAAGATTTGAAGTAAATACATAAAATGCAAGGTACTTCACACAGGTAAGTTAGGAACTTTGAATAAAAGCAATATCATATACAGTCTTTGTTAAAGTGGCAATAAGCTATTTCAAAAGTGGACACTGCAAAAAATCAGCAGTTCCTGGGGAAGGTAAGTAAAGGTTAGATTGTGAGGTAAGTAAGACACTTACAAGTCTCAGTTCCTGGGCATAGGTAGCCCACCTTTGGGGTTTCAAGGCAACCCCAAAGTTACCACACCAGCAGCTCAGGGCCGGTCAGGTGCAGAGGTCAAAGAGGTGCCCAAAACACATAGGCGCCTATGGAGAACAGGAGTGCTCTGGTTCCAGTCTGCCAGCAGGTAAGTACCCGCGTCCTCGGGGGACAGACCAGGGGGGCTTTGTAGAGCACTGGGGGGGACACAAGCAGGCTCACAAAACACACCCTCAGCGGCACAGGGGCGGCCGGGTGCAGTGTGTAAAGCAGGCGTCAGGTTTTAGATAGGAAACAATGGAGGGACCCGGGGGTCACTCTAGCGGTGCAGGCAGGCACTGGGTGGGCTTCTTGGGACAGCCACCACCTGGGCTAGGCAGAGGGTCGCCTGGGGGTCACTCCTGCACTGAGGTTCAGTTCCTTCTGGTCCTGAGGGCTGCGGGTGCAGCGCTTGGTCCAAACATCGGGTCCCTTGTTACAGGCAGTCACGATCAGGGGGAGCCTCTGGATTCTCTCTGCAGGTGTCACTGTGGGGGTTCAGGAGGGTCGTCTCAGGCTACTCACAGGGTCTCAGTCGCCGGGGAGTCCTTCCCGTGGTGTTGGTTCTCTGGATCTCGAGCCGGGGGCATCGGGTGCAGAGTGTGAAGTCTCACGCTTCCGGCAGGAAGAGTGAGTTCTTTGAAAGTTGCTTCTTTGTTGCAAAGATGTAGCTGTTTTTGAACAGAGACGCTGCTCACAGGAGTTTCTTGGTCCTGGAGGTCAGAGCAGTCCTCTGAGGCTTCAGAGGTTGTTGGGCCCTGTCGGATGCGTCGCTGGTTGCAGGTTTTCGACTCTGGAGACAGGCCGGTCGGACTGGGGCCAAAGCAGTTGTCGTCCGTCGTATCTGCAGGCTTGTAGGTCAGCAGTCCTTTGTAGTTCAGGTTGCAGGAATCTGATTTCCTGGGTTCTGGGGTGCCCCTAAATACTAGATTTAGGGGTGTGTTTAGGTCTGGTAGGGCAGTAGCCAATGGCTACTGTCCTGGAGGGTGGCTACACCCTCTTTGTGCCTCCTTCCTGTGGGGAGGGGGCCACACCCCTAATCCTATTGGGGGAATCCTCCAAACTTAAGATGGAGGATTTCTAAAGGCAGGGGTCACCTCAGCTCAGGGCACCTTAGGGGCTGTCCTGAGTGGTGGGTGACTCCTCCTTGTTTTTCTCATTATCTCCTCCAGCCTTGCCGCCAAAAGTGGGGGCAGTGGCCGGAGGGGCGGGCATCTCCACTAGCTGGGATGCCCTGGGGTGCTGTAACAAAAGGGGTGAGCCTTTGAGGCTCACCGCCAGGTGTTACAGTTCCTGCAGGGGGAGGTGTGAAGCACCTCCACCCAGTACAGGCTTTGTTCCCGGCCAAAGAGTGACAAAGGCACTCTCCCCATGTGGCCAGCAACTCGTCTGGATTGTGGCAGGCTGGCAGAAACTGGTCAGCCCCACACTAGAAGTCGGGTTGGTATTCAGGGGACATCTCTAAGATGCCCTCTGGGTGCATGTTACAATAAATTTCACACTGGCATCAGTGTGCATTTATTGTGCTGAGAAGTTTGATACCAAACTTCCCAGATTTCAGTGTAGCCATTATGGAACTGTGGAGTTTGTGTTTGACAAACTCCCAGACCATATACTCTTATGGCTACCCTGCACTTACAATGTCTAAGGTTTTGCTTAGACACTGTAGGGGCATAGTGCTCACGCACATATGACCTCACCTGTGGTATAGTGCACCCTACCTTAGGGCTGTAAGGCCTGCTAGAGGGGTGACTTACCTATGCCACAGGCAGTGTGAGGTTGGCATGGCACTCTGAGGGGAGTGCCTTGTCGACTTAGTCTTTTTCTCCCCACCAGCACACACGAGCTGTAAGGCAGTGTGCATGTGCTGAGTGAGGGGTCCCCAGGGTGGCATAAGACATGCTGCAGCCCTTAGAGACCTTCCCTGGCATCAGGGCCCCTGGTACCATGTGTACCAGTTACAAGGGACTTATCTGAGTGCCAGGGCTGTGCCAATTGTGGAAGCAAAGGTACAGTTTAGGGAAAGAACACTGGTGCTGGGGCCTGGTTAGCAGGGTCCCAGCACACATTCAATCAAAACTTAGCATCAGCAAAGGCAGAAAGTTAGGGGGTAACCATGCCAAGGAGGCATTTCCTTACACAGTTTCAGGCCAGTAACACCCCCACATTCTAAAGTCACTATAGCCATGGGATGTACTTTAGTTTAATTGTCAGCATTTTTAACTGGATATGTTTGACCATCCAAATCATGGAAAACCAGCTTTTCTGACACCATGGTGACACTGGCCCTGTATCCCTCAGGGCTTCTACTTTTGTCCCATTTATCAAGAGCTGCTGCCTGTATTTTTGCATGTTAGGCGGCCAGGCAGCTAAAGTGGCTATATCCACCCCACCCTCAGAGAATGAAGTAGCCTCAGTGTGAACCCCGATTTGCTCTCGACACACTGTTGATCCCACCTGGAGACTGGCTATTCCAGTGCTAACTGGAGTAGAGTTAGTGGGAATTTTCTTGGGACAGGCCTTGTCTCCAGTTTGGTGTCCATGCTGTCTGCAGGTGTGACACCAGGCCTTCTTGGGATCAAAGTTTTTACCCTTGTACCCATTTGTGGACTGTGAAGAAGCTTGGGGCCCACCCCCTGAGTAGGTTTTTGGGGCCCTTGAGAAGACTCTTTAGTTTTGTCCTTGGATGTCTCACCACCCTTCCCCTGGGGAGGTTTTGTGACCCTTTTCTTTTGGTCACCCCCTGTGGAAGTCATGATCACTCTTGTCTTGACCCAATGGTCTGCCTTCTTTCCCAAATTTTGGGAGAAATTGGATCTAGGTCTACCAGATGTTGATGCAACTTGTCATTGAAGCAGTTCCTTAACAGATGTTCTTTCATAAATAAACTATACAGCCCATCATAGTCATGCACTCTACTGCCAGTTATCCAACCATCTAGGGGCATATTTATACTCCGTTTGCGCTGAATTTGCGTCGTTTTTTTCGACGCAAATTCGACGCAAAACTAACTCCATATTTATACTTTGGCGTTAGACGCGTCTAGCGCCAAAGTTCATGGAGTTAGCGTCATTTTTTTGCGTGAACACCTTCCTTGCGTTAATGAGATGCAAGGTAGGCGTTCCCGTCTTAAAAAATGACTCCCAGGCATGTGCGTGGTATTTATACTCCCGGGCAAAAATCACGCCCGGGAGTGGGCGGGGCAAAAAACCCCGCATTTGCACCTCTTTTTAACGCCTGGGTCAGGGCAGGCGTTAAGGGACCTGTGGGCTCAGAATGAGCCCAGAGGTGCCCTCCCCTGCCCCCAGGGACACCCCCTGCCACCCTTGCCCACCCCAGGAGGACATCCAAGGATGGAGGGACCCATCCCAGGGAAGAAAAGGTAAGTTGTGGTAAGTATTTTTTTTATTTTTTTTTGTGGCATAGGGGGGCCTGATTTGTGCCCCCCTACATGCCACTATGCCCAATGACCATGCCCAGGGGACATAAGTCACCTGGGCATGGCCATTGGGCAAGGGGGCATGACTCCTGTCTTTGCTAAGACAGGAGTCATGTTAATGGCGTCTGGGCGCCCCAAAAAAATTGCGCAAATCGGGTTAAGACGATTTTTTTGCCTCAGCCTGACTTGCCCCATTTTGGGACGCCCAAACGCCATTTTTCCCTACTCCGGCGCTGCCTGGTGTACGTCGTTTTTTTTCACGCACACCTGGCAGCGCCGGTCGGCTAACGCCGGCTAACGCCATTCAATAAATACGGCGCCCGCATGGCGCTTCAGAATGGCGTTAGCCAGCGCTAATTTTTTTGGCGCAAAACTGCGTTAGCGCAGTTTTGCGTCAAAAAGTATAAATATGGGCCCTAGTGTTTTCACTGAGTAGTCAACAAATTCAACCCAGGACTGGCTCAAGGTTTTGTGAGCCCCCCTGAACCTAATTCTGTACTGCTCAGTTGAGAATCCAAAGCCCCCAATCAGGGTGAGATCATAGGATACTGCATTCTTACCAGAGAGTGTGAGGAGTCTATCCCTACACTTACCAGTGAACAGTTCCCAAAGGAGAGCTCCCCAGTGAGACCTGTTTAACTTTCTGGTTGCACAAGCCGTCTCAAAAGCTGTGAACCATTTGGTGATGTCCTCACCTTCTTCATATTTTGAGACAATCCCTTTGGAGATTTTTAGGATGTCAGTATTCTCTCTGACCTTATAAATGCTGCTGCCACCACGTACGGGCGCTAGGCCCATTTCTACTCTCTCCCTTCCTATAGCCAGGAGCTGTTTCTCCAAGGCTTATCTTTTGTCCATCCTCGCTAAAAGGATGTCTTCCTCAATGAGGCTGCCCTCAATGTTCACAGAGGAACTGGACACCCCCGTGGAAGAACCAGATTCTATGAGTCTTATTTGTGGAGACAGGGATCTCGGAACCCTGGTCTCCCTAGTTAGGTTAGGGGGGGGGAGTTCTACCTCCTGATCCCTAACTTCTTCCCCATCTGAGAGGAGGTCTTCCTACTCCCTGGTGTACTTTGCCAAGAGCTGCTGGGGCGTGACCTTGGTAGGGTTGGAACCAGTTTTTAATCTTTCTTAGCTTATAGAGGGACCTTAGCTCTGCCATCCCTAGATGGAGGTAAGGAGTGAGGTTGAGTTCCATCACTGTGTCCTCTGAGCCATTCATTATGTTACTAAGGTTGGGGTTACTTTTTAGAAACTAAACAATTACTTCTAGTAACTAAATCCTAACTTTTACAAAACTTTTAAACTTAAAAAGAGATGCTAACAGGGACTTACACAAGGCTCTTGCAGGACTTTAAAAAATTTAGAAAAATAGTCAAAATTAAAAAATCTATTTTCTAAAGGCAATTTTGGAATTTAGTTGTGTGATCAGGTATTTGCTGAGTAGTCCAGCAAATGCAAAGTCTTAGACCCCACCACTGATCTACCAATGTAGGAAGGTGGCTCTGTAAATACTATATCAAAATGAAATATAGGCCCTCATTACAACCCTGGCGGTCGGTGGAGATATGGTAGTAATACCTCCAACAGGCCAGCGGAAAAAATATGATATTACAGGCATGGGGGTGACCGCCATGCTAAACCGCCACTTCTCCACTCCGAGGGCCAGGGTGGTAACGACCGCTGGGTTGGAGACTTCGGTCTCCAGACCAGCAGCTGTCACAACACCACCGGCGGTATCACGACCCCGCATACCGCCATGGATTTTGTGGGGTTCTGTCCCGCCACGAAATCCATGGCGGTAGGCACTATCAGTGCCAGGGAATTCTTTCCCTGGCACTGATAGGGGTCTCCCCCACAACCCTCTCCCACTCCCGAGTCCTCCCCGACCCCCCTGCCATCCCCCAAAGGTGGCAGGATCCCCCTCGCCACCCCCCCAACATCGACACCCCCCCCCCTACACGCACAGACACTACAACTACACATACCCGCACACATACTAACAAACATACCAACAGACACACACGCAGTCATACACGTACACATACATACATACACGCACACATACTCACAGACACGCACACATTTTCAATCACACAAAACCCCCCACACGCACTCACACACCCCCTCTACACACTCACACTCACACCCCCATGCACGCACATACCACACAACACCCCACCACCCCCCTCCCCTAACGGACGATCACCTTACCTGGTCCGGTGATCCTCCGGGAGGGAACAGGATCCATGCGGGCTGCTCCGCCGCCAGCATCCCATCACCAGAACACTGCCACACCGAATCATGGGACGTGATTCGGTGGGCGGTGTTCTGATGATGTGGCGGTGGAGGTGGAGCAGCCTCCACTTCCCCGCCAACCGCCAGTATGGCTGCTGGCGGCTCTCTGTCTGAAAAAGGATGGAGGGCTGCCATCAGTCATTATACGCTGTGCGTAAAACCACCTGAACTGGCGGTCTTCAGATCGGCGGTCCTCAAAAAAGACCGCTGAGGTTAAAATGAGGCCCATAGTGTGCACAGAGTCCAGGGGTTCCCCAAGAGGCTTGACAGAGGCAATAATGGATAATACTAATGCTCTATTTGTGGCAGTGTGGTCGAGCAGTTAGGCTTATCAGAGGGTAGTCTTAAGCATTTGTTGTACACACACTGTTGTAGTTTGGACTCTTACTCTGGGCAAGACTGCTGGTTTAAGGATGACAGTACTTATGTTTGTAGACGACTATGCCTATCCTACAACAAGTCGCAGCTGTTGTCCCAACGCTTCTGGCTCACTAGCAGCACCTCGCCAAAACCCAAATAGTAAAAGGTGATTTGTGGCAGCCTTTACGCATGGACTCGAGAGTATGACATCTCAAGGAGTGTCATGGTTAAACGGAGATTACCCCTTTCTTACAGATATATCATGTCTCATCCAAACACAGGCAATAACGAAGATGCAGTAAAGTTTCAATAGATTTTATTTAACACAACTGCAATCTGCGATAGGTTGCATGGGCTCCAATGATTAGGATAATGAACAGTGCAAGAAACAGATTTGTAAAGACAAGAGTCATTATTACAAAGACCCCCACCATCTTGCAGTAACATAAAAAGACATAAAGGCCCTCATTACAACCCTGGTCGGTCGGTGGTAAAGCGGTGGTAAGACCGCCAACAGGCTGGCAGAAAAAAATAATGGAATCACGACCGTGGCAGAAACCGCCAACATAAACAGACACTTTAACACTCCGACCGCCACGGCGGTACGAACAAACAGCTTGGTGGTCACCGCCAACAGACAGGCGGAAGACAATGTACCGGCCACACTATTATGACAGGCCAAACCTCCACCTTTTCCGGGGCGGATTCAACGTGAACAAAAACACGGCGGAAACAGGGCTTGGAAGGGAAAACTCTCACCTCTACACACCCCACGAGGAACCAGGACGGCATGGAGCCGGAACTCCAAATCCTCCCCGCGATTGTCTTCCTGCTCCTCTACCAGGAGCACGACCGATGGCGGCGACAACCACAGTGAGTACTGCACCTACGACACAGGGGAGGGAAAAGAGTGACACACACACGCAACACCCCCACTCCCACCCTCACCCACAACAACACACACACAAATACATGCTGAAACGTTACATTCCCCCCCTACACCCCCTCAAAAAGAACGCAAGGACAAAAGGAAATGATTTGAATGAATGTAATCAAGAAAAATCCATTACTCAAAAATGTATATACACTATTAACAAATATGTACACCAAGAATTCAAGTCCAGGTACTGCACCTATATAGTCCGTGGACCACTGGGCCCAAAATGCATGTGCGAGGCCCACACACGATACCCGATCCAAACGGAGAGAACACTGCAGGGGCATCAGATCGAAATAAAACAGGCAGCTCAGGGGGAAGGGTAGGGGGGGGGCACCTCAGCTGGATGAGTGCACAACGCCAGCTCCACGAGGGGGCTCCATGCCCACTGATGTATCCTGGGGAGTGCAAAGCCACAGTCTCTCAAGTCTCTCCAGTGGGTGGTTTGCCCACTGCTGCATCCTGGGGAGTGCAAAGCCACAGTCTCTCAAGTCTCACCAGTGGGTGGTTTGCCCACTGCTGCATCCTGGGGAGTGCAAAGCCACAGTCTTTCAAGTCTCTCCAGTGGGTGGTTTGCCCACTGCTTTATCCTGGGGAATGCAAAGCCACAGTCTCTCAAGTCTTTCCCGTGGGTGGTTTGCCAACTGCTGCATCCTGGGGAGTGCAAAGCCACAGTCTCTCAAGTCTCTCCAGTGGGTGGTTTGCCCACTGCTGCATCGTGGTGAGTGCAAAGCCACAGTCTCTCAAGTCTCTCCAGTGGGTGGTTTGCCCACTGCTTTATCCTGGGGAGTGCAAAGCCACAGTCTCTGAAGTGGATAACAGTCTCCACTGGTTCTGGAGGGGGCTTTGTGCCCAGAGTGCTTCATCCTGCCAAGGACTGAGGTAGTGGATGTGATACTCCACTGGTTCTGGAGGGGGCTTTGTGCCCAGAGTGCTTCATCCTGCCAAGGACTGAGGTAGTGGATGCCTTTCTCCACTGGTTCTGGAAGGGGCTTTGTGCCCAGAGTGCTTCATCCTGCCAAGGACGGAGGTAGTGAATGCCTTTCTCCACTGGTTCTGGAGGGGACTATGTGCCCAGAGTGCTTCATCCTGCCAAGGACTGAGGTAGTGGATGTGATACTCCACTGGTTCTGGAGAGGGCCTGGTGGCGTGCTCACTGACCTCGGTGCTGGCGGCGGGTTATGAGCGGCGGTGTTGGTGGCGGGCTCAGTGACCTCGGTGCTGGCGGCGGTGTCATGAGCGGCAGTGCTGGTGGCGGGCTCAATGACCTCGGTGCTGGCGGCAGTGTCATGAGCGGCGGTGCTGGTGGCGGGCTCACTGACCTCGGTGCTGCTGAAGGGCACAGTGTCTGCGGTGCTGGTGAAGGGCTCAGTGTCTTGGGTGCTGGCGGCAGTGGCCGTGGCGGCGGTGCGTGTGGCGGTCTTGTCCGCCGTGCAGGTTGGCGGCGTCTTGCCTTTCTTTTTCAGGCCCTTCCCCACCGTGGATGGTGGCACAGCTGTCTTGCCACTCCCAACTGTTGTCTTGGCTGAGCCCTTGGTGGCAGGTATTTTGGCCTTCTCCCTCCGGGATGTGGGCAGCTTTTTCTGTTTTGAAGGTGGGGGAATGTCCTTGGCCTCGCCTCTTGGGACACTGGCAGCCCTGCTGCTTGGCGCACTCCAGAAGCCGGTTACAGCTGGCACCACTGTGCCCGGTGATGTGGTGGCTGAGGTGCTGGGTTGGGACCTGGAATGGCGGGCCCTAGGGGATGGAAGGGGGTGGGGGAGGTGAAGGAAAGAGGTCAAGGTTTGACAGGAAAAGTTTTTTTGGCACACAGGGACGGGTAGATGGAGGGGGTTTGGGATTGGAGGAAGAGGTAGTGGTTGTAGGAGGTGTCCGTTTGCTGACTTTGGGTGAAGGTGCATGGGCTGGAGGCTGTCGTGGGGTGGATGGCTGTTGGGTGGGTGTGTGACTGCATTTGTGTACTTTGGGAGGAGGGCTCACAGATACACTGGGAGAGGACACAGGGGATGTGTGAATGGTAGTGGGGGTGGTGACTGCACGTGAGTGGTGTGTGGTGATGGGTGTGCTGGTGATGGAGGTAGTTGCTGAAGATGTAGTGCATGCAGGTGTGAGTGGAGACGTGACAGGGAGGTAGGAGGGAGACGTGGAGGAGGGGGACACAGTGGGGGGAGTGGATGTTGGTATGTGTGCATGGGTATGATGCTTGTGTGAGTGCCTGTGGGATGTGTGGTGCTTATGTTTGCCAGAGCTACCCTTGTCTGTTGAGGTGTGTGCATGCTGGTCTGATGGTGTGCTTGGGATAGGCTGAGGCACTGGGGGTTGGGCCTTGGTGGAGGAAGTTGTAGGGGGGAGGCTGGACACAGGGACAATGGCTGCCATCAGTGCTGAGGCCAGAGTCTGAAATGCTCGCTGTTGGGCTGCCTGGCCAGAATGAATGCCCTCCAGGTATGCATTTGTCTGTTGCAACTGCCTCTCCACACCCTGAATGGCATTCAGAATGGTAGACTGCCCAACAGTGAGCGATCTCAGGAGGTCAATGGCCTCCTCACTGAGGGCAGCAGGGCTGACTGGGGCAGGGCCTGAGGTGCCTGGGGCAAAGGAGATGCCCACCCTCCTGGGTGAGCGGCCACGGGGCACACACTGAGGGGATGCTGGGAGGGCGGTGCTGGTAGGGGGGGTGGCGGCTGTACCTGTAGATGCGGGGGCACAGATGAGCCTGCCACCGCAAGGGGGCTCCCATCAGGGGAGGAGTCACTGGTCTCTGCTCCAGTCCCCGCCATGGAGCTCCCCTCGCCCTCCGTCCCAATGTTGAATTCTGACTCCGTAGTCTCGCCCTCCAGGGCCATGTGGGATGCAGCTCCCTCCTGTTCCGGTGGCACAGCTCCTCCGTCTGATGATGCTAATGCACACAGGAACAGGGAGAGCACAAAAAGGGTAGGGGAAAGAAAGTAGAAAGACATGTTCAGTGCATGCAACACCGCTACCGTTGGCGGTTGCACTACGCCATGCACTTAGAGTTCCCTAATTTATTACAGGGACACGGGGTATTTGGCCTATGCCCGATTGCTGCACACATGGAAGTCATAGGAGCCTGACTAGGTGTAGATGGCTCTTACTACTGGTGGGGTTGGGGTGCCACTTAGCCAGCTTCACAAAGAGTCCTTGCCTACAAGGCTCGGCCAAGCCTAGGAGAACCCACAGCCCACCTCCCCACCCAGACACCTCCTAATGCACGCAGAGTCAGGTGGATGTGACTGTACTCACCCCCTTGTGGCTGCTGTGATGCCTTTAAGAGCCCATCCAACTCCAGGGGGTCATGGTGCGACGGGCACCCCTCCCACGTTGGGAGGCCATCCCCAGCTGGGCCTCCGCCGTCTTCTTGCTCCAGCGGCGAATGTCCTCCCATCTTTTACGTCAGTGGGTGCTCTGTCTGTGGTGGACCCCCAGGGCCCGGACGTCCTTGGCGATGGCACGCCAAATATCCTTCTTCTGGTGGGCGCTGACCTACAGGAATAGTACAGGGGAAAAGGTAAAACATTAACCGTCCGGACCGTCACAGTCATTGGCCCACGTTCCCACCCTTGCCCTGACGCACATACACTCACCGTCGTATCATGGACGCCTCATCCCCCCGCCTATCTCCCATCCACACCACTCCAAACAGGCATTGCCCATACAGCATGCTCACAGTGTACTCACCTGTTTGTCTGGAGGACCGTAGAGTAGCGTGTACTGGGGGAGGACCCCATCCACTAGTTTCTCCAACTCCTCCGATGTGAAGGCAGGGGCCCTTTCCCCAGACACTTGAGCCATTGTCGCTTCCAGACTGAGGTCACAGCAGCACTTGCAGTGCAGGCCCTCTCCTGTCGAAGATCAGGTATCAAGTGAGTGAACAGAGAGAAAATGGCGGTCACGTCCGCGGCGGTGCGTACCGTCACCGCCGGCGTACATCGTCATTGGCCCCTGGGACCCATAGGGTCCAATTTTAACCAATGCAGGATTGCGCTGCGGTCTTTGACCGCCTACCGCGACGGTGTACAACACCAGCGCAGTTACCTCATATCCCCTTGTCCCACTTTACAGGTCAGGCAGCCGCCATTTCAGGGTGCCACATGGCATTAAATTTAAATGCGTCACACTAAGACAGGCACATAGCGGATTGACAATTATGTGCAATAAAGTTGGTTTTTTTGTACCTCAGTGTTGGCTGACCCTCTGATCACTGTTCTCATCCATAGAGCACTTCTACTGGGGCAGGTGAGGAGATGGCGGCATCCTCCGGTGTACAGACTGCTGGTGGACCTGTCGACAATGGAAGAGCGACATGTAATAGTCACCTACAGACTTGATCGTGCCACAATCCAGGAACTGTGTGCCCAGTTGGAGCCAGACCTGATGTCAGCTAGCCGCCATCCCACAGGAGTTCTCCCTCTAGTGCAGGTCCTGTCAGTACTCCAATTCCTGGCAAGTGGGTCTTTTCAAACTACAGTGGCCATAGCATCAGTGATGTCTCAGCCTATGTTCTCAAACGTGTTGTCCAGATTGTTGTCTGCCCTGCTGAAACACATGCGCTCCTGCATCGTTTTCCCTCAGGTGGAGGATTTGCCTACAGTGAAAGGTGACTTCTATGCCCTGGGACATATCCCCAAGATCATAGGTGCCATTGATGGGACACATGTGGCCTTGGTACCCCCACCCAGGAATGAACAGGTGTACAGAAACCGGAAGAGCTACCATTCTATGAATGTGCAGATGGTGTGTTGGGCTGACCAGTACATCTCCCATGTGAATGCCAAGTTTCCTGGCTCAGTGCATGACGCTTACATTCTGAGGAATAACAGCATCCCTTGTGATGGGGCAAGTCCAGAGGCACCATGTGTGGCTATTAGGTGAGGACAAGGACCCTATACAGTGTGAATAGTTGTCTGGGTCTGGGATTGTCCCTAAGGGTTAGTGTGTGTCTAACAGTTGTCCCTTGACATTTGCAGGTGACTCTGGCTACCCCAACCTGTCATGGCTACTGACCCCAGTGAGGAATCCCAGGACAAGGGCAGAGGAACGCTACAATGAGGCACATGGGCGAACTAGGAGGGTTATAGAGAGGACCTTCGGCCTCCTGAAGGCCAGGTTCCGGTGCCTCCACATGTCAGGTGGTCCCTTTACTACTCACCAAAGAAGGTGTGCCAGATCATCGTGGCCTGCTGTATGCTGCACAACTTGGCTTTGCGACCACAGGTGCCTTTTCTGCAGGACGATGGTCCTGAAGTAGGTGTTGTGGCAGCTGTGGAGCCTGTGGACAGTGAAGAAAAGGAGGCAGAAGAAGAGGACATAGACAACAGAAACACCGTGATCCAACAATAATTCCAGTGAGACACAGGTAAGAAGACATCACTGCCTCCTACATCTGATAAAATTGTTAGACCTCTCATCTGTCTGTCACTTTCACCCAGTGTATGGACCCTAATTTGTCACTTTCCCTTTCGATTTCACAGATGTGGGTCCCACTGTGTGACCTCTGCTATGTTACCTCATGGACTAGAGCTGTGTGACATAGGTATGTTGGCAATAGAATGGACATTGCTGTTTCCCGCATTTATTGCAAATACACATTTGTGAAAGCACAGACTGACTCCAGATTGTTTTGTGGTTCAAGGGTGTTTATTTAAGTGCTAAATAGTGAAGGGGGTTGTAAAATAGTCAGGGGTGATGGTGGAGGAATGTCCATGGCAGAGTCCAGTCTATTGGGCTCATAGGTGCATTGTCCAAAGGGGCATAGGAAGTGGAGCTAGGGCAGTTTAAGGATGGACAGGGTGACAAAGTGGGACAGAAGGATGACATTCAGGGTGGTCTCATTTCTTGGCAGGGGTCTTGGCATTGTTCTCTGTCTTTGTCCTGGATATGAGGGACTGCTTGCGGGGTGGTTCTCCATCTGCAGGGGGTGGGGTGCTGGTGTTGTGGTCCTGTAGCGGTGCCTCCTGTCCACTAGCGCCGGCGGAGGTGGTGGGCAGTTCATCATCCAGGCTAGTGTCAGGGGCCCCTTGTTGTGCCACAGTGTCCCTCCTGGTGTTCACGAGGTCCTTCAGCACCCCTACAATGGTGCCCAGGGTGGTATTGATGGATTTGTGTTCCTCCCTGAACCCCAAATACTGTTTCTCCTGCAGCCGCTGGGTCTCCTGAAACTTGTCCAGTACCGTTGCCATCGTCTCCTGGGAATGATGGTACGCTGCCATGATGTTGGAGAGGGCCTCGTGGAGAGTGGGTTCCCTGGGCCTGTCCTCCCCCTGTCGCACAGCAGGCCTCCCAGTCCCCCAGTTTTCCTGGGCCTCTGTCCCCTGAACTGTGTGCCCACTGCCACTGCCCCCAGGTCCCTGTAGTTCTTGGGGTGGTGGGTTAGCCTGGGTTCCCTGTAATGGTGGACACACTGCTGCTTGACGTGGACTGGTCAAGCGGGACAGAGGTATGGGCCCGCTGGGTGGGTGCTGTGCTGGTGTTTCCTGAGGAGGGAGGCTCTGTGGTGGCCCTTCCTATTTGCGATTCGCACCGCAATGCAGAATTGCTTTGTGACAACGAACGCGGTCGCAAAGCAATTCGCAGTTAGCACCAATGTCAAGTGGGTGCTAACTCATTCGCAAAAGGGAAGGGGTCCCTATGGGACCCCTTCCCCTTTGTGAATGTCGCCATAAATATTTTTTCAGAGCAGGCAGTGGTCCAATGGACCACTGCCTACTCTGAAAAAACGAAACCAAATGGTTTCAGTTTTTCATTTTGTATTGCAACTCGTTTTCCTTTAAGGAAAACGGGCTGCAATACAAAAAAAAAGCTGCTTTATTAAAAAAGCAGTCACAGACATGGAGGTCTGCTGTCTCAAGCAGGCCACCATCCCTGTGAGTGCAGGGAGATCGCTTGGGGGTCGCAAATTGCGACCCACCTCATTAATATTAATGAGGTGGGTCTTTGCGACCCCCTTGCGATTCACAGAAGGTGTCATGGACACCATTCTGCATATGATTTTGCAACTCGGAAATTGCAAGTCGCACCGACTCGCAATTTCCGAGTCGCAAGATCATATCTTCCTACATCTGGCCCCTTGTGTGTTAATTGTTTAGAGGTCTATGTGGGTATGTGTAGTGGACATGCATTGGTGATGGCTGTCCATGCTTTGTTGTTGCATGCAGGGCTTGGTGTTGGGATGGGTGGTTTGTGTTAGTGGGACATATGTGAGGAGTTTGAGTGATGGGGGTGAGGGCGAGGGTGGGGGTATGTGATAGCATGCAGGTAGGGTGGGTGATGAAGTAGTGAAAGATTTGACTTATCAGAGTCCATTCCTCCAGCTACTCCTGCGAGGCCCTCAGGATGCAGTATAGCCAAGACCTGCTCCTCCCATGTTGTTAGTTGTGGGGGAGGAAGTGGGGGTCCACCGCCAGTCCTCTGAACTGCAATGTGGTGTCTTGAGACCACGGAACGCACCTTCCCCCTTAGGTCGTTCCACCTCTTCCTGATGTCATCCCGTGTTCTTGGGTGCTGTCCCACTGCGTTGACCCTGTCCACGATTCTGTGCCATAGCTCCATCTTCCTAGCTATGGTGGTGTGCTGCACCTGTGATCCGAACAGCTGTGGCTCTACCCGGATGATTTCCTCCACCATGACCCTGAGCTCCTCCTCAGAAAACCTGGGGTGTCTTTGCAGTGCTATGGGGTGGTGTGGGTGATATGTGAGGTGGTGTGTGTTGTGATGTGTGGGGTGATGTTTAGGGGTGTGTGTTGTTTTGTGCGTGGATGTGTATGTGTGATGGTGTTGTGTGCCTCTGTCTGCTGGTGTGGTCTTTGCTTTGCCTCTGCTTCTGCCAAATTTTTGGTTGTAAGGGTTTGTGGGTAATGTGGGTGGGTGTTTTATATTGTATTGGGTGTGTGGGAGTGGTGTGTGTATGTGTATCAGGTGTGTGTATTTGTAATTGTCCAATGTGGTAGTGTTTTGTAAATGTGTGTGTATTTTGAGCGGGTGGTGTGTACCGCCAACGGAATACCGTGGTTGAAAGACCTCCGCGTGGATTCGTGGGTCGTGATAGTGTGGGCGTATTCCTGTTGGCATGACGGTGGAGGTTTTGTTATCGCCAGTTTATCACTGACCTTTGGTGTGGCGGAGTTGTGTGGGTGTCTAGATTTTGGCAGATTCTGAGCTGTGGGTCGTAATAGCTGTAGCGGATTTCTGCGGCGGTGTGTTGGCGGTCTTCTGCACGATGGTAAGCGGTATTTACCGCCAGTGTTGTAATAAGGGCCAAAGTGTGTAATATGTCCTAATACCCTATCATGATAGGCCTAACCTCCTACCTAAAGGAGAGCTGGATATGTTAAACCTAATCTGCCAATGCCATGTCAGTGAGAGGAGCCCCGAACCCTCGTTACCTTAGAATGAGGTCTCTATCTCAGACTCCGTAGAAACACGAAGACTGAGTCAGCGTCAAGACGACGTGCAGCATCGATATCAGCGATGGTGGCGATGCCCTCTGGTTGGACTCCCTCTGATTATCTGTCTAAAGTGTGATGTATTTATACAGATCTACTTGGACCCCTGACATAGGTGTGTTCCCAAACAATAGATAACGGCATGCTTGGGGCGGTAATTCCCTCGAAAGCATGAAGAGGGAAAGTCCCTAAATGTGAACACCTACAGTTTGTTTGTCTTTGTCACTTGATTTTGACGCCTTAACGCGGTGGCACTGATAATGCAAATCATAACAAGTGGCCTAACTATA
Organism: Pleurodeles waltl; assembly: GCF_031143425.1. NCBI lineage: Eukaryota > Metazoa > Chordata > Amphibia > Caudata > Salamandridae > Pleurodeles > Pleurodeles waltl. The sequence goes on from NC_090446.1 coordinate 1,365,148,107, forward strand.
AACAAGGCAGCCATCTTAGAAGAATTAAATAATTAAATGGGCTAAGACAGAGCAAGCTAAGTAGGTTAAAAGTCACTATGTGACGGGGGCACGAGTCCGCAAGCCAATGGCTTAGCTAACTCCTGTTATCCCATTAAAACAAACTAGGATTCACTACACCCTCCCCATTGCCATAACAAGTATGACGCCATAACTGGACGCAACCGAAGGTGAATTAATCCAAACTCTAAAATTGCTCTGATCTAAAAAGCTAAAAGCTTAAAAACTAGCTAAAAACGTTTAAAAATGTGTTAAAAGGTAATAATTGAAAATATAAAAAAATACATACAGAGAAATTTAATGTCAACCATGACAAGCACAGCAGGCCAAAGTAAAAGCAATTTGAATGCATACTTTGAATCAGGAATGGCAAGCCAATTCATAAAATTATTTGCTATAGTCATGATCTCGAAGAGTGTTACGAAGTCAACAATCAAGGACCTCAAGAATGAGTCCACATCGTCAGATGTTAGATCGATCACCTGGCGGGCAAACGCATCCACAGAGCAGTAGTGCGTGTCAGTCTCTTGTGCAGGTCCACCTGCAGCAGTGCCACTTTCCATAGTAGATATTAGAACCTGAAGTGGCCTTGCGGAGCAGCCTTAGTCTCAAGGGGCACAACCGTGAATGAACCCTCATCGGGGACATCAGCAGTTCTTGGTCCACAGGAGATGCCAGTGCAACAGCAAGACACACCATAGGCAGGTGTTCGAAGAGGCACCACACGCAGCGGAAAACAGGTTGTACGCACCAGAGAAGTGGCCGAAATGACAACGACCAATCACGCTCCAATTCCACCAGCAAAGACCCGAACCATGCGTTCACGGCACAGTTGAGTTGGTAGGAGCGACTCCATTGCTCTGCATAGCTAGAAAGAAACAACCACTGCGAATCAGAAGAAATAGCAGTAGTAGTCCGCCAATCAATGCCAAAATAATCGGAAAACCGCCAAACACGCTTGAAAAGAGTGAATGGATGGCTGATGGGATGACTTCGAAAACAGTCTGGAAGATGGACACGAATCCAGACCCGACAGCCTTAAAGAAATGGACAATCCCAGCAGTGCTCGAAGCATTGAATATTCTGGATAACAGTTCTCCAAAGTGCTTGGGGAAGTTGGTATTTAATAGGGATTGTATCTCAGCTGATGATCTCGCTATCTGGAGAGCATAAGTCTCTCTAGCAGATGTCAACGCGACCTGTTTCTGAAACAGTAGCGCCTTTAGGGGGTTATTCTAACTTTGGAGGAGGTGTTAATCCGTCCCAAAAGTGACGGAAAAGTGACGGATTTACCACCAGCCGTATTACGAGTCCATTATATCCTATGGAACTCATAATACGGCTGGTGGTATATCCGTCACTTTACCGTCACTTTTGGGACGGATTAACACTCCTCCAAAGTTAGAATAACCCCCTTAGTCTGCTCAGCTTGTCATAATTTACATTAATAGTATCTATGTGGGGCCACATGTCAGATACTTTTTTCTTGCGTGTGGGGGGGAATAAAACATGTCCGCAACATGTAACGACCTTCGAGACCGAGATTGCGTAGGCAATTCCGGGTCGCATGCCGCAACAACTTTGATCGCTCAGTACCACATAACTTCCATTGGAAAGCACATGAAATACCGGTCGAATCAAAGGAACAAGAGTACCTTTCAGATGACAGGCCAAGTTCGCGACCCCCGCATTGAAAAGGCCGTGAAGGGGCACCTGCTTACATATCATTGAATGACTAACAGTAGTCTCACATTCACTTCTGCTTAGAAAAAACTCTGTTTCGCCGTTCAAACATTTATAATCAAAGGGCAGCTCCCACTCTTCCTTAATATAGCTATCGCCTAGTTGCTCGAACCTTCCCACTGCAAGATGTTTCAAGCAATTCGAGAAATGAAAGGTTGGAATGGGCAAATTAATTGCGCCATATAGGAACCAAATTGTTGAAGGACTCTCTGCTACCGTGAAGGGCAGCTTATCTAACTTTTCAATATGAAGCATGGTGAAACTAGCTTCCCTTTTAGCCATTGTCCGCTGTTCCCTGGAAAGATTAAAAGCAGTGAACAATTCACCACCGCTAATATACTTCCATGGAATGCGCCCATTTTTCAGCGTCTGTAATGTCCAACCTAGCTGCATGATGGAACGCAGCTGAGTTTGTCCATGATGTAAACGGGACATGTCTGTCTGAATGATATCAATAGCAGACGACACAATGTTGGATAATGAATAAATCCTGCTGGACAGAGTATTCATGCCGTTGTCGACAACGGCTAAAGCCTTCTCTAAGTTTTCCTTATCTAATTGCCTCAAACCCGCAGCAGCTTCCATCTGCAAGAGTTTCCAGATTTAATTATACATAGCATACAGGAACCTTTTAGAGCACTGTTTCCTAGGACCTAGCAGAAAATCAGGTCTACATTTTCAGAAAGAGTGTTAAGATGTTTTTTAACTGCGGCTTATGTGTTAGTCTGTACCCTTTGTTGGCACAGTTTACCCACACTGTGGCCCTCATTCTAACTCTGGCGGGCGGCGGTTGCCGCCCGCCAGGCGGGAAGAGCCATTTGGCCGCCACGCGGCCAAAATACCGCTTCCCGCATTCTGACATTCCCGCTGGGCCGGCGGGTGCTAAGCAAGTTAGCGTCCGCCGGCCCAGCGGGAATGTCGGCGGCAACACAGGAGCCGGCTCCGAATGGAGCCGGCGGTGTTGCGGCGGTGCGACGGGTGCAGTTGCTCCCGTCGCGCTTTTCACTGTCTGCTAAGCAGACAGTGAAAAGCCGCCCTGGGCCCTGGTAGGGGACCCCTGCACTGCCCATGCCAGTGGCATGGGCAGTGCAGGGGCCCCCAGGGGCCCCAGGACACCCTTTCCCGCCAGCCTCTTCCTGGCGGTGAAAACCGCCAGTAACAGGCTGGCGGGAAGGGGGTCAGAATCCCCAAGGCAGCGCTGCTTGCAGCGCTGCCCTGGCGGATTCGCCCAGCCGGGGGTAAACCGGCGGGAAACCGCCGGCCCCGGTTTTCTGACCGCGACTTTACCGCCGCGGTCAGAATGGGCTAGGAAGCACTGCCAGCCTGTTGGCGGTGCTTCTGTCATTCGAGGCCCTGGCGGTCTTTGACCGCCAGGGTCGGAATGACCCCCTGTATGTTGTAACTATACCTGTGTGTTGACCTGATACAAGGGAGGGTCTGGCCTGTTAATTGTAAAACCCCCCCGAAGAGTCCAAAAAATGTGCTTGACATCTATTGGTGTCTGTTGGCCATATTAACCACCCGCCGGGACTGGAAAGTGAAGAATTATAGGTACCAGCCTTAACTATTGCGTTTAGCGTTTCCTCAGTGATATTAAGGAAATATTGCCAATCATTAAACTTCGCCGGTGTGGGGATACTGGGCGTGTTCATGAATTTAATTTTTGCTAACCCTAGACAGGATGTGTGTTGAATGGTGTCATTTAAAAAGATCATTTGCACAGGGATTAGGCATGCTCTAAACAAAGCTTCCCTACCCTGTATTTGCCAATCTTGTGTTCCCCATACACCTTTTAAGTCAATAGTGCTCTTCCAGTATTTGTAACTTTCAACTGCGAGCCGAGAAACAAAGGATCTGAATAAATCAGGTTTGTGTTTGTTAGCAAAATTTTCCTAATTTGTGACGGAGGTAACTTGAAATAATATGACTCTGCATTTTTTGTGTCATGCCCAGTGAAATATGTAAATTTATCTGTATAGTGTTTTGGACTACCCACTGGTGGTGTTAAACAGTGTTCCCACTTTGTATAGCTCAATACAGGCCTGTGTCTAGTGGCACGGTGTAGGTAGTAATGTCCCCAATTGTTGTAACAGAACATTTCCCCATAATTCATTGTATGTCCATATACATCATCACTTTCAAATATGGAATAGTCTTTCATTTCAGTTAGCATGGAATCAACTGTTTGGACATCCCAATCATCAGATACAACATCAGGTGTAACCACATCTGTCATAGATATTTTGAACACATATGGAATTTGAATGACCTCAGTAGGCCCGTATATATCGAAGGGAACATTGTCCCACACAATCCCATCAGAAATCGGTATTGCTGAAATGTTCACAAGGGACAAGTCTCTTCGGACCTTATGTGAGGAATGATATGGAGTTAAGACTTCATCCACAGGCTCGACAGAGGAGCGTTCAGGAATGTAATGACCATTTATAAGCAAAAAGAAAACAGTCACAAAACCAACCCAAAAAATTAATGCAGTAAACATTAAACAGAACCATAAATAGTTCCATGGGTAAATGAAATTGTTCTTTTTAAGCCATTGAAACAGATTACGTGTTTCTGAAACATTGGCAACCATAATGGTGGATGAGTCTGAAGAAAAATCATCAATGTCTGCGAAATAGCCGAGCAGTCTCTGCAAATGCTGGAGCCTCCTCGTAGATTGGTCCACTTCACGTGGAGACTCATGGTAGACCGTGTCATCAGTCTGTGTAGTGTTGGTGTAAAAAACAGCCAAATCCTGGACAGGTGTTGTCATTGAAGTGGTAACTGGAACTAGCAAGAGTTCGTTTTCCGCCCTCCCCATGGTCGAGGAGGTCTCTGTGACAGCGTTGGACATTGTTGTATAGTCCGTAGTAGTGTTGTTCATTCTACTATATAGAGGTATGTCCTGTTGGGTAGTGAGAGGGGATCGGGAACTACCTAAGGGACCTCTTGGCCTACTGTGAAGGATCGTCCACATGGTGAACTTTGACGTCATCAATGGAAATTAATCTGTTTGTTCTGGAACCAGGCAGTGGTGGTAAGACGACAGTTCTCGTACCTTGAATTCCCAAGACCGGGACAGGTGCTCTGTATGATGGACCGAATTCCTTCTTCACAGCGAACTTCTCACAAATCAGATCCCCAGTTTTAGGAAACCAGCCAGTCAAAGTTTTTGCTAAATCCCTTATTCCTAAGGTGGCAGCACTGGTAGATGATTTATCATCACGAAATTGCTGAAGCTCCTGTAAGACAGTGAGACGTTCATTTATGTCAAATGGTGTTTCTGCTGCCACCAAACCAGAACCATCAAGATCTGGGACATGCATAGGTATCCCAAAGAGAACCTCATAAGGAGTGCGTCCCCCCAAGGACCGTCTTGGTAGATTATTCAGTGCTCTCTGGACCTCATACAGGTGATGAAGCCAACTGCGGCCTGAACCTAATACTCAAGCTGTTAAGGACTGCTTTAGATCACTGTTATGCCTCTCCACGACCGAATTTCCCTCTGGATGGTATGGTGAGGAGTAATGGAGTTCAACACCCATCATCCCCTTGGTGTCCCTGAATGCCTTAGAGGCAAATGCAGTGCCCTGGTCTAAATGGAATGCCGCAATCGCCTATGTACAGATGAAGATCAGCAAGTTTTTTATAACAGTTCAAGCGTCAGCTGAATGCTGCGGCCATACCCACAGGAGTCTAGAACAAGAATCTACAGTGACTAAGATGTATTTGTATGCACCATCAGGTTGGAGTGGACCGCAGTGGTCCAGGTACACACATTGTAGTGGCCTGCTGGACACTAAGAGGGATGTTTGTGGTGGGCGTTTGATATTGGAGCCTTTTATTTGCTGGCAAATGTCACAACAAAGGACGTACTTTTTTGTCCATCTGCTTAGACCAGGCCACCAGAAGCGTTTCTGTAAGAGTGTTATTGTGGCCGAAATACCAGCATGCACACAAGCGACACCCTCATGCGCTGCTTTTACTAGATCTAATCTCTGGTCTTCGTTGGGGATCACTCGAATAACCAACCACAGGAATTGTTGCTTAGGCAACATTCTGTGCACTGATATGATGAGAATAATTTGTAGGGTATCCTTTCGGGAGGGACTTGCCTTCAGCCGAAGCTTTCACGGCAGTCAGTATTTCATTATCCAATCTCGTCTGTGAACGAGTCACTGCAGCCACAGAAGCTGTAGCTACTGCAGATTTGGCTGCTTCATCAGCCAAAGTGTTGCCGATAACGTGTACTCCTACACATTGATGGCCCAATGTATGTACTACATGGAATGGACACACTGTAGCTTATCCTTAAGATCAGCCACCCTCCCCCACAATGTTTTGTGTTTTATGGTGTTCCCTTTGGAATCTCTAAGCCCATTCAGATTAAATGATTAAGATAATCATTGTATGACTGGACGCAGTAGTGCGAGTCGCAGACTATTAAAGTCAGGCATCCTGGCTCTGTGTGTTCTAGTGCTAATATAAGAGCTGTAAGTTCAGCCAACTGAGTTGTGCAGTCCCCTAGGATCTGCATGTAGGTGTTCTGAGGGTGGAAGACTCCATCTTCCATCACAAGCGGCTGAGTATTGATGTTTGGTACCTACAGCTGGTTGTGCTGAACCATCTGTGTAGATGACAGTATGATATCTGTCAAGTGGCAAGATATTTAGAGGAACGGGGTACTCCTGTTCATACTGGAGAAACTCTTTTGTCTGAAGTTTTGGATCAAAGATGTAATCAACATCATTGGCGGTCAGGGACGTTGCCCACTGAATCCAACGTGGATGTAATGCTTTAGCGTTGGGAACGCTTGCTTTGGTGACAGCCTCCAAGGCCGGCACCGGGGTAACAACAATAATACGTTTCCCCTGGGCAAGTGGCCTCTCCTTTATGACAGCCATTTGAACTGCAGTCAGAATCTTTTCTGTAGGTGCAAAACGTTGTTCTGCATTTGAGTATAAATGTGATCATTCGCTATGGGTACTGTGTCGCCTTCATTGAAGATGACATAAGTAAATCCAATGGCACCAGTAATTACTCTGATGACCAAATTTGTTTTATTGTCACGTGTGTGCAAGTGTTTAACTTCTATCATGTCCTGTTGCAATTCCCTAAGGATGCGTGTGTGTTCAACTGTCCAGTGTCTGCTAAAAAGGTTTGGCAGTATCAAGTCATAAAGTGGCTTGATGCGCTGTGCATAGTCTGGATTGTATGTTCTGCCAAAGTTGAAGAAACCAAGTAATGACTGTAGTTTCTTGAGAGTGTTAGGAGGGTGCAATTGTGCACATTTCTCCAGGAAGTGCGGGGCCAGGCTCTTCCCCTCGTTCGATAGCTTGTATCCCAGGAACAATACACTGAGAAAGGCAATCTTACTTATCTTAAAGTTGAATTTGTATCCAAGGCCTGCAAATCCCAAAATGATCCGATTAACCCTTACAAGATGAAGCTGAGGTCGTCGTCCATGAGATATATGTCATCCACGTAGGATAACGCCTCGGGATCAATATCATGTTATATTGATGTTACACGGGCTGAGAATAGCCCTGGGCTGTTCTTATAGCCTTGGGGTAAACGGCAAAAGCATTTTTGTGAGCCAAATGAGAATGCACTCAGTTCCCGACTTTCATGTGCTAAGTTCTGGCAGAAAAACCCATTCGAAATATCTAACGTTGTTTTACATTTTTTACGCACTATATTGTTTATTAGTGCTGTGCTATTTGAGTTTTGTATAGCATATGTACGTGTATGACTATTTAAATGTTTGTAATCTATGACTATTCTGTAGGAATGGTCTAGCTTTGCAATGGGGAATAACGGGTTATTCATTGCAGATGTACAGGGCTCAGTTACTCCCTGGTACTCGAGCTGAGTGAGGATCTCCCTCACCGGAGCTTTTGCCTCATGTTTAACAGGATATTGTGGCTGAGGTTGGGGTGTAGACCTAATAGGAATTTCATGACAAGGAGAGTCCTTGTCCCAAACTACATGATTGCGGTATAACGCAGGTGCCTGCGCTAAAGCCCATTTAACAGCATAGGCTTGTTTTTCTGCTTCTGGAACAAGATTAGAGAAAGAAGGCAAAATGACAGCTTCCCCATGTGGGAGCTTACGGATGTGCTCAGGAGGCCAGTCTCTTTCGGCCAACAGGATATAACTAGTAAGTTCATCCCAGAATATCACACCAATGGTGCGCTCTACGTCGCCCTCTATTTGAATTTTTAAATCATATACCCTGCCGGGTGGGAGATCGCAGCCGTCCGCAGTCTCAACTGCAATAAAATCGCTATTTGCTGTTGCATCCACATGATCTTTCAGACTCTGGCGACATATCGTGACCTCTGATGTACTGTCTAACAGTGTCACTGCCCAAGTCTTGTTCTTCAACAATGTTCTCAAGTGTACTGGCATTTTTAACTGACAGTGCTGCCACCTTTTTCTTTTTAAACTGTGGCTTCTGCTGAGGAGTCTTTTCTTCTTTTTTGACTATAGACTGTGTTAAGTCTTTCTTTTGTTTCACGTATTCAGGACGTCGATCAGGATGGCCCCCTCTCTCGCTACGTCTATCCGGTGCATCCTGAAAGGAACGAGAGGGACGTGAATCAGTATATCTATCAGGAGTTTTTATATTTTCCCTATTTCTGAGATTGTATCTCCTTTCGGAGTTCTCCGGGTGTGGAGAATCAGCTGTCTTATTTCGTCTATCCTTAAATTCTTTTTGTTTTTTCCAGCGCTTTTTAGATCCCTCTTATGCCTGCTTTGTACCTTCCTTGAGGGTGGTACTTTGCAATTCCAACTTCTTTGGTTTGGCTCCCAAACTATCCCGCCCTATACTAGTATAGGTGTCGGAAATTATTTTTGGTAGCTGTCTCTCCTGTTCCAATTGTGGACTTTCTCTGAGACGCTGGTGTATAGCCAGTACTACCGCTTCCCCTTTAATGTTACTGAGTATTATTGAGGAAACTGCGTCAAAGTTACACATTAATTTCATCCCTAAATCTAAGGCTGGTGCAGCCCCGTTCTCATTCTGTATTTGTTTTAACACTTCCGGTAAATTGGCAAGTGTCGGGGTACCATGTGTGGTAGTATATATAGGAGCAAAGACTGTACCCCGTGTGGCGCAGTCATCCACTGAGGGAACCATACCGAAGGGCAAGCACTTTGTGAGAAGTCTATGTTTTTCCTGTGGTCCCGTATGGGGAAACACAGCTTCCAGCTGATTTGTTTTCTGGGCTATCCAGAACAGTATTTTCTCTCGTTCTGTGGGTATTTTACCCATGATATTATGCACTGTTTGTGGATTAATCACAGTAGCCAATTGGTATCCACCAGGTGCTGGTGGAGCTGGACGCGCTGGTGTTGTGTTCAAAGTTCGCATTACGAACTGGACTAGTCGTCTATAAAGTGTTACTAATTAATTATATAAATTTCGTAGATCTGCTATTGGCATATTTTGTGTGCCTGGGTGTGGTGTGTATGTGGCAAGCATAGGCCATGTTGGTCCATCATTACTTAAAGGACCTGGGGCCAGATGTATGAAAGCATTTTGCATTCGCAAACGGTGCGAATGCCCGTTTACGAATGCAAAATGCCATTTCAGAATGTATGAAATACATTCTGAACGCAATTTTAAGGAATTGCTAAAATAGCGATTCCTTAAAATTGCGACCCTGTTTAGAGAGTCGCAAATTGCGACTCTCTAAATTAGAAATCGCAAATAAGGATTCCTTATTTGCGATTCCTTAGCACATGTGTGAAGCAATTCCTAAATGCAATTTTGGCATTTAGGAATCGCTAATTACCACCAAGTTGAACTTGGTGGTAACCATGTGCAAAATTTTAAAATGCATTTAAAATGCATTTTTTAATTGTACATGTAAAGCACACATGCCCTTTTGGCATGTGTGCACCTTACATATTCCTAAAATAAAATTGAGGTGCAGCAGAGGGGGCCTTAGGCCCCCAGCACCCTGGGGTTTTGCATTTCCAAAATTGCGATTTCTAGTTCAGAAATCGCAATTTTGGAAATGCAAAACATTTGCAGATATGGGCCAACAGACCCATAGGTGCGAATGGGGCCAGTATCGCAATTTGTGAATCAGTAATAGCATTTGCGATTTTTAAGAAATCGCTATTAACGATTCGCAAATGTGATACATGGCACTTTGCGAGTCGGAAATAGCGATTTCTTAAAAATCGCTATTTCCGAATCGCAAATGGCCTTGGTGATACATCTGGCCCTAAGTCTCACTCTTTGTAATACATGTGGTAGGGCGCCTTCAAACCAGTTCTGATGCTCTTGATCTGTGAGCGATATTTCATGATACTGTTATGCTTGGTACCGTTGAGGTACGTTTGCAATTTCGTATGTGTGGAATGTATGTGTTCTTTGGGTCACCTCAGGAAAGGTGACCCAACAGTAAAAAAATTCTGTTTGGTATGCTTCATTAGCCTCTATTATGAGAGTAACATCCCCACCCTCTTCTGTAAGGCCATGCGCTAGTAGGTGTTGTGTTAATGCTTGTCTAGCATTCTCAGGAATTTCTATGGCGTTAGCCATATTTGAAAAATTAGTCAGAGAAATGGAACACCAAATGGGGAGTAAAGTCCTTTTATGAGTTCGATCTCGAACCTTTTCAGCTCAGGAGGATCTTCCCAAAGACCACAGACCTTTCCGTTTAATGGTACTTAGGGTACCTGTTGTCTGTGAGACAGTGATCAGGGTATCCGTAAATTATGCCTAAACACCATCGTTGGTGGCGCCATGTCGTAGTTTGGACTCTTGCTGTGGGCAAGACTGCTGGTTTAAGGATGACAATACTTATGTTTGTAGGCGACTATGCCTATCCTACAACAAGTCGCAGCTGTCATCCCAACCCTTCCAGCTCACTAGCAGCACCTCTCCAAAACCCAAACAGTAAAAGGTGATTTGTGGCAGCCTTTACGCATGGACTCGAGAGTATGACATCTCAGGGAGAGTCGTGGTTAATCGGCCCTAGGTGATCCTAGCTTCCTCAGCCAACACCCCACCTCTGAGAGCTTGGTAGTCCAAGCCTGAACTTCCCATGTGCGTTTCCTGCCGCTCCTCCGGGCAGGGAATGCAAGAGTCTGGACACACTTGGGAAGAAGATGTTTTCTTTCACCAGCCTGGCATTGTTGTCGGTGAACACAGCATGCCCTTTGGGCTGTTACTCCCATACCCTATGGGATATGGTTGCGCAAGTGCTTCCACGGGTCCCGGAGGAGACCCAGGCCATCTTCTCCCAAGCAGTGAAAGACAGAAGAGATGCAGCAAAATTCACTATTAGGTGTGGTTTGGATACAACTGATTCCCTGGGCAGATCAATTTAGTCGACGGTGGCCCTACATCATCATGTCTTGCTGAGAACATTCAGCTTTTCGGGTTATGTCCAGGCCAACCTCATAGACATGCCCTTCGATAGGACTTATCTCTTCTGAGAAAAGGTAGACTTGGGGCTGGAGCACTTCAAGGACTCGCAGGCTATGGCCTAGTCCTTAGGCCTCTCAGTGACCCCACGTCCTCAGTCTGCTATTCGCCCCCTTAGTGTCTATGGAAGGGGAGTGCCATTGCCCCAACCCTATGCCAGCTACCATCCTGCGCAGCTCCCCAAGCTTTGCTTGGACGTGGATGCGGTGCATTCCGACCCCATTGGTCTGATGGCCAGAAGTCGTCTGCCATCAGCCCTCCAGCAGCTGCAGCCCCTGAGCCTTCCTAGTTTGGCTCTGCAGGACCATAGGTGCCCAGTTGGAGGGAGAATCCAACATCATCTCCTCCACTGGCAGTCCATAACATCAGACAAATGGGTCTTGCAGATCATTCAGAGGGGCTATTCTCTTCCTTTCCACTCCATCCCGCCCCAATACTGCCAACTCAAGAACTGCTGATGGAGGAGCATCTGTCCTTGCTCTGGAGGAAGTCATAGCTCTCTTGGCCAGAAAGGGTTCCAATATCAGAAGTAGGCAGTGGTTGTTATTCCAGCTACTTTCTTATTCTCAAAAAGAACAAGGGCCTTCACCCTGTTCTAGACCTGCGAACCATAAATCTCTTCCTGAAAAAGGAGAAAATCAGGATGCTCACTTTGGCTTACCTGGCCTAGATCAAGGACACTGACTGGTAGCGTTGGACTTGCAAGATGCATATTTTTACATTCCCGTCCTGCCTGCCCACAGATATTACCTGCAGTTCAATATAAGCCACAAGCACTTTCAGTTCACCATGCTCCCTTTTGGCCTTACCAGCACACCTCGTCTATTCACCAAGGTGATGGTGGTGGTCGCTGCTCATCTATGCAGTTTAGGGGTTTCAGTCTTCCCCCACCTCGACAACTGGCTCTTGAAGGCAGGTTCGCCCCAGGCTGTCGTCTCCCACCTTCAGACTACGGCAGACCTCCTGCATTTGCTGGGGTTCACAATAAATATTCTGAAGTCACACCTGACTCCCTTTCAGACACTCCCTTTTATTGGAATTGTTCTGGACACAGTGCAGTTTTGGGCTTATCCTCCCGAACATCGAATCCAGGATATTCGGGTTATGATACCGATGTTTCAGCCTCTATCATGGATTTCCGTGAGAATGACTCAGAGGCTGCTGGGCCTCCTGCATCCTGCTGATGAATCATGCCAGATGGCATATGCGGGCTCTGCAGTGGGACTTGATGTTCCAGTGAGCACAGCATCAGGGGAATCTCTCCAACATGGTCCAGATCCCGGGGGAATTGCAAAAGACCTGCAGTGGTGGCTTACGAACCACAATTGAGTCTAAGGTAGACTCCTCTCCCTTCCCCAACTAGACCTGACAGCAGTGACAGATGCGTCACTCCTGAGATAGGGCAGCCTTCTGGGAGAGGTAGAGATCAAAGGACTGTGGTTTCCAGATCAACTTGTTGGAGCTTTGTGCAATCCAGTTGGTATTGAAAGCACTTCTTCCCTCTGTCAAGGGGAAGTTGGTGCAGTTGTTTACAAACAACAACACTGCTATGTGGTACTGCAACAAGCAGGGTTGGGTGGGGTCGTGAACACTTTGTCAAGAGGGCCTGCATCTCTGGACAAGGCTGGGACAGCAAGGCATAACCCTGGTGGTTCAACACCTGGCAGGCTTTCTGAACACCAGAGCAGACAAACTCTGGCATAGATGCCTAGTGGATCACAAGTGGCGTCTCCATTCAGAGGTGGTCCATTGACTCTTTCAGCAGTGGGGAGAGCCTTGTTTTGATCTTTTCGCCTCTGAAGAGAATGCACAATGTCAGCAGTTTTGCTTGTTGGTGTTTCAAAGGCGGCTATCGCTCTGAGACACTTTTCGTCTTACGTGGAGTTCAGGCCGCCTGTACGCCTTTCCACCCATACCACTTTTGCCCAGAGTTCTCAAGAAGATCAAGAACAACTGGACCCAAGTCATTCTTGTGGCTCTGGATTGGGCACGGAGAGTCTGGTATCCCAAGCTTCTGAGAATGAACATCGATCCTCCGATCAGCCTGCCCCTGTGGGAGGACTTTCTGTTGCAGCAGCAGGGAAGGGTGCTACACTGGAACCTATTAACTCTCCACCACCTTGTGTGGAGATTGAGTGGAGACAGTTGATAGCCTTTAACCTTCCTCTCGAAGTCTATAACATTATCTTGGCAGCTAGGCGTTCCTCCACTAAAACGGTATATGCCTGCCAATGGCAAAAATGTGTAAAATATTGTATAGAAAAGTCTATTGACCTGCTTTCTGTCTCTCTTTCTGATATTCTTCTCTTCATTCTTACCTGTGCCCAGCAGGGCTCTGCTCTGGGCACTCTTAAGGGGTATCTCTCTGCTCTGTCCGCCTTCCTGCGGCTGCCGGACCAACCCTCTTTGTTTAAGTCCCCTACTGTAAATAGGTTTCTCAAAGGGCTTGTACATGTTTCCCCCTTTGCCCTTTATCAGGTCTCAGTGGGACCTTAACCCGGTACTCATCTATCTCCTGTGTACTCCCTTTGAGCCGCTACACAATTGTCCCCTCCTGCTACTCACCTTCAAGATAGCCTTCTTAGTGGCAATAACATCTGCCAGGAGGGTGAGTGAGCTGCCAGCTTTGTCATCCAAGTCTTCCTATCTAACTGTATTTCCAGACCAGGGCCTCTTTCCTTCCGAAATTGGTGACCCCATTTCTTTCTGGACAGGCCGTCACCCTGCCCAGCTTTTATGCTCCTCCACATCCCTCTAACGAAGAGGAGCGACTCCATGGTCTGGACCCAAAAATAGCATTGTCATTCTACCTTGACCACACAAAAGAGATCCGGGTGGACGTCCATTTCTTTGTAGGGTATGTAGGAGATAAAAAAGGTTGGACAGTACAGAAATTAACCATTTCACACTGGATAATTCTCTGTATCAAGATCTTCTACATCCTGGCTAAAAAGCAGCCTCCCAAGGGCTTAATGGCCCTTCTAGAGGAAAAGCTGAGACCACAGCGTTAGCTCGTGCAAATGGACTGTTCCCAGAGGGCGCAGGGTCAAGACTAATTTGGATATGGTTGGGTCCAAACTGGGGTGGCATGATAGGCAAAAAAACAATGGATTGATGGACTTAAGCCCAGATCTCTGACTGGGGGGGAATGTTTGTCATTGTTCATCCATTGTGTCCATCATCTGTTCTTTTGACTTTTGTTGCCCTAAGTGTGCTGTGCCTAAGTCGTGGGTCCAGGGCTCATTGTCTCACTGGATTTAAGCAAGCCTGGCTGATTAGCCACAGCACCACAGCACAGAGACCGTCCTCCTCACCGCCACAGATGAGACCTGCTGGCTCCTCGACTGTGGCCATACAGTAGCCCTCATCCTACTGGACCTTCGACATGGTTTCGCACCTTACCCTCTGCTCTAGACTCCATGCAGCTGGCATCCACAGAAAGGCCCTACAATGGATACGCTCCTCCATGTCTGGCAGAACACAGAGTCAGACTCCCACCTTACCTGTCAGAACCTACGGAGATCAGCTGCGGAATTCCAGAGGGCTCCTCATTGAGCCCCACATTCTCCAACATCTACATGGCCCGCTCGCATCCATCATCATGGACCAAGGGCTGAACAACGTCTCCTACGCCGATGATACCCAGCTAATCATCTTACTGACCAAAAACCCCACAACTGCCAGGAAGAATTTTCACAATAGATGGAAGCCGTCGCCGCCTGGATGAAGGACAGCTGCCTTAAGCTCAACTCTGAGAAGACTGAGATACTCATCCTGGGATCCTCCACATCAGCCTGGAACGAGTCCTGGTGGCCATCCACCCTTGGCACCCTCCCACCCCAACAACCCATGCATGCAAACTCAGCTTCATCCTGGACTCATTGCTCATCATGATCCATCAAGTCAACTCAGTTGCACCCTTTTGTTTTCACAAACTCCAACTTCTCCGGAAGATCTACTATGGATCCAAAAGGACTGATGCAGAACCGTAACCCATGCCCTGGTTACCAGCAGACTCGACCATGGCAACTCCCTCTATGCTGGCACCACCCAGAAGAACCTGAAGAAACAACAGCACATCCAAAACGCCTCTGCATGACTCATTGTGGACATTCCCTGCCGCAAACACATCTCCAGTCACCTAAGAGACCTCCACTAGCTTTGTATCAAGAAAATAATTAACTTTAAACTCCTAGTCCACGCATACAAGTCCCTCCATGCCCTAGGACCCGCCTACCTCAACCACAACATCACCTTCTACTCCCCCAGCAGACCTCTCTGCTCCACTTAACAAGCACTAGCCACCATACCACGCATACTGAACACCTCAGCTGGTGGAAGATCCTTCGCCTACCCCGCGACTACGAGCTGGAACACCCTGCTCCTGCACCTCAGGCAGTCACCATCGCTACCCCCAATTCAGGAAGGACCTTAAAAACTAGCTCTTCAACTGAAGCTCAGAGGAAAAAACCCTCAGCGCCTTGAGATCCTTATGGGTGAGTAGTTGCACTCTATATAAAAAAAGAGGGGTGATGACTCGAAACCTGCCTTGAAACAGGATGTTTGTTTCTTGTCCAGTGAGGCCTAGGCCTGGCAGTTCGGGATACGCTGTTTCCCATGGGGATATAGGGTTAATACTGATTTGCATATTGCTGGGTCCAAACTGGGGTGGCATGGTGGGGAACAAAATGATGGATTTATGCCCAGAGCTGTGACTGGGGGTTAATGTTTCATATTGTTCAGCCATTCTGTCCATCATCTGCAATTTTTGCATGTGTCGACCTAAGTGTGCCGGGTATGCCCAGACATGGGTCCCGGGCTCACTGTGCCACTGGATTCAAGCTAGCCTGGCTGATGAGCTGTGATACCCTGAAACGGGTCCCAAGATTCTTGTTTTAGGTCAGGGGAGAACCTGGCCTTGCAGTTTGGGCTGGACTTTTCCCATGGAGAGCAGGGTCAAGACTGATTTGCAAATGACTGGATCCAAACAGGGGTGGCATGGTGGGCAAAAAAACAATGGATTTAGACCCAGATCTCTGACTGGGGGTGAATGTTTGACATTGTTTAGCATTCTGTCCATAATCGGTGCTTTTTTCATCTGTCTCCTAAGTGCCCCGGGTATGCCCAAAAGTGGGTCTCAGGCCCACTGTGCCACTGGATTCAAAGTAGCCTGCCTGATGGGGGAGTGATTCCCCGAAACTGGTCCCAGGATGCTTGTTTCCAGTCGAGGGAGGAACTGGTCTGGCAGTTTGGGCTGGGCTGTTTCCATAGGAGCAGGGTCAAGACCGATGTGCATATGCCTGGGTCCAAACTGGGGTGACATGGTGGGCAACAAAACAATGGATTTAGGCCCCGATTTCTGACTGGGGTGGATGTTTGGCATTGTTCAGCCATTCTGTCCATCATCTGTTCCTTTTGCATTTGTCGCCCTAAACGTGCCGGGTATACCCAAATGTGGGTCCCGGGCTCACTGTGCCACTGGATTCAAGCTAGCCTGGCTGATGAGGTGTGACACCCCAAAACAAGTCCAAGGATTTTTGTTTCCGGTCCAGGGAGGACCTGGCTTGGCAGTTCGGGCTGGCTGTTCCCATGGGGAAATGGGTCAAGATTGATTTGCATATGGCTGGGTCCATACCAGGGTGGCAGATCTCTGACTGGGGATGAATGTTTGACATTGTTCAGCATTCTTTCCATCATCTGTTCTTTTTGCAAACAGCCATGGAGCACTGCATCAGGCTTCCCAGCCTGTATAGTGGGCAACCCAGCAGGTTTATTAGTGGCTACATTTTAGAGCGCACAAATACTCTTATGGAAGTGAAAAGGTGGTTCCGAGCATTGTACATGGTGACGTCAGTGATCTTGATTACATTTACTGCAAGCACTATGGAGGAACTCATGTAGACTTTCTTCTTCGTAGTATGGACAAATTGCTCTTTCTTTCATTTTTAACATTTGCTAAAGATTGCTTCTAGCCAACACGTGTTTTGTAGAGGCCAATATGCCTCAACTTCTTCACGGCTAAATAAGTAGCACTTTCAAAATATTTCTAATTAATTCTCCCTTGCTAAACAACGTGGTCCAGAAATATATCATACGTGTCCTCTTCAAACATTCTGCTAAAATACGGCCATGGTGTGGGCCCATCAGTCCATACTTTCCAAGACTTTAGAGCGCTTGTTCACCACATCCCCATACTGAGTCTGCAGACATTCTACCCTTGCGCACATAGAGGACTCTTGTTTGGGACAAACTGAGGGCCTCATTTACAAGAGGCCTGCGCTGCTGGAGTGTCACTTTTAAGAAGCTCTAGTGCCACAGGCCTCTCAACCGTATCGATGAGGCAATGCAAAGCCACCCTTTGTGGCTTTGCATGGCTTCATTGATATGTGCCCAGATTCTCAAAGGTTTAGCGTCTGGTTAGCGCTAATTCAGTAACACGAAGCTGATTCTAAATCTTTTTTTCGATTCACAAATGGGGTTATCTCTCTAGTATTTTCTGATACTGTGTGCCAAAAATAAAGTACCTTTACTTTTGTACAACCAAGTGTTTTCCTTCTTATGTGTAAGTATTGTGTGACTATAGTGGTATTGTATGAGCTTTGCATGTCTCCTAGATAAGCCTTGGCTGCTCATCCATAGCTACCTCTAGAGAGCCTGGCTTCTAGACACTGCCTACACTTCACTAAGAGGGGATACCCGGACCTGGTATAAGGTGTAAGTACCATAGGTATCCACCACACACCAGGCCAGCTTCCTACAATAAGCCCACACATCAGACCAAAGCTGAGACAGTCACATGTGACTCTCTATAATCTTTATTGTACAGGAGAGCAGGCAACGAGCTTCATTAAGACAAAATAAAAGCCTGCTTCTATTACATAAGCATTGATTTTTGGTTAATGACACTGAAGTATGTCATTAACCACTGAAGTATTCATTCGTCTCTGGAGGTTTGGAAAGTGCTTTTAAGAGTAGTGAGATGCTGCCTCTTTGACATTCCGGTTTCGCTATGGAAAACAAAAAGGAGTAAGTAAAGAACTTGTTCTCCTTCCTCAGCTGCTAGTGAGGAATTCTGTGGGGTAAAGATATAAGTCTTCAAGATCACATTCTCCTGTAAGGCCGGACAGAGCATCATTAACTCAGCATCAGGCTATAAGCGATGAGGCAGTAGCCAAAACTCGGGTATACAAGCTTAAACAGAAATCAGGGAAACAGAAGGATAACTTAGTGGTCACACATTCATCGAGCGACTCTGCTCCTGAAAAACCGAGTACATTGGGGGCAATAATGTTGCCAAGAAGGATCTCGCTCAGCTTCTTCTTCGTATCAGTGAGAACATGGGGTTTAAACCTCCTTCGTCAGAAGAGGATGTGGAAGAGCTTCCGATCCATCCAAAGATTAAGTTTATGATTTTCAGGAACTGGAAGGAACCAGACTAAGCTCAAATTCCCAGGTTTTTACTCTTTGGAGGAGGGGGAAAAGGTTCTTCAAACTATTAAAGCAGTTTGTGTCTTGGTTCCATTATTTGGCAGCTCTTCTCTGAATCCCTACCGATCCTGTAGGTTGTGAAGTAGATAATGGTCTGAAAAACTGCTTTAGTACATCCGATTTGTGTTTAGAGGAGCTACCTCCGCACTATATTCTCACCGTCTTTGATTAAAGATGTTAATGGCTTGGCAGAGGCCATCAACTAGGGTACTGGTGTCTCGGAGATACTGGTGAAGATGGAACAGCAGGCCAAGAGTCTTCCAAATGTATCATCGGACCTCATTGAGACAGCTGCTGTGTCTTCAAGCTCTGCAATTCTAGCCAGAAGGAATTTATGGCTTCACCATTGGAAGGTTGACTTTTGAGGAACACATATCTTTTTTGAAGATTGCTTTCAGGGTAAGGAAACTATTTGGAGATCAACTCGACAAGATGATAAAGAAATCCTTTAAGGTGAAAAAGCATTTGTGTTCCTATAATGCTTCACAACTAGGTCATCCAAAAAGTGAAATAAAGATTCTTGAGAGTCCTCTAAAAATGATTCTAGATTTTTTCCATCCAAGAAAAGGAGGTTTCAACGAAAGTCAGGGCATGAGTGGCCACGTATGGCTGTCCTAACATTGCTTCTATCACCCTCCTCTGGCTACCTCAGATCAGGTTTGAAAGAGAAACATGGATTTCCACAGTGTATGGTTGGATTCAGTTTTGTATCTTTGGGTACTGAGTCTGATCAAGAATGGTTTTACTATAGATTTTGACTGAGGCCTCCCAGTTCAGGGTACATCCCTACTTGCATCCCCAGAGATCCTGGCAAGAGGGCGGCTTTGTGGACATGAATTTTAGCCCTAGTCCTAAAGAAGGCACTTGTAGCAAAGTAGCGCCTTTCTTACATAGTTACCCCCACTTCTTTCCTGGTGTCAGTGTGTTTAGACTGTAGTACACTGGGATCCTGCTAACAAGGACCCCAGTGTCAGGGCTCTCTCCCCTAAATTGAGTTAGTATGTGTGTGAAAATGCCACTGTTGGCCCCCACTTTTTGCCTAGCGTTGATGCCAACTTTGACTGAAAGTGTGCTAGGACCCTGCTAACCAGGCCCCTGTGCCAGTGTTCTTTCACTACAAATGTACCATTGTTTCCACAATTGGCACACCCCTGGCACACAGATAAGTCCCTTGTAAAAGGTACCCCTGGTACCAAGGGCCCTGTGGCCAGGGAACGTCTCTAAGGGCTGCAGCATGTATTTTGCCACCCTGGAGACCCCTCACTCAGCACATGCACACTGCCTTGCAGCTTGTGTGTGCTGGTGGGGAGAAAAAGACTAAGTCAACATGGCACTCCCCTCACTGTAATGGACTCGGGGGCGTCTCAAGGGGATAAATCGAAGCTGGTAGAGGGATTCCTCCATCCTATCATCCGACCGAAACCCCATACGTAGGAAAATGGCTCCTTGTTGCAGTTACCTCCTCACTTTTTGCCTGATATTGATGCTGACTTGACTGAGAGTGTGACCAGGGAAGGTCCCTCAGGGCTGCAGCATGTGTTGTGCCACCCTAAGGGACCTCTCACCTATTACATGCCCACTGCCATTGCAGATTGTGTGTGTTGGTGGGGAGAAAAAGGCAAAGTCGACATGGCATCCCCCTCAGAATGCCATGCCCACAAATCACTGCCTCTGGCATAGGCAAGTCGCCCCTCTAGCAGGCCTTACAGCCCTAAGGCAGGGTGCACTATACCACAGGTGAGGGCATAGGTGCATGAGCACTATGCCCCTAAAGTGTCTAAGTCCATTTTTAGACATTGTAAGTGCAGTGTGGCCATATTAAGTATATGATCTAGGAGTTTGGCTACACTGAATACTGGAAAGTTTGGTATTAAACTTCTCAGCACAATAAACCCACACTGATGCCAGTGTGGGATTTATTGAAAGATGCACACAGAGGGCATCTTAGAGATGCCCCCCTGTATGTTAGCCGAACTGACAGTGTAAGACTGACCAGTATGTGCCAGCCTGCCACTTCCAGATGAGTTTCTGGCCCCATGGGGAGAGTGCCTTTGTGGTCAGAAACAAAGCTCGTCCTGGGTGGAGGTGCTTCACACCTCCCCCTCCAGGAACTGTAACACCTGGCGGTGAGCGTCAAAGGCTCAAGCCTGGTGTTACAGTGCCCCAGGGTACTCCAGCCAGTGGAGATGCCGCCACCCCCGGACAAGCCCCCATTTTTGGCGGCACGTACAGAGGGATAATGAGAAAAACAAGGAGGAGTCATCCCCTCAGCCAGGACCACCCCTAACGTGTCCAGAACTCAAGTGACCCCCTCCTTGAGAAAACTTCCATGTTGCCTTGGAGGATTAGGACCAATAGGGATAGAGATGTGGCCCCCTCCCCAGAGGGAGTGGACACAAGGAGGGTATAGCCACCCTCAGGGACAGTAGCCATTGGCTACTGCCCCCTGACCCTAACACACCTGTAAATTTAGTATTTAGGGGCGACCCTGAACCCAGCTCTCCAGATTCCTGACGACCTCAAGAAAGAAGGACTGCTGAGCTGAAACCCCAGCAGAGAAGAGAAGGAGACAACAACTGACTTGGCCCCAGCCCTACCGGCTCGTCTCCTGCTTCAAAAAGCTGCAAAAGAAGAAGCAACATGTTCTGCAGGACCGCCTCCAGGGGACTGCCTGCATCACCAAGGACCGAGAAACTCCTGTGGACAGCTAAACTGTCCACCAAGAAGACAAAGAAACCATCTTTAAAGGGATTCCCATCTGCACTCCAGAAGCGTGAGTCCAAACAACTGTGCACCCGACACCCCTGGCCCATGTCCAGAAGAAACAACTACCCAGAGAGGATCCCTAGGCAATTCAGACTTCGTGTCCACCTGGGGCCGACCTATCCAGACCCCCTGCAGAGGGAATCCCGAGGGCCCCCCTGACAGTGACTGCCCGGGACGAAGATATCCGTTGCCTGGAGAAGCCCTGCATCCTCAGCCCCCAGGCTCTAGAGAAAACGACCACCGGTGCAGCAGTGACCAGCAGGCGGCCCTCACCCTTGCCCAGTCGGTGGCTTGCCCGAGAACCCCCCTGTGCCGTGCCTGCAGTGCCTAAGTGACCCCTGGGTCCCTCCATAGAGTTCTATTGAGACCCTGATGCCCTGTTCACACACTGCACCCGGCTGCCCCCATGCCGCGGAGGGTGTGGTTCCTGTGCCTACTTAGGGCCCCCCCAGTGCTCCTTCAAACCCCCCTCCCGGTCGGCCCTCCGACAATGCTGGTACTTACCTGCAAGCAGACCGGAGTACCCCCTGTCTCCATAGGCGCCCATGTTATTTTGGCTTCTGTTTGACCTCTGCACCTAACCGGTCTTGTATTGCTGGTGCTGGGTGTTTAGGGTTATCTTGAACCCCCAACGGAGGGCTACCTATGCCCCGGAGACTGAACCCGTAAGTTTGTTACTTACCTCAAAAACTGTACTTTACTTACCTCCCCCAGGAACTGTTGAAAATTGCAGTGTCCACTTTTAAAATAGCTCTTTGCCATTTTAAAGAAAACTGTGTACATTGTTGATTCCATACAAAGTATGCAAAGTACCTTTCATTTAATGTACTTACCTGCTAAATGTATTTTGTGGTTCTAAATAAATTAACAAAAGATATTTTTCTATACAAAAACCTATTGGTCTGGAGTTAAGTCATTGATTGTGTGTTTTCACTCATTGCTTGTGTGTGTACAACAAATGCTTAACACTACCCTCTGATAAGCCTAACTGCTCGACCACACTACCACAAATAGAGCATTGGTATTATCTATTATTACCTCTATCAAGCCTCTTGGGGAACTCCTGTGCACACTATGGCCCTCATTACAACATTGGCGGTAAAAGGCGCTTACCACCGTGCAGAAGACTGCCAAAACACCGCCGCGGCTGCGGAATTCCGCCAGAGCTATTATGACACATATCTCGGAATCCGCCGAAATTCAGACACCCACACAAGACCGCCACACCAAAGGTCAGTGATAAACTGGTGAAAACAAAACCTCCACCGTCACGCCAACAGAAACACGCCCATGCTATCACGAACCCACGAATCCATGCAGCGGTCTTTCATACGCGTATTCCATTGGCGGTACACACCGCCGCGCTCAAAATACACACACATCTCCAAAACACCGCCACATTGGACAATTCCAAATACACACACCTGATACACATACAAACACCACTCCCACACACCCAACACAATATAAAACACACACCCACATCACCCACAAACCCCTACGACCAAAAATCAGAGACGAAGGCCAGATAGACAGAGAGCACAGCAACTGAGAACCCCACCACACAGAGGCACACAACACCATCACCCATACAACTTTACACGCACAATACACCACACACCACTACACATCACCACACACATCAACACTTACACCACCCCACACATCACCCACACCACCTCATGTCATGCCAAAGACACCCCGGTTTTCCGGGGAGGAGCTCAGGGTCATGGTGGAGGAAGTCCTACGGGTAGAGCCACAGCTATTTGGCTCACAGGTGCAGCACACATCCATAGCCAGGAAGATGGAGCTATGGCAAAGAATCGTGGACAGGGTCAACGCTGTGGGACAGCATCCAAGAAATCAGGAGGACATCAGGAAGAGGTGGAACGACCTACGGGGGAAGGAGCGTTCTGTGGTATCCTGGCACAACATTGCAGTACAGCGGACTGGGGGCGGACCCCCACCTCCTCCTCCACAACTAACAACATGGGAGGAGCAAGTCTTGACCATCATGCATCCAGAGGGCCTCGGAGGAGTCGGTGGAGGAATGGACACTGATAAGTTAAATCTCAACTATCATATCCCCCACCCTACCTGCATGCCATCACACACCCCCACCCTCACCCTCACCCCCTCCCCTATCACTCCAACTCCTCACTAATGTACTCATAACACAAACCACCCATCCCAACACCAAGCCCTGCATGGAAAAACAAAGCATGGTCAGCCCTCACCAAAGCATGCTCACTGCACATACCCATAACAACCCCCTAACCATCATCACACAACCCCACACACAGGAATGCTTGCACTGGGGTACACAAACACCCACCCATTGCACACCATTACTCACACACATGCACTAATCATGCTCTTATATCCCTGCAGGACCACTATGGAAAGTCACCACACCGGAGGGTCCAGACAACTCCACTCCACCCACAGAAGAGGCCCACAGTGATGACAGCAGCTCTGCCCTACTGGATCCTGATGACCAGCCCGGACCATCGTGGGCCTCGGGACAGTCGGTTCCCCTTGCACAGGGACAGCCCAACACTGACCTTCCACCCTCTGGTAACACCAGCACTGCACCCACCCAGCGGGCCCATACCTCCGTACCCAGGACACGTCAATCAGCGGTGTGTCCACCACTACAGGGAACCCAGGATAACCCACCACCCCAACAACAACAGGGACCTGGGGGCAGTGGTAGTGGGCACACGGTCCAGGGGACGGAGGCACAGGAACACAGGGGAACTGGGAGGGCTGCTGTGCGACAGGGGGCGGACAGGCCAAGGGAACCCACCCTCCACGAGGCACTCTCCTCCATCATGGGAGCATACCACCACTCCCAGGAGACGATGGCGACGGTCCTGGCCAAGTTTCAGGAGACCCAGCGCCTGCAGGACGAACCGTATTTGGGGTTCAGGGAGGAGCTCAGAACCATCAGCTCCGCCCTGGGCACCATCGTAGGGGTGCTGAAGGACATACAAAAGACCATGAGGGACACCGTGGCACTCCAAGGGGCCCCTGACACTAGCATGGACAATGAACTGCCCAACACCTCCGCCGGCGCTAGTGGACAGGACGCCCCGCCACAGGACCACCACACCAGCACCCCACCCCCTGCATAGGGACAACCACCCCGCAAGCGGTCCCTGAGATCCAGGAACAGGACAGAGCAAGATGGCAAGATCCCCGCCAGGAAATGAGAGCACCCTGATTGTCCTCCCACTGTCTCACTTTGTTACCCT
This sequence comes from Pleurodeles waltl, assembly GCF_031143425.1. Taxonomy (NCBI): domain Eukaryota; kingdom Metazoa; phylum Chordata; class Amphibia; order Caudata; family Salamandridae; genus Pleurodeles; species Pleurodeles waltl. The sequence continues at coordinate 1,365,172,851 of NC_090446.1, forward strand.
GTCCCGATTGGAACTGCCCCATCTCCACTTCCTATGCCCATATGGGCAGTGCACCTGTGTGACTATTGGACTGGACTCTGCCATGGACATTCCTCCACCGTCCCCCATCACCATATCACTCCCCCCCCTCCATTTGTGAGCACTGAAATAAACACCCTTGAACCACAAAACAATCTGGAGTCAGTCTGTGATTTGGTAAATATGTATAATCAACGACAGTGTCAACATGCGTTTCCAATTTTAAAGCCAAAATACCTATGTCACACATCACAAGTCCTTTAAGGATTCAAGCAGATGACACACGTTGCTAACCACACCTAACCGTAATGTAAAGGTACAACTCAGTGACCAAATACTGCTATGAACTGACAGACAGGATAGAGGTAGAAGTGTGAAAGTGAATGTAATGGTAAAAAGAAAACTGTTCTGACCTGTGTGTCACTGGAAATATTGCTGTATGACTGACTCCCTGTTGTCTATGTCTTCTTCTCAGCGTCCTTCTCATCACTGTCCACAGGCTCCACAGGCTCCACAGGCTCCACAGCTGCCACAACACCGCCATCTGGACCATCCTCCTGCAGAAAAGGCACCTGGCGTCGCAAAGCAAGATTGTGAAGCATCGAGCAGGCGATGATGATTTGGCACACCTTCCTTGGTGAGTAGAATAGGGAACCACCTGTCATATCCAGGCACCTGAACCTGGCCTTCAGGAGGCCGAAGGTGCGTTCGATCACCCTCCTAGTCTGCCCATGGGCCTCATTATAACGTTCCTCTGCCCTGGTCCTGGGATTCCTCACTGGGGTCAATAGCCAGGACAGGTTGGGGTAACCAGAGTCCACCAATAGCCACACCCGGTGCCTCTGGAGTTGACCCATCATATAAGGGATGCTGCTATTGCGCAGGATGTAGTAGTCATGCACTGAGCCAGGGAACATGGCATTCACATGGGAGATGTACTGGTCTGCCAAACATACCATCTGTACATTCATGGAATGATAACTCTTCTGGTTCCTATACACCTGTTCACTCCTGTGGGGGGGGGGAGGCAGAGCTACATGGGTCCCATCAATAGCACCTATGATGTTGGGGATATGTCCAAGGGCATAGAAGTCACCTTTCACTGTAGGCAAATCCTCCACCTGAGGGAAAACGATGTAGCTCCTTACGTGTTTCAGCAGGGCAGACAACACTCTGGACAACACGGTGGAAAACATAGCCTGGGACATCCCTGATGCCATGGCCACTGTTGTCTGAAACAATCCACTTGCAAGGAAATGGAGCACTGACAGCACCTGCACTTGAGGGGGGATTCCTGTGGGATGGCGGATTGGTGACATCAGGTCTGGCTCCAACTGGGTATATAGTTCCTGGATAGTGGCACGGTCAAACCTGTAGGTGATGAGTAAATGTTGTTCCTCCATTGTCAACAGGTCCACCAGCGGTCGGTACACCGGAGGATTCCGCCATCTTCTCAAATGTCCAAGCTGATGGTGCCTAGGAAGGACAACAGCGACCACAGAGTCAACAAAATCCCAGGTATGTACCCACAGATACACAGAACACGACACCAAAGACAAAAATCTTCCTGTATGTGTGTCGAGTGTAGGCCCAGGTATGTGTGACACAGTTGCAAATTAAGCCATGTGGGCCCCTGAAATGGCGGATGCCTGACCTCTAAACTGGGACAATGGGATGTGAGGTAACTGCACTGGCGTTGTACACAGTCGCGGTAGGCGGTCGAAGACCGCGACGCAAAGCTGCATTGGTTAACATTGGACCCTATGGGTCCCAGGAGCCAATGATGAAGTGCACCGGCGGTGATGAGACGCACCGCCGCGGACGTCGCCGCCGTGGACGTGACCACCATTTTCTATCTGTTCAATCACTTGATACCTGATCTTCGACAGGAGAGGACCTACACTCTAAGTGCTGCTGTGACCTCGGTCTGGAAGAGACAATGGCTGCTGCGTCTGGGGAAAGGGCCCCTGCCTTCACTGCTCAGGAGTTGGAGAAGCTCGTGGACGGGGTCCTCCCCCAGTACACGCTACTCTACGGTCCTCCAGACCAACAGGTAAGTACACAGGGAGCACGTTGTATGGGCTAAGCCTGGGTGGAGAGGGCTGGTTGTAAGAGGGAAGGGGGCAGAGTGCAGTGAACATGAAGGACTGTGAATGCATGTGCCACATGGCAAGGGCAGGGATGGGGGCCACTCACTTCGACGGTGCTCTTGCTAATGACTTCTCTTCTTCCCCTGTGCATGTCATGTAGGTCAGTGCCCACCAGAAGAAGGACATTTGGCGTGCCATCGCCAAGGACGTCCGGACCCTGGGGGTCCACCAGAGACGGGGCACCCACTGCCGTAAAAGATGGGAGGACATTCGCCGCTGGAGCAAGAAGACTGCGGAGGCTCAGCTGATGATGGCCTCCCAACGTGGGAGGGGTGCCCGTCGCCCCATGACCCCCTGATGTTCCGGATCCTGGCGGTGGCCTACCCTGAGTTGGATGGGCGCTTGAGGGCATCACAGCAGACACAAGGCGGTGAGTACACCCTCATTCTGGGGACTTTGCGCGCAGTTGAGGGGTCTAGGTGTGGGAGGAGGGCTGTGGGTTTCCCAAGGCCAGGGTGACTTCCATAGGCTAGGCCCCTCCGTAATGCAGGCCATGTGGCACTCCGCCCCACCGCAGTAGAGTGCCAAGAACAGGTATACATGCCCCTGTGGCATCCATGTGTGCTGATGTCCACCATAGCGATGTAGGCCATATCCCAGGAATTGCATCTGTAGAGGCCAGGAGCACGGCGTAGTGCAGGGGGCTGCTGAGTCAGTATTGTCCGCCAACGGTAGCGGTAAGCCATGCACTCAACCTGTCTTTCTTCTGTCGTCCCCCCCCCTTTCTCTGCTCTCCCTGTTCTTTTGTGCATCAGCATCATCAGGCGGAGGTACAGTGGCACCGGAGCACGAGGGAGCTGCATCCCACATGGCCATGGAGGGCCACACCACGGACTCAGAATGCACCAGTGGGACGGAGGGCGAGGGGAGCTTCACGTCGGGCACCGGATCACCAACCAGCGACACGGACTCGTCCGCCGATGGGAGCTCCCTTGTGGTGGCGGCACCATCTGTGCCCCACACTTCTACAGGTACAGCCGCCACCTCCCCTACCAGCACAGCCCTCCCAGCAGCCCCTCAGCGTTCGCCCCATGCCCGCTTACCCAGGAGGGTGGGCATCACCTTTGCCCCAGGCACCTCAGCCCCTGCCCCTGTCAACCCTGCTGCCCTCAGTGAGGAGGCCATTGACCTCCTCAGGTCACTCACTGTTGGGCAGTATACCATTGTGAATGCCATCCAGGGTGTAGAAAGGGAGTTGCAACACGGTAATGCATTCCTGGAGGGCATTCATTCTGGTCAGGCTGCCCTTCATCGAACCCTGCAATCTTTGGCCTCAGCACTGATGGCAGCCATTGTCCCTGTGTGTAGCCTCCCCCCTCCAACTTCCTCCACCCAGACCCAAGTCCCTGTACCCCAGCCTATCCCAAGCACACCATCAGACAAGCATGCACACACCTCAACACACAAAAGTAGCTCAGGCAAACATAGGCACCACATATCCCACAGGCACTCACACAAGCATCAGACACATACAGACACAGCAACATCCACTGCCTCCACTGTGTCCCCCTCCTCATCGTCTCCCTCCTCTCTCCCAGTGTCGTCTACACTCTCACCTGCATGCACTACATCTACAGGCACTAGGACTCGCACCAGAACACCCAGCACCACACCCCGCTCACCTGCACTCACCACCCCCACTCCCATTTACACGTCACCTGTGTCCTCTCCCAGTGTGTCTGTGACGCCCCCTCCCAAAGTACACAAACGCGGGCACCCACACACCCAACATCGATCCACCTCACGACAGCCTCCAGTACCTGCACCCAAAACACCTAAAGTGACACCTCCTACAACCACCTCCTCTTCCTCCACTCCCAGACCCCCTCCAGCTACCCATCCCAGTGTTCGTCATAAACTCTCCCTCAGCAACGTTGACCTCTTTGCCCCCATCCCCACCCCTCCAATTCATAAGTCCCGTAGTAGCGCCTCAGCCAAAAAGACTCCAGTACCAGTGGTGCGTGTTAGAGGTGTGTGGAGTGCACCGGCCACCAGGGCAGGCAGTGTGACACGGAGCCAAAGCACTGCCAGTCCACCCCCTGTAAAGCATCTCAAGTTGGAAAGTGGCCAACGGGAAAGGGTGAAGACTCCTGGCGGCAAAACTGCTCACAAGGGTCCCAGGGAGATTGCAGAGTCAGCTGTGACTCCTCCAAAGGTGGTGAAGGGCCAGAGGAAGTCTGCACAGTCTGGTGAGAGCAGCACGGCGGAGAAGGGCGCCATCCTCCCCCGCGGCCGGGACGCCACCGCCAGCACCGTCGTCACTGGTCAGGAGACCACCGCCAGAGTCAGTGCCCAGGAGGGCAGCAGTATCGTCACTGGTCAGGAGACCACCGCCAGAGTCAGTGCCCAGGAGGGCAGGAGTATCGTCACTGGTCAGGAGACCACCGCCAGAGTCAGTGCCCAGGAGGGCAGCAGTATCGTCACTGGTCAGGAGACCACCACCAGAGTCAGTCCCCAGGAGGGCCCGGCTGCCACAGCCCCGCTGGAAAATGAGGGACCGTCATGCCACACACCAATGCACAGATCAGAGACCACCATGGCAAAGCACCGCTGAACAAGGGAATCACCGCCATGGTGAAGACCGCTGAACAGGGCAAAGCACCACTGAACAGGGCAGAGAACCGCTGAACAGATCAGAGACCGCCATGGCAAAGCACTGCTGAACAAGGAAACACCGCCACATCAAGCATCGTTATCCCATGTACAGCTGGGACTGTGACGGAACAGGAACCGTCACGGGGAGCTTAATGCAGTGTGGGCACCATTCCCCCTCCAGAATCAGTGGAGACTGTTATCCACTTGAGAGACTGTGGCTTTGCACTCCCCAGGATTGTTCAGTGGGCAACCCACCCACTGTAGAGACTTGAGAGACTGTGGCTTTGCACTCCCCAGGATTGTTCAGTGGGCAAACCAACCACTGTAGAGACTTGAGAGACTGTGGCTTTGCACTCCCCAGGACTGTTCAGTGGGCAAACCAACCACTGTATAGACTTGAGAGACTGTGGCTTTGCACTCCCCAGGATTGTTCAGTGGGCAACCCACCCACTGTAGAGACTTGAGAGACTGTGGCTTTGCACTCCCCAGGATTGTTCAGTGGGCAACCCACCCTCTGTAGAGACTTGAGAGACTGTGGCTTTGCACTCCCCAGGACTGTTCAGTGGGCAAACCAACCACTGTAGAGACTTGAGAGACTGTGGCTTTGCACTCCCCAGGATTGTTCAGTGGGCAACCCACCCACTGTAGAGACTTGAGAGACTGTGGCTTTGCACTCCCCAGGATTGTTCAGTGGGCAACCCACCCTCTGTAGAGACTTGAAAGACTGTGACTTTGTACTCCCCAGGATACATCAATGGGCATGGAGCCCCGTTGTGGATATGGCGTGGTGCTGTAATCCGGCTGAGGTGCCCCCCCCCCCTTCCCTTCCCCCTGAGGTGCCTGTTGTATTTCGATCTGATGCCCCAGCAGTGTTCTCTCCATTTGTGGACAGGTATCTATTGTGGGCCTCGCCCATGCATTTTTGGACCAGTGGTGCATGGACATTGATATGTGCATACCTGCACTGCTTCTCGTAATGTATATACTTTTGAATGTGTATATATGTATCTGTATATATTTGGTAACTGTATTTTGATACATTACAATTTTTTGACTGATTTCCTTTGGTCTTTGCATTCTTCCGGGGGGGTTGTGGGTTGTTACTGTGATGTTTTGACATGCATAACTGTGTGTGTTATAATGTGCGAGGGTGGGGGTGGGGGTGTTTCGTGTGTGTCCCCCTGACTTTTGCCTCCCCCTCCCCTATGTCGTAGGTGCAGTACTCACTGTTTTCTTCGCCGCCGCCGTTGCTGGTGTTCGTAAATGAGCAGGAAGACAAGGGCAGGTAGGATTTGTAATTCCGGCTCCATGGTGTCCTCCTTCCTCGTGGAATGTGTAGAAGGTGAGCGTTTTCCCATTGCAAAAGCTGTTTCCGCCGTGTTTTTATCCACGGTGAATCCGCCCCGGAAAAGGTGGCGGATTGGCGGGTTGTGATACTGTGGGCGGTACGTTGTCTCCCGTCTGTCTGTTGGCGGTGACCGCCGCGCTGCTTGTCTGTACCGCCGTGGCGGTCGGAGTGTTAAAGTGGCTGTCTATGTTGGCGGTTTCCGCCACAGTCATGATTCCCTTTTTTTGTCCGCTGTCCTGTTTGCGGTATTACCGCACCTTTAACACCGTCCGCCAGGGTTGTAATGACCCCCTATATCTCATTTTTATATAGTACATACAGAGCCAGCTTCCTACAGTATGTGACTTTTACACCCCACAATTGGCAAACTGGTGCACCCATGTAAGTCATTAGTATATGGTGCTCAGGTACCCAGGGCATTGGTGCATCAGGGGTCCCCCATGGGCTGAAGCATATATTGTGCCACCCATGGGGGCCCATGCAAACTGTGACTACAGGCTTGCCATTGCAGCCTGTGTGAAATGGTCGGTGCACCTTTCATTCTGGAAATAAGGCTTGCCTTATATCATGGTCACTGCACTCTGACCCTATAAGTAAACCCTAAGGTAGACCCTTCAGCCCAAGGACAGGGTGCATGGTTCTGAATGTGAGGGAACCTATGCATGAGCAAAGGTGCCCCTATAAACCCCAGACTCCATTTACTGTGCTTTGTAAATGTGGGGAAGCCATCTTAAGGTATGTAGTGGACACTGGTCAACAAGAAATGTCCAACTACATAATAGCTTTACCAAACCTAGACATGTTTGGTATCAAACATGTTGGGATCATGCAAATACACTGATTCCAATGCTAGTTGCATGATACCATGTACTCAGGGCATGGGTACTCGCAAACATTTCCCAGAAAGTCAAGACGTTTGATGTGTAGTGTGATCGAGGGATGCATAGATGCCATCAGGGTGCCAGGTGTTGTCCATGTATATTAGCAAATGAGCCACTCAGACAGTGAACATATCAACTACCTGATAGAGACTTCTAGTTGCAGATTCCTTACCTTAGAATTTTCCCCCAGGTGTCAGACTGGATCCGGAGATTTTTTCTTCGAGCAATAACCTTGCGCGTCACTCGACTCCGTGGGCATCGTAGTAGCTGTGGTGATGTTGGGAGTAGTACATGGATGCCGCCTCAGCACAGTGACGTCAGTTCTTTTCTTTCCGCGCCATGCGCTGATCCGAAGAGAGCTACCCTTGGTCAATTTTTGACTGACTCTTGTCAACTTTTTGTGAGTTTTTGGTGAGTCGAGGGATGTCCCCAAAGACCGGCTTCAAACTGTGCGAGGACTGTCACCGCATGATGTCGGTGACGGATCTGCATCAGCTCTGTTTGTGGTGCTTGGAACGCGACCACGACCCGAAGTCCTGCTTCGGGTGTCGGGCCATGCACCCGAAGGTCTTGAGGGAGCATTCCCTCAAGCTTATGGCGGCCCAGCGCTCGACTCTGCGTAGGTCTCGGACTCGCTCGAGGGGAAGGTCTCGAGACCTGTCGCGGAGCCACCACCACTCGTCTTCTTTGAGGTCTTCAGGTCAAGGTAAGAAGAAGAAGAAATCGAAGAGATCCCGACATCCTTCAACTTCACCCCGTCGCTCAGCTGATGCGAGGCGGGAGGAGCGTCGACGCTCGAGGCCTCCATCTTCGGAGCCTGCTTCTGGGTCTGCTCTGCACCTCCCATGAGTTTCCGGGAGCCGGGGCAACCCCTACACAATTAAAGGAGTTTTATGAGACCATGCTTCTCATTTTTGGGCTGCCCGACCCCACTACGGTGCCTTCGGGCCCAATGGGTTCAGTCGGGGGGCCTTCTGGTTCCACACCGGCGGCTCCAGCTCTTGCTACCGAAGTCCCCTCCGGATCCACACCAGTGCTGGTCGTACCATTGAGACCGTCCCTGGTACTGGTTCGATTGTCGACACTCCCGACATCGGTGGTACCCACCATTGACGTTGACCCAATCCTGATCCCCGACAACTCTGAGTCGGACCGGTGTTGGCCAACACTGCCTCCTTCTTCGATGGGGCCTATTCACCCCAGGTTGGATTCTGATCCTTATTATTATGGGTTCGAATTCGGGGAAGAATTGGAGTGGTCCCTGGACCCTTATGAATACCAGGATGACCCTAACATGGACTGGGCACAGGAGTTGGGTGAGGCCAGTGGTCTGGATACCTCTCCAGATGCTGGCATGCTGTCTCCTCCTACCGTGGCTACGGCAGAGGGAGCAACTTATTCCATGGTGGTCAGTAGAGCGGCTGAGGTCCTCGACCTTGAGCTACCTACTGTCCAGGTCAGGTCTAATCTCCTGATGGAGATGCTTCAACCAGGGGCATCTACATCTGAGCCTCTTTTTCCATTCAGTGAAGCCCCCACCGATGTCCTTTTGGGTACTTGGTCCAGACCCAACACAAGGGCTCCTGTAAACGGGACTATCGCATGCCACCATCAGCCTGCCCCGAACGACCCTAAATTCCTGCCCTAACACCCCATGCCTGAGAGCCTTTGTCATCCATGCATCCTCATCCTCGGGCACATTCCCTTCCGCACCTCCGGATAGGGATTTAAAAAGGCTGGAACAATTTGGGAAGAAGATGTTTTCTACCTCCAGTCTTGCACTGCGGTCAGTGAACACCGCATGCCTTTTGGGCCGCTTTACCCACTCTCTGAGAAATATGGTTGCAAAGTTCTGCCGCAGATATCGGAGGAGGCCCGTGCTGTTGTCTCCCAAGCTGTCACCGATGGGAGAGATGCAGTAAAGTTCACTATCAGATGGGGGCTGGACACGACCAGATCATCGGTTGTGCCAACGGTGGACTTGAGGCACCACACCTGGTTACGTACATCTGGTTTCTCAGGGAATGTCCAACAGACTCTTATGGACATGTCCTTTGATGGCTCCCATCTCTTTGAGGACAAGGTGGACTCGGCTTTTGAGAGGTTCAAGGACTACCGGTCTCTGGCTTGATCCCTCGGCCTTTCCACTGTCCCTCGTCCCCAACAGTCTGCCTTTCACCCCTTTCGTGGCCACGGAAGGGGTTCCCTGTCACGTCCCTTTCCCAACCACCATGCCACCCATGCTGTTCAGCTGCTGGGGACGCGGAATCCCACGTGGTCGTGGGACAGGGAACCAGAGATCTGCCCAGTCCACCTCTGATGCAGTCTCCAAACCCTCGTGGTCCGTCCCCTCACATTGGTCCAGTTGGTGGCAGGATTCGCCATCACCTGTCACATGGGGAATCCATCACTACGGACAGGTTGGTTTTGCAGATCGTTCGAAGGGGCTATTTACTCACCTTCGAATCTGCTCCACCAGCCATGCCTCTCATCAGTCAGCCGTATACCTGAGGATCATTTGGCACTTCTCCTGCCAGGAAGTTGCGGCTCTCTTGGCCAAGGTTGCCATGGAAAGGGTGTAGGAGGCTGGCCTAGCTCATAGTAGGTACCTTCTGGTACTTACACCTTGTGCCAGGTCCAGTTATCCCTTTTTAGTAGATTAGTAGTGTTCCAGCAGCTTAGGCTGATAGAGGTAGCTATAGCAGAGCAGCTTAGGCTGAACTAGGAGACATGCAAAGCTCCTACTATACCACTTATATCATATAGCACTATATCATAAGAAACACAATACTCAAAGTTACTAAAAATAAAGGTACTTTATTTAGTGACAATATGCCAAAAGTATCTCAGAGGATATACTCCCTTAGGAGGTAAGTAAAATACACAAAATATACACACAAACCAAAATCAGGTAAGTAAAACACTTAGAAAAGGAGTGCAAACACTGTAGAACACAATAGAATGCAATAGGAGACAATAGGCCTAGGAGCAACACAAACCATATTCTCCAAAAGTGGAATGTGAATCACAAATGGACCCCAGGCCTAGTGTAGTGTGTAGAGGGTCACTGGGAGTGTAAGAAAAAACTAAGAGTGTCCAAGATACCCCACCCCAAGACCCTGAAAAGTAGGAGTAATGTTACCCTACTACCCCAGAAAGACAGTAAAGTCGAGATAGGGGATTCTGTAAAGGCAACAACTGACTGCAAAGCACTGAAGACGGATTCCTGGACCTGAGGACCTGCAAAGGAAGGGGACCAAGTCCAAGAGTCACGCAAGTGTCCGGGGGTGCAGGAGCCCACTAAGCCCCGGATGAAGGTGCAAAAGGGTTGCCTCCGGGTGGAAGAAGCCAAAGATTCTGCAACAACAGAAGGTGCCAGGAACTTCTCCTTTGGTCAGAAGATGTCCCACGTGTGCTGGAGGATGCAGAGTTGTTTCCTTGCAGAAAGACCACAAACAAGCCTTGCTAGATGCAAGAGTCACGTTAAAGGTTTTGGGTGCTGCCAGGGCCCAGGAAGGACCAGGAGGTCGCCCCTTGGAGGAGGAGACAGAGGGGGCACTCAGCAACACAGAGAGCCCACACAGAAGCAGGCAGCACCCGCAGAAGCACCTGAACAGGCATTCAGAAGATCTGAGCACGGCGGTCGTCTCAGCACAACAAAAGGGATTTCCACAAAGTAGGAGGACAACTCTGCGAGTTGGGCAATGCAGGACGGAGTGCTGGGGACCTGGGCTGTGCTGTGCATCAAGGAAGTCTTGCAAAAGTGCACAGAAGTCCTAACAGCTGCAGTTCACACAGTACACAGGGTTACTGTCTGGCGTGGGGAGGCAAGGACTTACCTCCACCAAATTTGGACAGAAGGACCACTGGACTGTCGGGGTCACTTGGATCCCACTCCTGTGTTCCAGGGACCAAGCTCGTCAAGATGAGAGGGCACCCAGAGGACCGGTGATGCAGAAATTTGGTGCCTGCGGTAGCAGGGGGAAGAGTCTGTCGACCCACAGGAGATTTCTTCTTGGCTTCCAGTGCAGGGTGAAGGCAGACAGCCTTCAGGACATGCACCACCAGGAAACAGTCGAGAAAGCCAGCAGGATTAGGCGCTACAATGTTGCTGGTAGTTTTCTTGCTACTTTGTTGCAGTTTTGCAGGCGTCCTGGAGCAGTCAGCGGTCGATCCTTGGCAGAAGTCGAAGAGAGAAGTGCAGAGGAACTCTGGTGAGCTCTTGCATTCGTTATCTGCTGAGAAACCCACAGGAGAGACCCTAAATAGCCCTCAGAGGGGGATTGGCTACCTAACCAGGTAAGAGCCTATCAGGAGGGGTCTCTGACGTCACCTGCTGGCACTGGCCACTCAGAGGTCTCCATTGTGCCCTCACACCTCTGCCTCCAAGATGGCAGAGGTCTGGGACACACTTGAGGAGCTCTGGGCTCCACCCCTGGGGTGGTGATGGACAGGGGGTGGTCACTCCCCTTTCCTTTGTCCAGTTTCGTGCCAGAGCAGGGGCTGGGGGCTCCCTGAACCGGTGTAGACTGGCTTATGGAAGGAGAGCACCATCTGTGCCCTTCAAAGCATTTCCAGAGGCTGGGGGAGGCTACTCCTCCCCAGCCCTTAACACCTATTTCCAAACGGAGAGGGTGTAACACCCTCTCTCAGAGGAAATCCTTTGTTCTACCTTCCTGGGACTGGGCTGCCCAGGCCCCAGGGGGGCAGAAACCTGCCTGAGGGTTGACAGCAGCAGTGGCTGCAGAGAAAACCCCAGAGAGTTAGTTTGGCAGTAACCGGGGTCCATGCTGGAGCCCCGGGGATGCATGGGATTGGCACCCCAATACCAGATTTGGCTTGGGGGGACAATTCCATGGTCTTAGACATGTTACATGGCCATGTTCGGAGTTACCATTGTGAAGCTACACATAGGTATTGACCTATATGTAGTTCACACGTGTAATGGTGTCCCCGCACTCACAACGTCCGTGGAAATTGCCCTGAATAATGTGGGGGCACCTTGGCTAGTGCCAGAGTGCCCACACACTTAGTAACTTTGCACCTAACCTTCACTGAGTGAGGGTTAGACATATAGGTGACTTATAAGTTACTTAAGTGCAGTGTAAAATGGCTGTGAAATAACGTGGACGTTATTTCACTTAGGCTGCAGTGGCAGTCCTGTGTAAGAATTGTCTGAGCTCCCTATGGGTGGCAAAAGAAATGCTGCAGCCCATAGGGATCTCCTGGAACCCCAATACCCTGGGTACCTAGGTACCATATACTAGGGAATTATAAGGTTGTTCCAGTGTGCCAATCAGAATTGGTGAACATAGTCACTAGCCTGCAGTGACAATTTTAAAAGCAGAGAGAGCATAAACACTGAGGTTCTGGTTAGCAGAGCCTTAGTGATACAGTTAGGCACCACACAGGCAACACATATAGGCCACAAACTTATGAGCACTGGGGTCCTGGCTAGCAGGATCCCAGTGACACATATCAAACACACCGACAACATAGGGTTTCCACTATGAGCACTGGGGCCCTGGCTAGCAGGATCCCAGTGAGACAGTAAAAACGCCATGACATATACTCACAAACAGGACAAAAGTGGGGGTAACAAGGCTAGAAAGAGGCTACCTTCCTACAGAGGGTGCCTGTGCCAGAAGTAGGTTGTGGTTGTTATTCCCGCTACTTTCTGGTGCCCAAAAAAAGACAAGGGCTTATGTCCTATCCTCGACCTTCGGGACCTCAATCTCTTCCTCAAGAAGGAGAAATTCAAAATGCTCACCCTGGCTGAGGTCCTGTCTGCCTTGGACCCAGGTTGGATGGTAGCGTTGGACTTGTAGGACGCTTATTTCCATATTCCCATCATGCCTGCGCACAGACGTTACCTACGATTCATGGTAGGTCACAAGCACTTTCAATTTACTGTGCTCTCCTTCAGCCTTACCAGTGCCCCTCGGGTGTTCACGAAAGTGATGGCGGTGGTTGCAGCTCATCTGCGCAGGTTGGGGGTTTCAGTCTTCCCCTACCTCGGCGACTGGCTGTTGAAGGTGAACTCGCCCCAGAAAGTCATCTCCCACCTTCAGACTACGGCGAACCTCCTGCACACACTGGGGTTCACTATACACATGCCAAAGTCACACCTAACTCCCTCTCAGATGCTCCCTTTCATCAGAGCTGTTCTGGACACAGAGCAGTTTTGGGCCTATCATCCAGAAAAGCGAGTCCAGGATATTCAGGCTATGATTCTGATCTTTCAGCCTCTATCTTGGTTTTTGGTGAACCTGACTCTGAGGCTGCTGCGCCTCATGGCCTTCCGCATCCTGCTAGTGACACATGCCAAGTGGCATATGTGGGCTCTGCAGTGGGACTTGAAGTTCCATTGGGCGCAGCATCAGGGAAATCTGTCCGACATGGTCCACATCTCAGAGGGGACTGCAAAAGACCTTCAGGCTCTATCTTCTAAGCCCTATTTTTGTCTGTGCACCCTGACAAAGTGGTGTTACGCACTACGGCTTCCTTCTCAAAGTTGTTACACCTTTTCATGTAGGCCAGTCCATCACCGTGCCTACTTTTTACGCACCTCCACATCCTTCTCATGAGGAGGAGAGGCTCTACCGCCTGGATCCAAAAAAAGCATTGGCATTCTATCTCAGTCGTACTAAAGATTTCTGGGTGGATGATCAACTCTTTGTTGGATAGGTGGATGTGCAGAAAGGGAAGGCAGTGCAAAAACGTACCATCTCTTGATGGGTACTTCTTTAGATCAAGATGTGCTACGCTTTGGTGAAGAAGCAACCCCCTAAGGGCTTGCGCGCTCATTCCACCAGAGCAACTGCTGCTTCCAATTCGCACGTGGAGTGCCTGTCCTGGATATCTGCCAGGCAGATACATGGGCATCCTTGCACACGTTTACTAAACATTACTGCCTGTACAGTCAGGTCCGTAGGGACGACTACTTTGGTCGTTCGGTCCTGCAGGACTTTCTAGTATGATTTTGGTTCGCAGCCCACCTCTGAAGATGGCATTGCTTGGGTATCTATTCTAAGGTAAGGAACTTGCAACTAGAAGTCTCTATCAGATGTAAAAGTTACTTACCTTTGATAACGATATATCTGGTTGAGACATGTTCTAGTTGCAGATTCCTTACCAAACCACCCATCTTCCCCACTTGCAAAGTGATTTCTAGGGACAGGGCTTCTCCATTCAAGGCCTTAGCTCTGGCACATCAATTTCAGAGTTCTTCGCTGCTCTGCACTTTGGCGTGGAAAGTCGTGAAAAGAAACTGATGTCACCGCGCTGAGGCCCCGTCTATGTACTACTCCCGATGTCATTACGGCGACTACGACACCAACGACACCCGCTGAGTCGACTGATGCGTAAGGGTATTGCTCAAAGAAAAAAACTCCAGATCCAGTCTGACGCCTAGGGGAAAATTCTAAAGTAAGGAATCTGCAACTAGAATATGTCTCTACTAGGTATATCATTACCGAAGGTGAGTAGCTTGTACGACTTGCCTCTTAGTTCACTATTTGTATTGTTGCCAGGGTTGGGGGAAGCATGAATGTCTCTAAATTCATGTTTGCAAACTATTACTAAGGTGAAACATTTCTGCATGTTAAACAAATGCACTGTCATGATTTTTGTAGAGACTTCCACATTTCTTCACGTTAGTTTTAAAGTTGTGGACACCGTTACTACTTTTTTCTGATTTTAGTTATTAAGTTAGTTTAGATGGAAATAATGGCTTGCCCTTTTAGTTAACATATTTTGGAATATTAGTGCTCCCTTAGGGAAACAGCAGCCCAGGGTTGCTGTTTACCAGGGGGCTGCATTTAAAGGTCAGAAGGGCCACATGTGCCTCCGGGCCGTACTTCGAGGATCACTGCCCTTGAGGATCCTCCATGTCTGCCTGTACAGCCTTGCAGGATATGTACCTCAGTCTGTGCTATTGCAGACCCCAGACACTGTTCTGCCTTCCTGTTGCTGAGCTTAACTCAGGCAGGGGAAAGCAGAACAAAGGATTTGCTGTAAAATATAGGTGTGGCCATCTCTCATTTGGAAATAGGTGTCACTGGGATAGGGGTGACTCTAAGCACCACCAGACTACTTTGAAGGGCACATTTGGTGCCCTCCATGCATAAACTGGTTTACTCCAGTGCAGGAGCCCCCGGCACCCATTCTGGTGTGAAACCACACAAAGGACAGGGGAGTAATCAGCCCCCTGTCCGGCCCCTCCCCTAGGGAGGTACACAAAGCTCTGCCAGGTGGCCACGTGATTCTGCCATCTTAAACCAAGATGAGAAGAGGCCCCTGGGAGCATCTGACTGGTTAGTCCAGCTGAGTGACATCGCTGCCCTCCCCACCTCGCACCTCCGGGATAGGTGGGTCCCTGCAGAATGTGTCCAACCACCTTCCTGGGTTACTTAAAAAGTAAAACTGTACAGAAGAGAACCATCCCATGATAGAGTGTCCTATGCATTAAGATCTGCTATGCATTGGGCAACATAGCTGCCTAGGTTTCAGATTACTTAAGGGCTCCCATGAGGGTGGGACCCCAGATTTGTCTGCACGATTTCAGGAACCCTCTGCAAGTCTCCTCTGTAAGACAATTCTACACCCTGGACACCGGAACCGCTGCTGTTCTTCGCTGGTACTTTGAGCAAAACTGTAACCAGTAGGAGGGCTCCTATTGCAACTTTGTTTCAAAGTTCTGCAAGACTTCTGCAACCCCGTGGCCTTGCATCCTTCGGGATCACAAGAACTCTGCTTGCACTTAGGAAAGCAAGAAGGAATCTACCTTAGAGTGAAGTAGTCTCTACCCTGCATCTGCAGGCACCTCAGCAACAATGACCGGTTTGTGGATCCTGCTGCCCCACGTACTCTTTTTTCAACACATTTATTTTATTGGCATTTCTCATAGAAAAATAAACAGTAGGATGTAGCACATTGAGATAGGACCATACCTTCATTACCACGTTGACGCAATTGTGTACAGTGCTGTTAGAAATGGGGTCTTTGGTTGGCAGTCAGGTTACCCCCTGTCCAAGCAAGGACCCTCACTCTAGTCAGGGTAAGTCACACACAGTCCAAATTATCATGTGCCCACCCTCTGGTAGCTTGGCACTGAGCAGTCAGGCTTAATTTAGAAGGCAATGTGTAATGTATTTATGCAATAAATCACACAATAACACTATATAGCACCACCAAAATACACCACACGGTGTTTAGAAAAATATATAACATTTATCTGATAAGATGCAGTTCAAAACTATTAAAATGCAATAAGTAGATTTTGAGATATCACTGTAAAAGTGATATAAAGTGTCTTAAGTCTTTTAAAAACAAGTAAATGTCTCTTAAAAACAATAAAGGTCTCTTGCAAGCACAAAGTACCTCGTTCGCGTTCAAAATCTCCAAAAGGGACCGCAGAGGAGGCGATGTGTGGAAAACGGGGAGGTGTTCACCGGTTTCACCCCTTCGCACACTGACTTGCGTCGTTATTTTCCACGCAGGGGAAGGCTTTGCGTCGATTTCCGGCACGCAGACTTGGTTCCTCTTGGGTTGCGGGGTTTTCTGGCACCCCGGAGACTGTGCGTGGAATCCTGGGCTTGCAGGGTGAAGTCACAAGCACTGCGCTGCTCCAGTGGGTGTTGCGTGGAAATTTCTCCCGCACAGCAGGTGCTACGTCGATTCCTCTCTGGAAGTCGGGCTGCGTCGTCCCGGGCCGGCTGTGCGTCGATCCGGTGGCCCGTGCGTCGAAGTTCCGGTCGCAACGCAGGTCCCGCGTCAATCTTCTCCTTAAGAAGTCACGCTGTGTCGTCCCGGTTCGGCGTGCGGTGAATTTCTCACCGCGGGGCAGGCTGTGCGTTGTTTTTAGCAGGCTGTGCGTCAAATTTTCTACGCACATGGGGTCCAGTTGCAGGAGTGAAGTCTTTTTGGTCCTGAAACTTCAGGGAACAGGAGGCAAGCTCTATCCAAGCCCTTGGAGAGCATTTCTCAGCCCAGCCAGGGAGCAGCAAGGCAGCAGTGCAACAGCAAGGCAGCAGTCCTTGTCAGAAAAGCAGTCCCAGTGAGTCCTCTGGGCAGCCAGGCAGTTCCTCTTGGCAGGTCTGGTTCAGAGATGCTTCACCAGCAGGTTTCTTGTCCAGATGTGTCTGTGAGGTAGAGTGTCTACCCCGAGAAGTGTCTTAGATGATAGGGGCAGAGGCCCTGTTTTATACCCAAATGTGCCTTTGAAGTGGGGAAGACTTCGAAGAGTGGCTTAGAAGTGCACCAGGTCCCCTTTCAGTTCAATCCTGTCTACTAGGTTCCCAGTAGTGGGTGTGGCAGTCCTTTGTGTGAAGGCAGGCCCTCCACCCTCCCAGCCCAGGAAGACCCATTCAAAATGCAGATGTATGCAAGTGAGGCTGAGTTTGGGGTGTGTCTGAGTGAATGCACAAGGAGCTGTCAACCAAACCCAGCCAGACGTGGATTGTAAGGCACAGAAAGATTTAAGTGCAGAGAAATGCTCACTTTCTAATAGTGGCATTTCTAAAATAGTAATATTAAATCCAACTTCATCAGTCAGCAGGATTTTACATCACCATTCTGTCCATACTAAATATGGCCTTCCTACTCCTTTCAGATCATCCGCTACCACTCAAACAATGTATGAGGGCAGCCCCAATGTTAGCCTATGAAGGGAGCAGGCCTCACAGCTGTGTAAAAACGAATTTAGGAGTTTTACACTACCAGGACATGTAAACTACATAGGTAAATGTCCTCCCTTTTGCCTACACAGCACCCTGCCCTGTGGGTTACCTAGGGCATTGTAGGAAAGTACCATCTTGCCTGGCATGTTACCCCCATTTTTACTTGTATGTAGGTTTGTTTTTGCCTGTGTCACTGGGATCCTGCTAGCCAGGACCCCAGTGCTCATAAAGTGTGCCCTGTATGTGTTCCCTGTGTGGTGCCTAACTGTATCACTGAGGCTCTGCTAACCAGAACCTCAGTGTTTATGCTCTCTCTGCTTTTAAAATTATCACTGCAGGCTAGTGACTAATTTTACCGATTCTGATTGGCACACTGGAACACCCATATAATTCCCTAGTATATGGTACCTAGGTACCCAGGGTATTGGGGTTCCAGGAGATCCCTATGGGCTGCAGCATTTCTTTTGCCACCCATAGGGAGCTAGACAATACTTACACAGGACTGCCACTGCAGCCTGAGTGAAATAACGTCCACGTTATTTCACAGCCATTTTACACTGCACTTAAGTAACTTATAAGTCTAACCCTCACTTAGAGGAGGTTAGGTGCAAAGTTACTAGGTGTGAGGGCACCCTGGCACTAGCCAAGGTGCCCCCACATTGTTCAGGGCAATTTCCCCAGACTTTGTGAGTGCAGGGACACCATTACACGCGTGCAGTACATATAGGCCAATACCTATATGTAGCGTCACCATGGTAACTCCGAACATGGCCATGTAACATGTCTAGGATCATGTAATAGTCCCCCCCAATACCATTCTGGTATTGGGGGGACAATTCCTTCCATCCCTGGGGCTCCAGCATAGAGCTCGGGTACTGCCAAACTAACTCTTCAGGGTTTTCTCTGCAGCTACCGCTGCTGCCAACCCTCAGGCAGGTTTCTGCCCCCCTAGGGCCTGGGCAGCCCAGTCCCAGGAAGGCAGAACAAAGGATTTCCTCTGAGAGGGGTTTTTACACCCTCTCCCTTTGGAAATAGGTGTTAAGGGCCTGAGAGTAGTAGCCTTTCCTGACCTCGGCCTTTCCACTGTCCCTCGTCCCCAACAGTCCGCCTTTCACCCCTTTCGTGGCTACGGAAGGGGTTCCCTGTCACGTCCCTTTCCCAACCACCATGCCACCCATGATGTTCAGCTGCTGGGGACGCGGAATCCCACGTGGTCGTGGGACAGGGAACCAGAGATCTGCCCAGTCCACCTCTGATGCAGTCTCCAAACCCTCGTGGTCCGTCCCCTCACATTGGTCCAGTTGGTGGCAGGATTCGCCATCACCTGTCACATGGGGAATTCATCACTACGGACAGGTTGGTTTTGCAGATCGTTCGAAGGGGCTATTTACTCACCTTCGAATCTGCTCCACCAGCCATGCCTCTCATCAGTCAGCCGTATACCTGAGGATCATTTGGCACTTCTCCTGCCAGGAAGTTGCGGCTCTCTTGGCCAAGGTTGCCATGGAAAGGGTGTAGGAGGCTGGCCTAGCTCATAGTAGGTACCTTCTGGTACTTACACCTTGTGCCAGGTCCAGTTATCCCTTTTTAGTAGATTAGTAGTGTTCCAGCAGCTTAGGCTGATAGAGGTAGCTATAGCAGAGCAGCTTAGGCTGAACTAGGAGACATGCAAAGCTCCTACTATACCACTTATATCATATAGCACTATATCATAAGAAACACAATACTCAAAGTTACTAAAAATAAAGGTACTTTATTTAGTGACAATATACCAAAAGTATCTCAGAGGATGTACTCCCTTAGGAGGTAAGTAAAATACACAAAATATACATACAAACCAAAATCAGGTAAGTAAAACACTTAGAAAAGGAGTGCAAACACTGTAGAACACAATAGAATGCAATAGGAGACAATAGGCCTAGGAGCAACACAAACCATATTCTCCAAAAGTGGAATGTGAATCGCAAATGGACCCCAGGCCTAGTGTAGTGTGTAGAGGGTCACTGGGAGTGTAAGAAAAAACTAAGAGTGTCCAAGATACCCCACCCCAAGACCCTGAAAAGTAGGAGTAAAGTTACCCTACTACCCCAGAAAGACAGTAAAGTCGAGATAGGGGATTCTGCAAAGGCAACAACTGACTGCAAAGCACTGAAGACGGATTCCTGGACCTGAGGACCTGCAAAGGAAGGGGACCAAGTCCAAGAGTCACGCAAGTGTCCGGGGGGGCAGGAGCCCACTAAGCCCCGGATGAAGGTGCAAAAGGGTTGCCTCCGGGTGGAAGAAGCCAAAGATTCTGCAACAACAGAAGGTGCCAGGAACTTCTCCTTTGGTCAGAAGATGTCCCACCTGTGCTGGAGGATGCAGAGTTGTTTCCTTGCAGAAAAACCACAAACAAGCCTTGCTAGATGCAAGAGTCACGTTAAAGGTTTTGGGTGCTGCCAGGGCCCAGGAAGGACCAGGAGGTCGCCCCTTGGAGGAGGAGACAGAGGGGGCACTCAGCAACACAGAGAGCCCACACAGAAGCAGGCAGCACCCGCAGAAGCACCTGAACAGGCATTCAGAAGATCTGAGCACGGCGGTCGTCTCAGCACAACAAAAGGGATTTCCACAAAGTCGGAGGTCAACTCTGCGAGTTGGGCAATGCAGGACGGAGTGCTGGGGACCTGGGCTGTGCTGTGCACCAAGGAAGTCTTGCAAAAGTGCACAGAAGTCCTAGCAGCTGCAGTTCACACAGTACACAGGGTTACTGTCTGGCGTGGGGAGGCAAGGACTTACCTCCACCAAATTTGGACAGAAGGACCACTGGACTGTCGGGGTCACTTGGATCCCACTCCTGTGTTCCAGGGACCACGCTCGTCAAGATGAGAGGGCACCCAGAGGACCGGTGATGCAGAAATTTGGTGCCTGCGGTAGCAGGGGGAAGAGTCTGTCGACCCACGGGAGATTTCTTCTTGGCTTCCAGTGCAGGGTGAAGGCAGACAGCCTTCAGGACATGCACCACCAGGAAACAGTCGAGAAAGCCAGCAGGATTAGGTGCTACAATGTTGCTGGTAGTCTTCTTGCTACTTTGTTGCAGTTTTGCAGGCGTCCTGGAGCAGTCAGCGGTCGATCCTTGGCAGAAGTCGAAGAGAGAAGTGCAGAGGAACTCTGGTGAGCTCTTGCATTCGTTATCTGCTGAGAAACCCACAGTAGAGACCCTAAATAGCCCTCAGAGGGGGATTGGCTACCTAACCAGGTAAGAGCCTATCAGGAGGGGTCTCTGACGTCACCTGCTGGCACTGGCCACTCAGAGGTCTCCATTGTGCCCTCACACCTCTGCCTCCAAGATGGCAGAGGTCTGGGACACACTTGAGGAGCTCTGAGCACCACCCCTGGGGTGGTGATGGACAGGGGAGTGGTCACTCCCCTTTCCTTTGTCCAGTTTCGTGCCAGAGCAGGGGCTGGGGGCTCCCTGAACCGGTGTAGACTGGCTTATGGATGGAGGGCACCATCTGTGCCCTTCAAAGCATTTCCAGAGGCTGGGGGAGGCTACTCCTCCCCAGCCCTTAACACCTATTTCCAAAGGGAGAGGGTGTAACACCCTCTCTCAGAGGAAATCCTTTGTTCTGCCTTCCTGGGACTGGGCTGCCCAGGCCCCAGGGGGGCAGAAACCTGCCTGAGGGTTGACAGCAGCGGTAGCTGCAGAGAAAACCCCAGAGAGTTAGTTTGGCAGTAACCGGGGTCCATGCTGGAGCCCCGGGGATGCATGGGATTGGCACCCCAATACCAGATTTGGCTTGGGGGGACAATTCCATGGTCTTAGACATGTTACATGGCCATGTTCGGAGTTACCATTGTGAAGCTACACATAGGTATTGACCTATATGTAGTTCACACGTGTAATGTTGTCCCGCACTCACAACGTCCGTGGAAATTGCCCTGAATAATGTGGGGGCACCTTGGCTAGTGCCAGAGTGCCCACACACTTAGTAACTTTGCACCTAACCTTCACTGAGTGAGGGTTAGACATATAGGTGACTTATAAGTTACTTAAGTGCAGTGTAAAATGGCTGTGAAATAACGTGGACGTTATTTCACTTAGGCTGCAGTGGCAGTCCTGTGTAAGAATTGTCTGAGCTCCCTATGGGTGGCAAAAGAAATGCTGCAGCCCATAGGGATCTCCTGGAACCCCAATACCCTGGGTACCTAGGTACCATATACTAGGGAATTATAAGGTTGTTCCAGTGTGCCAATCAGAATTGGTGAACATAGTCACTAGCCTGCAGTGACAAATTTAAAAGCAGAGAGAGCATAAACACTGAGGTTCTGGTTAGCAGAGCCTT
This sequence comes from Pleurodeles waltl, assembly GCF_031143425.1. Taxonomy (NCBI): domain Eukaryota; kingdom Metazoa; phylum Chordata; class Amphibia; order Caudata; family Salamandridae; genus Pleurodeles; species Pleurodeles waltl. Next base: position 1,365,194,844 of record NC_090446.1, read on the forward strand.
AGTGATACAGTTAGGCACCACACAGGCAACACATATAGGCCACAAACTTATGAGCACTGGGGTCCTGGCTAGCAGGATCCCAGTGACACATATCAAACACACCGACAACATAGGGTTTCCACTATGAGCACTGGGGCCCTGGCTAGCAGGATCCCAGTGAGACAGTAAAAACGCCATGACATATACTCACAAACAGGACAAAAGTGGGGGTAACAAGGCTAGAAAGAGGCTACCTTCCTACAGAGGGTGCCTGTGCCAGAAGTAGGTCTTGGTTGTTATTCCCGCTACTTTCTGGTGCCCAAAAAAAGACAAGGGCTTATGTCCTATCCTCGACCTTCGGGACCTCAATCTCTTCCTCAAGAAGGAGAAATTCAAAATGCTCACCCTGGCTGAGGTCCTGTCTGCCTTGGACCCAGGTTGGATGGTAGCGTTGGACTTGTAGGACGCTTATTTCCATATTCCCATCATGCCTGCGCACAGACGTTACCTACGATTCATGGTAGGTCACAAGCACTTTCAATTTACTGTGCTCTCCTTCAGCCTTACCAGTGCCCCTCGGGTGTTCACGAAAGTGATGGCGGTGGTTGCAGCTCATCTGCGCAGGTTGGGGGCTTCAGTCTTCCCCTACCTCGGCGACTGGCTGTTGAAGGTGAACTCGCCCCAGAAAGTCATCTCCCACCTTCAGACTACGGCGAACCTCCTGCACACACTGGGGTTCACTATACACATGCCAAAGTCACACCTAACTCCCTCTCAGATGCTCCCTTTCATCAGAGCTGTTCTGGACACAGAGCAGTTTTGGGCCTATCATCCTGAAAAGCGAGTCCAGGATATTCAGGCTATGATTCTGATCTTTCAGCCTCTATCTTGGTTTTTGGTGAACCTGACTCTGAGGCTGCTGCGCCTCATGGCCTTCCGCATCCTGCTAGTGACACATGCCAAGTGGCATATGTGGGCTCTGCAGTGGGACTTGAAGTTCCATTGGGCGCAGCATCAGGGAAATCTGTCCGACATGGTCCACATCTCAGAGGGGACTGCAAAAGACCTTCAGGCTCTATCTTCTAAGCCCTATTTTTGTCTGTGCACCCTGACAAAGTGGTGTTACGCACTACGGCTTCCTTCTCAAAGTTGTTACACCTTTTCATGTAGGCCAGTCCATCACCGTGCCTACTTTTTACGCACCTCCACATCCTTCTCATGAGGAGGAGAGGCTCTACCGCCTGGATCCAAAAAAAGCATTGGCATTCTATCTCAGTCGTACTAAAGATTTCTGGGTGGATGATCAACTCTTTGTTGGATAGGTGGATGTGCAGAAAGGGAAGGCAGTGCAAAAACGTACCATCTCTTGATGGGTACTTCTTTAGATCAAGATGTGCTACGCTTTGGTGAAGAAGCAACCCCCTAAGGGCTTGCGCGCTCATTCCACCAGAGCAACTGCTGCTTCCAATTCGCACGTGGAGTGCCTGTCCTGGATATCTGCCAGGCAGATACATGGGCATCCTTGCACACGTTTACTAAACATTACTGCCTGTACAGTCAGGTCCGTAGGGACGACTACTTTGGTCGTTCGGTCCTGCAGGACTTTCTAGTATGATTTTGGTTCGCAGCCCACCTCTGAAGATGGCATTGCTTGGGTATCTATTCTAAGGTAAGGAACTTGCAACTAGAAGTCTCTATCAGATGTAAAAGTTACTTACCTTTGATAACGATATATCTGGTTGAGACATGTTCTAGTTGCAGATTCCTTACCAAACCACCCATCTTCCCCACTTGCAAAGTGATTTCTAGGGACAGGGCTTCTCCATTCAAGGCCTTAGCTCTGGCACATCAATTTCAGAGTTCTTCGCTGCTCTGCACTTTGGCGTGGAAAGTCGTGAAAAGAAACTGATGTCACCGCGCTGAGGCCCCGTCTATGTACTACTCCCGATGTCATTACGGCGACTACGACACCAACGACACCCGCTGAGTCGACTGATGCGTAAGGGTATTGCTCAAAGAAAAAAACTCCAGATCCAGTCTGACGCCTAGGGGAAAATTCTAAAGTAAGGAATCTGAAACTAGAATATGTCTCTACTAGGTATATCATTACCGAAGGTGAGTAGCTTGTACGACTTGCCTCTTAGTTCACTATTTGTATTGTTGCCAGGGTTGGGGGAAGCATTAATGTCTCTAAATTCATGTTTGCAAACTATTACTAAGGTGAAACATTTCTGCATGTTAAACAAATGCACTGTCATGATTTTTGTAGAGACTTCCACATTTCTTCACGTTAGTTTTAAAGTTGTGGACACCGTTACTACTTTTTTCTGATTTTAGTTATTAAGTTAGTTTAGATGGAAATAATGGCTTGCCCTTTTAGTTAACATATTTTGGAATATTAGTGCTCCCTTAGGGAAACAGCAGCCCAGGGTTGCTGTTTACCAGGGGGCTGCATTTAAAGGTCAGAAGGGCCACATGTGCCTCCGGGCCGTACTTCGAGGATCACTGCCCTTGAGGATCCTCCATGTCTGCCTGTACAGCCTTGCAGGATATGTACCTCAGTCTGTGCTATTGCAGACCCCAGACACTGTTCTGCCTTCCTGCTGCTGAGCTTAACTCAGGCAGGGGAAAGCAGAACAAAGGATTTGCTGTAAAATATAGGTGTGGCCATCTCTCATTTGGAAATAGGTGTCACTGGGATAGGGGTGACTCTAAGCACCACCAGACTACTTTGAAGGGCACATTTGGTGCCCTCCATGCATAAACTGGTTTACTCCAGTGCAGGAGCCCCCGGCACCCATTCTGGTGTGAAACCACACAAAGGACAGGGGAGTAACCAGCCCCCTGTCCGGCCCCTCCCCTAGGGAGGTACACAAAGCTCTGCCAGGTGGCCACGTGATTCTGCCATCTTAAACCAAGATGAGAAGAGGCCCCTGGGAGCATCTGACTGGTTAGTCCAGCTGAGTGACATCGCTGCCCTCCCCACCTCGCACCTCCGGGATAGGTGGGTCCCTGCAGAATGTGTCCAACCACCTTCCTGGGTTACTTAAAAAGTAAAACTGTACAGAAGAGAACCATCCCATGATAGAGTGTCCTATGCATTAAGATCTGCTATGCATTGGGCAACATAGCTGCCTAGGTTTCAGATTACTTAAGGGCTCCCATGAGGGTGGGACCCCAGATTTGTCTGCACGATTTCAGGAACCCTCTGCAAGTCTCCTCTGTAAGACAATTCTACACCCTGGACACCGGAACCGCTGCTGTTCTTCGCTGGTACTTTGAGCAAAACTGTAACCAGTAGGAGGGCTCCTATTGCAACTTTGTTTCAAAGTTCTGCAAGACTTCTGCAACCCCGTGGCCTTGCATCCTTCGGGATCACAAGAACTCTGCTTGCACTTAGGAAAGCAAGAAGGAATCTCCCTTAGAGTGAAGTAGTCTCTACCCTGCATCTGCAGGCACCTCAGCAACAATGACCGGTTTGTGGATCCTGCTGCCCCACGTAGTCTTTTTTCAACACTTTTATTTTATTGGCATTTCTCATAGAAAAATAAACAGTAGGATGTAGCACATTGAGATAGGACCATACCCTTCATTACCACGTTGACGCAATTGTGTACAGTGCTGTTAGAAATGGGGTCTTTGGTTGGCAGTCAGGTTACCCCCTGTCCAAGCAAGGACCCTCACTCTAGTCAGGGTAAGTCACACACAGTCCAAATTATCATGTGCCCACCCTCTGGTAGCTTGGCACTGAGCAGTCAGGCTTAACTTAGAAGGCAATGTGTAATGTATTTATGCAATAAATCACACAATAACACTATATAGCACCACCAAAATACACCACACGGTGTTTAGAAAAATATATAACATTTATCTGATAAGATGCAGTTCAAAACTATTAAAATGCAATAAGTAGATTTTGAGATATCACTGTAAAAGTGATATAAAGTGTCTTAAGTCTTTTAAAAACAAGTAAATGTCTCTTAAAAACAATAAAGGTCTCTTGCAAGCACAAAGTACCTGGTTCCCGTTCGAAATCTCCACAAGGGACCGCAGAGGAGGCGATGCGTGGAAAACGGGGAGGTGTTCACCGGTTTCACCCCTTCGCACACTGACTTGCGTCGTTATTTTCCACGCAGGGGAAGGCTTTGCGTCGATTTCCGGCACGCAGACTTGGTTCCTCTTGGGTTGCGGGGTTTTCTGGCACCCCGGAGACTGTGCGTGGAATCCTGGGCTTGCAGGGTGAAGTCACAAGCACTGCGCTGCTCCAGTGGGTGTTGCGTGGAAATTTCTCCCGCACAGCAGGTGCTACGTCGATTCCTCTCTGGAAGTCGGGCTGCGTCGTCCCGGGCCGGCTGTGCGTCGATCCGGTGGCCCGTGCGTCGAAGTTCCGGTCGCAACGCAGGTCCCGCGTCAATCTTCTCCTTAAGAAGTCACGCTGTGTCGTCCCGGTTCGGCGTGCAGTGAATTTCTCACCGCGGGGCAGGCTGTGCGTTGTTTTTAGCAGGCTGTGCGTCAAATTTTCTACGCACATGGGGTCCAGTTGCAGGAGTGAAGTCTTTTTGGTCCTGAAACTTCAGGGAACAGGAGGCAAGCTCTATCCAAGCCCTTGGAGAGCATTTCTCAGCCCAGCCAGGGAGCAGCAAGGCAGCAGTGCAACAGCAAGGCAGCAGTCCTTGTCAGAAAAGCAGTCCCAGTGAGTCCTCTGGGCAGCCAGGCAGTTCCTCTTGGCAGGTCTGGTTCAGAGATGCTTCACCAGCAGGTTTCTTGTCCAGATGTGTCTGTGAGGTAGAGTGTCTACCCCGAGAAGTGTCTTAGTTGATAGGGGCAGAGGCCCTGTTTTATACCCAAATGTGCCTTTGAAGTGGGGAAGACTTCGAAGAGTGGCTTAGAAGTGCACCAGGTCCCCTTTCAGTTCAATCCTGTCTACTAGGTTCCCAGTAGTGGGTGTGGCAGTCCTTTGTGTGAAGGCAGGCCCTCCACCCTCCCAGCCCAGGAAGACCCATTCAAAATGCAGATGTATGCAAGTGAGGCTGAGTTTGGGGTGTGTCTGAGTGAATGCACAAGGAGCTGTCAACCAAACCCAGCCAGACGTGGATTGTAAGGCACAGAAAGATTTAAGTGCAGAGAAATGCTCACTTTCTAATAGTGGCATTTCTAAAATAGTAATATTAAATCCAACTTCATCAGTCAGCAGGATTTTACATCACCATTCTGTCCATACTAAATATGGCCTTCCTACTCCTTTCAGATCATCCGCTACCACTCAAACAATGTATGAGGGCATCCCCAATGTTAGCCTATGAAGGGAGCAGGCCTCACAGCTGTGTAAAAACGAATTTAGGAGTTTTACACTACCAGGACATGTAAACTACATAGGTAAATGTCCTCCCTTTTGCCTACACAGCACCCTGCCCTGTGGGTTACCTAGGGCATTGTAGGAAAGTACCATCTTGCCTGGCATGTTACCCCCATTTTTACTTGTATGTAGGTTTGTTTTTGCCTGTGTCACTGGGATCCTGCTAGCCAGGACCCCAGTGCTCATAAAGTGTGCCCTGTATGTGTTCCCTGTGTGGTGCCTAACTGTATCACTGAGGCTCTGCTAACCAGAACCTCAGTGTTTATGCTCTCTCTGCTTTTAAAATTATCACTGCAGGCTAGTGACTAATTTTACCGATTCTGATTGGCACACTGGAACACCCATATAATTCCCTAGTATATGGTACCTAGGTACCCAGGGTATTGGGGTTCCAGGAGATCCCTATGGGCTGCAGCATTTCTTTTGCCACCCATAGGGAGCTAGACAATACTTACACAGGACTGCCACTGCAGCCTGAGTGAAATAACGTCCACGTTATTTCACAGCCATTTTACACTGCACTTAAGTAACTTATAAGTCTAACCCTCACTTAGAGGAGGTTAGGTGCAGTTACTAGGTGTGAGGGCACCCTGGCACTAGCCAAGGTGCCCCCACATTGTTCAGGGCAATTTCCCCAGACTTTGTGAGTGCAGGGACACCATTACACGCGTGCAGTACATATAGGCCAATACCTATATGTAGCGTCACCATGGTAACTCCGAACATGGCCATGTAACATGTCTAGGATCATGTAATAGTCCCCCCCAATACCATTCTGGTATTGGGGGGACAATTCCTTCCATCCCTGGGGCTCCAGCATAGAGCTCGGGTACTGCCAAACTAACTCTTCAGGGTTTTCTCTGCAGCTACCGCTGCTGCCAACCCTCAGGCAGGTTTCTGGCCCCCTAGGGCCTGGGCAGCCCAGTCCCAGGAAGGCAGAACAAAGGATTTCCTCTGAGAGGGGTTTTTACACCCTCTCCCTTTGGAAATAGGTGTTAAGGGCCTGAGAGTAGTAGCCTTTCCTGACCTCGGCCTTTCCACTGTCCCTCGTCCCCAACAGTCCGCCTTTCACCCCTTTCGTGGCTACGGAAGGGGTTCCCTGTCACGTCCCTTTCCCAACCACCATGCCACCCATGATGTTCAGCTGCTGGGGACGCGGAATCCCACGTGGTCGTGGGACAGGGAACCAGAGATCTGCCCAGTCCACCTCTGATGCAGTCTCCAAACCCTCGTGGTCCGTCTCCTCACATTGGTCCAGTTGGTGGCAGGATTCGCCATCACCTGTCACATGGGGAATTCATCACTACGGACAGGTTGGTTTTGCAGATCGTTCGAAGGGGCTATTTACTCACCTTCGAATCTGCTCCACCAGCCATGCCTCTCATCAGTCAGCCGTATACCTGAGGATCATTTGGCACTTCTCCTGCCAGGAAGTTGCGGCTCTCTTGGCCAAGGTTGCCATGGAAAGGGTGTAGGAGGCTGGCCTAGCTCATAGTAGGTACCTTCTGGTACTTACACCTTGTGCCAGGTCCAGTTATCCCTTTTTAGTAGATTAGTAGTGTTCCAGCAGCTTAGGCTGATAGAGGTAGCTATAGCAGAGCAGCTTAGGCTGAACTAAGAGACATGCAAAGCTCCTACTATACCACTTATATCATATAGCACTATATCATAAGAAACACAATACTCAAAGTTACTAAAAATAAAGGTACTTTATTTAGAGACAATATACCAAAAGTATCTCAGAGGATGTACTCCCTTAGGAGGTAAGTAAAATACACAAAATATACATACAAACCAAAATCAGGTAAGTAAAACACTTAGAAAAGGAGTGCAAACACTGTAGAACACAATAGAATGCAATAGGAGACAATAGGCCTAGGAGCAACACAAACCATATTCTCCAAAAGTGGAATGTGAATCGCAAATGGACCCCAGGCCTAGTGTAGTGTGTAGAGGGTCACTGGGAGTGTAAGAAAAAACTAAGAGTGTCCAAGAAACCCCACCCCAAGACCCTGAAAAGTAGGAGTAAAGTTACCCTACTACCCCAGAAAGACAGTAAAGTCGAGATAGGGGATTCTGCAAAGGCAACAACTGACTTCAAAGCACTGAAGACGGATTCCTGGACCTGAGGACCTGCAAAGGAAGGGGACCAAGTCCAAGAGTCACGCAAGTGTCCGGGGGGGCAGGAGCCCACTAAGCCCCGGATGAAGGTGCAAAAGGGTTGCCTCCGGGTGGAAGAAGCCAAAGATTCTGCAACAACAGAAGGTGCCAGGAACTTCTCCTTTGGTCAGAAGATGTCCCACGTGTGCTGGAGGATGCAGAGTTGTTTCCTTGCAGAAAAACCACAAACAAGCCTTGCTAGATGCAAGAGTCACGTTAAAGGTTTTGGGTGCTGCCAGGGCCCAGGAAGGACCAGGAGGTCGCCCCTTGGAGGAGGAGACAGAGGGGGCACTCAGCAACACAGAGAGCCCACACAGAAGCAGGCAGCACTCGCAGAAGCACCTGAACAGGCATTCAGAAGATCTGAGCACGGCGGTCGTCTCAGCACAACAAAAGGGATTTCCACAAAGTCGGAGGTCAACTCTGCGAGTTGGGCAATGCAGGACGGAGTGCTGGGGACCTGGGCTGTGCTGTGCACCAAGGAAGTCTTGCAAAAGTGCACAGAAGTCCTAGCAGCTGCAGTTCACACAGTACACAGGGTTACTGTCTGGCGTGGGGAGGCAAGGACTTACCTCCACCAAATTTGGACAGAAGGACCACTGGACTGTCGGGGTCACTTGGATCCCACTCCTGTGTTCCAGGGACCACGCTCGTCAAGATGAGAGGGCACCCAGAGGACCGGTGATGCAGAAATTTGGTGCCTGCGGTAGCAGGGGGAAGAGTCTGTCGACCCACGGGAGATTTCTTCTTGGCTTCCAGTGCAGGGTGAAGGCAGACAGCCTTCAGGACATGCACCACCAGGAAACAGTCGAGAAAGCCAGCAGGATTAGGTGCTACAATGTTGCTGGTAGTCTTCTTGCTACTTTGTTGCAGTTTTGCAGGCGTCCTGGAGCAGTCAGCGGTCGATCCTTGGCAGAAGTCGAAGAGAGAAGTGCAGAGGAACTCTGGTGAGCTCTTGCATTCGTTATCTGCTGAGAAACCCACAGTAGAGACCCTAAATAGCCCTCAGAGGGGGATTGGCTACCTAACCAGGTAAGAGCCTATCAGGAGGGGTCTCTGACGTCACCTGCTGGCACTGGCCACTCAGAGGTCTCCATTGTGCTCTCACACCTCTGCCTCCAAGATGGCAGAGGTCTGGGACACACTTGAGGAGCTCTGAGCACCACCCCTGGGGTGGTGATGGACAGGGGAGTGGTCACTCCCCTTTCCTTTGTCCAGTTTCGTGCCAGAGCAGGGGCTGGGGGCTCCCTGAACCGGTGTAGACTGGCTTATGGAAGGAGGGCACCATCTGTGCCCTTCAAAGCATTTCCAGAGGCTGGGGGAGGCTACTCCTCCCCAGCCCTTAACACCTATTTCCAAAGGGAGAGGGTGTAACACCCTCTCTCAGAGGAAATCCTTTGTTCTGCCTTCCTGGGACTGGGCTGCCCAGGCCCCAGGGGGGCAGAAACCTGCCTGAGGGTTGACAGCAGCGGTAGCTGCAGAGAAAACCCCAGAGAGTTAGTTTGGCAGTAACCGGGGTCCATGCTGGAGCCCCGGGGATGCATGGGATTGGCACCCCAATACCAGATTTGGCTTGGGGGGACAATTCCATGGTCTTAGACATGTTACATGGCCATGTTCGGAGTTACCATTGTGAAGCTACACATAGGTATTGACCTATATGTAGTTCACACGTGTAATGGTGTCCCCGCACTCACAACGTCCGTGGAAATTGCCCTGAATAATGTGGGGGCACCTTGGCTAGTGCCAGAGTGCCCACACACTTAGTAACTTTGCACCTAACCTTCACTGAGTGAGGGTTAGACATATAGGTGACTTATAAGTTACTTAAGTGCAGTGTAAAATGGCTGTGAAATAACGTGGACGTTATTTCACTTAGGCTGCAGTGGCAGTCCTGTGTAAGAATTGTCTGAGCTCCCTATGGGTGGCAAAAGAAATGCTGCAGCCCATAGGGATCTCCTGGAACCCCAATACCCTGGGTACCTAGGTACCATATACTAGGGAATTATAAGGTTGTTCCAGTGTGCCAATCAGAATTGGTGAACATAGTCACTAGCCTGCAGTGACAATTTTAAAAGCAGAGAGAGCATAAACACTGAGGTTCTGGTTAGCAGAGCCTTAGTGATACAGTTAGGCACCACACAGGCAACACATATAGGCCACAAACTTATGAGCACTGGGGTCCTGGCTAGCAGGATCCCAGTGACACATATCAAACACACCGACAACATAGGGTTTCCACTATGAGCACTGGGGCCCTGGCTAGCAGGATCCCAGTGAGACAGTAAAAACGCCATGACATATACTCACAAACAGGACAAAAGTGGGGGTAACAAGGCTAGAAAGAGGCTACCTTCCTACAGAGGGTGCCTGTGCCAGAAGTAGGTCTTGGTTGTTATTCCCGCTACTTTCTGGTGCCCAAAAAAAGACAAGGGCTTATGTCCTATCCTCGACCTTCGGGACCTCAATCTCTTCCTCAAGAAGGAGAAATTCAAAATGCTCACCCTGGCTGAGGTCCTGTCTGCCTTGGACCCAGGTTGGATGGTAGCGTTGGACTTGTAGGACGCTTATTTCCATATTCCCATCATGCCTGCGCACAGACGTTACCTACGATTCATGGTAGGTCACAAGCACTTTCAATTTACTGTGCTCTCCTTCAGCCTTACCAGTGCCCCTCGGGTGTTCACGAAAGTGATGGCGGTGGTTGCAGCTCATCTGCGCAGGTTGGGGGTTTCAGTCTTCCCCTACCTCGGCGACTGGCTGTTGAAGGTGAACTCGCCCCAGAAAGTCATCTCCCACCTTCAGACTACGGCGAACCTCCTGCACACACTGGGGTTCACTATACACATGCCAAAGTCACACCTAACTCCCTCTCACATGCTCCCTTTCATCAGAGCTGTTCTGGACACAGAGCAGTTTTGGGCCTATCATCCAGAAAAGCGAGCCCAGGATATTCAGGCTATGATTCTGATCTTTCAGCCTCTATCTTGGTTTTTGGTGAACCTGACTCTGAGGCTGCTGCGCCTCATGGCCTTCCGCATCCTGCTAGTGACACATGCCAAGTGGCATTTGTGGGCTCTGCAGTGGGACTTGAAGTTCCATTGGGCGCAGCATCAGGGAAATCTGTCCGACATGGTCCACATCTCAGAGGGGACTGCAAAAGACCTTCAGGCTCTATCTTCTAAGCCCTATTTTTGTCTGTGCACCCTGACAAAGTGGTGTTACGCACTAAGGCTTCCTTCTCAAAGTTGTTACACCTTTTCATGTAGGCCAGTCCATCACCGTGCCTACTTTTTACGCACCTCCACATCCTTCTCATGAGGAGGAGAGGCTCTACCGCCTGGATCCCCCCAAAAAAATTGGCATTCTATCTCAGTCGTACTAAAGATTTCTGGGTGGATGATCAACTCTTTGTTGGATAGGTGGATGTGCAGAAAGGGAAGGCAGTGCAAAAACGTACCATCTCTTGATGGGTACTTCTTTAGATCAAGATGTGCTACGCTTTGGCGAAGAAGCAACCCCCTAAGGGCTTGCGCGCTCATTCCACCAGAGCAACTGCTGCTTCCAATTCGCACGTGGAGTGCCTGTCCTGGATATCTGCCAGGCAGATACATGGGCATCCTTGCACACGTTTACTAAACATTACTGCCTGTACAGTCAGGTCCGTAGGGACGACTACTTTGGTCGTTCGGTCCTGCAGGACTTTCTAGTATGATCTTGGTTCGCAGCCCACCTCTGAAGATGGCATTGCTTGGGTATCTATTCTAAGGTAAGGAACTTGCAACTAGAAGTCTCTATCAGATGTAAAAGTTACTTACCTTTGATAACGATATATCTGGTTGAGACATGTTCTAGTTGCAGATTCCTTACCAAACCACCCATCTTCCCCACTTGCAAAGTGATTTCTAGGGACAGGGCTTCTCCATTCAAGGCCTTAGCTCTGGCACATCAATTTCAGAGTTCTTCGCTGCTCTGCACTTTGGCGTGGAAAGTCGTGAAAAGAAACTGATGTCACCGCGCTGAGGCCCCGTCTATGTACTACTCCCGATGTCATTACGGCGACTACGACACCAACGACACCGCTGAGTCGACCGATGCGTAAGGGTATTGCTCAAAGAAAAAAACTCCAGATCCAGTCTGACGCCTAGGGGAAAATTCTAAAGTAAGGAATCTGCAACTAGAATATGTCTCTACTAGGTATATCATTACCGAAGGTGAGTAGCTTGTACGACTTGCCTCTTAGTTCACTATTTGTATTGTTGCCAGGGTTGGGGGAAGCATGAATGTCTCTAAATTCATGTTTGCAAACTATTACTAAGGTGAAACATTTCTGCATGTTAAACAAATGCACTGTCATGATTTTTGTAGAGACTTCCACATTTCTTCACGTTAGTTTTAAAGTTGTGGACACCGTTACTACTTTTTTCTGATTTTAGTTATTAAGTTAGTTTAGATGGAAATAATGGCTTGCCCTTTTAGTTAACATATTTTGGAATATTAGTGCTCCCTTAGGGAAACAGCAGCCCAGGGTTGCTGTTTACCAGGGGGCTGCATTTAAAGGTCAGAAGGGCCACATGTGCCTCCGGGCCGTACTTCGAGGATCACTGCCCTTGAGGATCCTCCATGTCTGCCTGTACAGCCTTGCAGGATATGTACCTCAGTCTGTGCTATTGCAGACCCGAGACACTGTTCTGCCTTCCTGCTGCTGAGCTTAACTCAGGCAGGGGAAAGCAGAATAAAGGATTTGCTGTAAAATATAGGTGTGGCCATCTCTCATTTGGAAATAGGTGTCACTGGGATAGGGGTGACTCTGAGCACCACCAGACTACTTTGAAGGGCACATTTGGTGCCCTCCATGCATAAAATGGTTTACTCCAGTGCAGGAGCCCCCGGCACCCATTCTGGTGTGAAACCACACAAAGGACAGGGGAGTAACCAGCCCCCTGTCCGGCCCCTCCCCTAGGGAGGTACACAAAGCTCTGCCAGGTGGCCACGTGATTCTGCCATCTTAAACCAAGATGAGAAGAGGCCCCTGGGAGCATCTGACTGGTTAGTCCAGCTGAGTGACATCGCTGCCCTCCCCACCTCGCACCTCCGGGATAGGTGGGTCCCTGCAGAATGTGTCCAACCACCTTCCTGGGTTACTTAAAAAGTAAAACTGAACAGAAGAGAACCATCCCATGATAGAGTGTCCTATGCATTAAGATCTGCTATGCATTGGGCAACATAGCTGCCTAGGTTTCAGATTACTTAAGGGCTCCCATGAGGGTGGGACCCCAGATTTGTCTGCACGATTTCAGGAACCCTCTGCAAGTCTCCTCTGTAAGACAATTCTACACCCTGGACACCGGAACCGCTGCTGTTCTTCGCTGGTACTTTGAGCAAAACTGTAACCAGTAGGAGGGCTCCTATTGCAACTTTGTTTCCAAGTTCTGCAAGACTTCTGCAACCCCGTGGCCTTGCATACTTCGGGATCACAAGAACTCTGCTTGCACTTTGGAAAGCAAGAAGGAATCTCCCTTAGAGTGAAGTAGTCTCTACCCTGCATCTGCAGGCACCTCAGCAACAATGACCGGTTTGTGGATCCTGCTGCCCCACGTACTCTTTTTTCAACACTTTTATTTTATTGGCATTTCTCATAGAAAAATAAACAGTAGGATGTAGCACATTGAGATAGGACCATACCCTTCATTACCACGTTGACGCAATTGTGTACAGTGCTGTTAAAAATGGGGTCTTTGGTTGGCAGTCAGGTTACCCCCCTGTCCAAGCAAGGACCCTCACTCTAGTCAGGGTAAGTCACACACAGTCCAAATTATCATGTGCCCACCCTCTGGTAGCTTGGCACTGAGCAGTCAGGCTTAACTTAGAAGGCAATGTGTAATGTATTTATGCAATAAATCACACAATAACACTATATAGCACCACCAAAATACACCACACGGTGTTTAGAAAAATATATAACATTTATCTGATAAGATGCAGTTCAAAACTATTAAAATGCAATAAGTAGATTTTGAGATATCACTGTAAAAGTGATATAAAGGGCCTCGGATGCCGCCCTCCAAAATACTGCGCCGCGGTCAAAAGACCGCGGCGGGTATTACAAGTTTTCCCCTGGGCTGGCGGGCGGTTGCTGAAAAACCGCCCGCCAGCCCAGGGGAAAACGACCTTCCCACGAGGATGCCGGCTCGTAATCGAGCCGGCGGAGTGGGAAGGTGCGACGGGTGCAGTGGCACCCGTCGCGTATTTCAATGTCTGCAAGGCAGACACTGAAATACTTTGCGGGGCCCTCTTACGGGGGCCCCTGCCGTGCCCATGCCATTGGCATGGGCACGGCAGGGGCCCCCAGGGGCCCCGCGACCCCCCCTACCGCCATCCTGTTCATGGCGGCTTTCCCGCCATGAACAGGATGGCGGTAGGGGGGGTCGGAATCCTCATGGCTGCGGAGCGCGCTCCGCAGCCATGGAGGATTCACACGAGCAGCGGAAAGTCAGCGGGAGACCGCTGACTTTCCGCTTCTGACCGCGGCTGAACCGCCGCGGTCAGAATGCTCGTTGGAGCACCGCCAGCCTGTTGGTGGTGCTCCCGTGGTCGGTGGCCCTGGCGGCCACCGGCCGCCAGGGTCAGAATGACCCTCAAAGTGTCTTAAGTCTTTTAAAAACAAGTAAATGTCTCTTAAAAACAATAAAGGTCTCTTGCAAGCACAAAGTACCTGGTTCGCGTTCAAAATCTCCACAAGGGACCGCAGAGGAGGCGATGCGTGGAAAACGGGGAGGTGTTCACCGGTTTCACCCCTTCCTACACTGACTTGCGTTGTTATTTTCCGCGCAGGGGAAGGCTTTGCATTGATTTCCGGCGCGCAGACTTGGTTCCTCTTGGGTTGCGGGGTTTTCTGGCACCCCGGAGACTGTGCGTGGAATCCTGGGCTTGCAGGGTGAAGTCACAAGCACTGCGCTGCTCCAGTGGGTGTTGCGTGGAAATTTCTCCCGCACAGCAGGTGCTACGTCGATTCCTCTCTGGAAGTCGGGCTGCGTCGTCCCGGGCCGGCTGTGCGTCGATCCGGTGGCCCGTGCGTCGAAGTTCCCGTCGCAACGCAGGTCCCGCGTCAATCTTCTCCTTAAGAAGTCGCGCTGTGTCGTCCCGGTTCGGTGTGCGGTGAATTTCTCACCGCGGGGCAGGCTGTGCGTTGTTTTTAGCAGGCTGTGCGTCAAATTTTCGACGCACATGGGGTCCAGTTGCAGGAGTGAAGTCTTTTTGGTCCTGAAACTTCAGGGAACAGGAGGCATGCTCTATCCAAGCCCTTGGAGAGCATTTCTCAGCCCAGCCAGGGAGCAGCAAGGCAGCAGGGCAACAGCAAGGCAGCAGTCCTTGTCAGAAAAGCAGTCCCAGTGAGTCCTCTGGGCAGCCAGGCAGTTCCTCTTGGCAGGTCTGGTTCAGAGATGCTTCACCAGCAGGTTTCTTGTCCAGATGTGTCTGTGAGGTAGAGTGTCTACCCCGAGAAGTGTCTTAGTTGATAGGGGCAGAGGCCCTGTTTTATACCCAAATGTGCCTTTGAAGTGGGGAAGACTTCGAAGAGTGGCTTAGAAGTGCACCAGGTCCCCTTTCAGTTCAATCCTGTCTACTAGGTTCCCAGTAGTGGGTGTGGCAGTCCTTTGTGTGACGGCAGGCCCTCCACCCTCCCAGCCCAGGAAGACCCATTCAAAATGCAGATGTATGCAAGTGAGGCTGAGTTTGGGGTGTGTCTGAGTGAATGCACAAGGAGCTGTCAACCAAACCCAGCCAGACGTGGATTGTAAGGCACAGAAAGATTTAAGTGCAGAGAAATGCTCACTTTCTAAAAGTGGCATTTCTAAAATAGTAATATTAAATCCAACTTCATCAGTCAGCAGGATTTTACATCACCATTCTGTCCATACTAAATATGGCCTTCCTACTCCTTTCAGATCATCCGCTACCACTCAAACAATGTATGAGGGCAGCCCCAATGTTAGCCTATGAAGGGAGCAGGCCTCACAGCTGTGTAAAAACGAATTTAGGAGTTTTACACTACCAGGACATGTAAACTACATAGGTAAATGTCCTCCCTTTTGCCTACACAGCACCCTGCCCTGTGGGTTACCTAGGGCATTGTAGGAAAGTACCATCTTGCCTGGCATGTTACCCCCATTTTTACTTGTATGTAGGTTTGTTTTTGCCTGTGTCACTGGGATCCTGCTAGCCAGGACCCCAGTGCTCATAAAGTGTGCCCTGTATGTGTTCCCTGTGTGGTGCCTAACTGTATCACTGAGGCTCTGCTAACCAGAACCTCAGTGTTTATGCTCTCTCTGCTTTTAAAATTATCACTGCAGGCTAGTGACTAATTTTACCGATTCTGATTGGCACACTGGAACACCCATATAATTCCCTAGTATATGGTACCTAGGTACCCAGGGTATTGGGGTTCCAGGAGATCCCTATGGGCTGCAGCATTTCTTTTGCCACCCATAGGGAGCTAGACAATACTTACACAGGACTGCCACTGCAGCCTGAGTGAAATAACGTCCACGTTATTTCACAGCCATTTTACACTGCACTTAAGTAACTTATAAGTCTAACCCTCACTTAGAGGAGGTTAGGTGCAAAGTTACTAGGTGTGAGGGCACCCTGGCACTAGCCAAGGTGCCCCCACATTGTTCAGGGCAATTTCCCCAGACTTTGTGAGTGCAGGGACACCATTACACGCGTGCAGTACATATAGGCCAATACCTATATGTAGCGTCACCATGGTAACTCCGAACATGGCCATGTAACATGTCTAGGATCATGGAATAGTCCCCCCAATACCATTCTGGTATTGGGGGGACAATTCCTTCCATCCCTGGGGCTCCAGCATAGAGCTCGGGTACTGCCAAACTAACTCTTCAGGGTTTTCTCTGCAGCTACCGCTGCTGCCAACCTTCAGGCAGGTTTCTGCCCCCCTAGGGCCTGGGCAGCCCAGTCCCAGGAAGGCAGAACAAAGGATTTCCTCTGAGAGGGGTTTTTACACCCTCTCCCTTTGGAAATAGATGTTAAGGGCCTGAGAGTAGTAGCCTTTCCTGACCTCTGGAAATGCTTTGAAGGGCACAGATGGTGTCCTCCTTGCATAAGCCAGTCTACACCGGTTCAGGGATCCCCCCAGCCCTGCTCTGGCGCGCAACTGGACAAAGGAAAGGGGAGTGACCACTCCCCTGACCAGCACCTCCCAAGGGGAGGTGCCCAGAGCTCCTCCAATGTGTCCCAGACCTCTGCCATCTTGGATGCAGAGGTGTGAGGGTACAATGGACACCTCTGAGTGGCCAGTGCCAGCAGGTGACGTCAGAGACCCCTCCTGATAGGTGCTTACCTTTCTCTGCAGCCAATCCTCCTCTGAGGGATATTTAGGGTCTCTCCTGTGGGTTTCTGATCGGATAACGAATGCAAGAGCTCACCAGAGTTGCTCTGCACTTCCTTCTTTGACTTCTGCCAAGGATCGACCGCTGACTGCTCCGGGATACCTGCAAAACCGCAACAAAGTAGCAAGAAGACTACCAGCAACATTGTAGCGCCTCATCCTGCCGGCTTTCTCAACTGTTTCCTGGTGGTGCATGCTCTGAGGGCTGTCTGCCTTCACCCTGCACTGGAAGCCAAGAAGAAATCTCCCGTGGGTCGACAGAATCTTCCCCCTGCCAACGCAGGCACCAAACTTCTGCATCACCGGTCCTCTGGGTCCCCTCTCATCTTGACGAGCGTGGTCCCTGGAACATAGGAGCTGGATCCAAGTGTCCCCGACAGTCCAGTGGCTCTTCTGTCCAAATTTGGTGGAGGTAAGTCCTTCCCTTCCCACGCCAGACAGTAATCCTGTGTACTGTGTGAACTGCAGCTGCTAGGGCTTCTGTGCACTTTTGCAAGACTTCCTTTGTGCACAGCCTAGCTGACCCCAGCACTCCATCCTGCATTGCCCAACTCGCTGAGTTAGACTCCGACTTCGTGGGACTCCCTTTTGTTGTGCTGAGACGAATGCTGTGCTCAGATCTTCTGATCGCCTGTTCAGGTGCTTTGGCAGGTGCTGCCTGCTTCTGCGTGGGCTCTCTGTATGCTGAGCACCCCCTCTGTCTCCTCCTCCAAGGGGTGACCTCTTGGTCCTTCCTGGGCCCTGGCAGCACCCAAAACCTCCAACCGCGACTCTTGCAGCTAGCAAGGCTTGTTTGTGGTCTTTCTGCGTGGAAACAACTCTGTATCCTCCAGCACACCGTGGGACATCTTCTGACCAAAGGAGAAGTTCCTGGCACCTTCCGTTGTTGCAGAATCTTTGGCTTCTTCCACCCGGAGGCAGCCCTTTTGCACCTTCATCTGGGGTTTAGTGGGCTCCTCCCGCCCCACCCCGAATGCGTGCATGACTCTTGGACTTGGTCCCCTTCCTTTGCAGGTCCTCAGGTTCAGGAATCCGTCTTCAGTGCTTTGCAGTCAGTTGTTGTCTTTGCAGAATCCCCTATCTCGACTCTGCTGTCTTTCTGGGGTAGTAGGGTAACTTTACTCCTACTTTCCAGGGTCTTGGGGTGAGGTTTCTTGGACACCCTTAGTGTTTTCTTACACTCCCAGAGATCCTCTACACACTACACTAGGCCTGGGGTCCATTTGTGGTTCGCATTCCACTTTTGGAGTATATGGTTTGTGTTGCCCCTAGGCCTATTGTCTCCTGTTACATTCTAGTGTGTTCTACAGTATTGGCACTACTTTGCTAACTGTTTACTTACCTGATTTTGGTCTGTGTGTATATTTTGTGTCCTTTACTTACCTCCTAAGGGAGTATATCCTCTGAGATACTTTTGGCATAATGTCACTAAAATAAAGCACTTTTATTTTTGGTAACTCTGAGTACTGTGTTTCCTATGATATAGTGCTAAGTGACATAAGTGGTATGGTAGGAGCTTTGTATGTCTCCTAGTTCAGCCTAAGCTACTCTGCTATAACTACCTCTATCAGCCTAAGCTGCTAGAACACTTCTAATCTACTAATAAGGGATAACTGGACCTGTCACAAGGTGTAAGTACCACAAGGTACCCACTATAAGCCAGGCAGCCTCCTACAGGCATACCTTAGGGGTGTCTTATATGTAGAAAAAGGGGAGTTTTAAGATTGGCAAGTATTTTTAAATGCCAAGTCGAATTGGCAGTGAAACTGCACACACAGGCCTTGCAATGGCAGGCCTGAGACAAGGTTCCGGGGCTACTTAAGTTGGTGGCACAACTAGTGCTGCACACCCACTAGTAGCATTTAATCTACAGGCCTTGGGCACATATAGTGCACTCTACCAGGGACTTATAAGTAAATTAAATAGTCCAATTGGGTATGATACAATGTTACCATGTTTTAAGGAGAGTGCACTGATTAGCAATGGGAAAGTGTGCAGAGTCCTAAGGCCAGCAAAAATGAGGTCAGACAAAGAGAAGGAGAAAGGCAAAAAGTCTGGGGATGACCCTGCAGAAAGGCCATTTCCAACAAGTGCCATTTGTAGGGTTTAGCATATCCATCTAACAGTTTATGTACATAGTCCCCAGTGTGTATTCCGAGGAGCTTCCAATGTATCCCACATGACCAGATTTCTAAACAGGTGTGTTATTTCAGGATGTTAGTGTAGAAGCTATGGCCCTAGGCGGGATGGGGCTTTGGTGAGTGGGCAGGAAAAATGTGATAGTTGGCCAACCTGGCCTCCTAACATATGCCATTTATACAAAACAATGTCAACTTGAAGCTTATCCTAACCCTGTGCACTCCTATGTCATTAAGAATGTATTCTGACATAAGAATTGTGAGCAATGCGCACTCTGTGTAATGGACTCAGGGGGCGTCTCAAGGGGATAAATTGAAGCCGGTAGAGGGATTCCTCCCTCCTATCATCCCAACCCAAACCCCATATGTAGGAAAATGGCTCCTTGTTGCAGTTACCTCCTCACTTTTTGCCTGATATTGATGCTGACTTGACTGAGGATGTGGCCAGGGAATGTTCCTCAGGGCTGCAGCATGTGTTGTGCCACCCTAAGGGACCTCTCACTTAACACATGCACACTACCATTGCAGATTGTGTGTGTTGGTGGGGAGAAAAAGGCAAAGTCGACATGGCATCCCCCTCAAGATGCCAAGCACACAAAATACTGCCTGTGGCATAGGTAAGTCACCCATCTAGCAGGCCTTAAAGCCGTAAGGCAGGGTGCACTATACCACAGGTGAGGGCTTAGCTGCATGAGCAATATGCCCCTACAGTGTCTAAGTCCATTCTTAGACATTGTAAGTACAGTGTGGCCATATTAAGTATATGGTCTGGTAGTTTGTCAAAACGAACTCCACAGTCCCTTTATGGCTACACTGAACACTGGGAAGTTTGGTATCAAACTTCTCAGAATAATAAACCCACACTGATGCCAGTGTTGGATTTATTTAAATAAATGCACACAGAGGGCATCTTAGAGATGCCCCCTGTATTTTACCCAATCCTTCAGTGCAGGACTGACTGATCTGTGCCAGCCTGCCACTGAGAGACAAGTTTCTTTCTGACCCCCTGGGTTGAGAGCCTTTGTGCTCTCTGAGGCCAGAAACAAAGCCTGCACTGGGAGGAGGTGCTTCACCCCCCCCCCCTTGCAGGAACTGTAACATCTAGCAGTGAGCCTCAAAGGCACAGGTTTTGTGTTACAATACCCCAAGGCACTCCAGCTAGTGGAATTGCCTGCCCCTGGACACAGCCCCCCCAAAAAACAAGGAGGAGTCACCCCCTCAGCCAGGTCCACCCCTAAGGTGACCAGAGCCGAAGTAACACCCTCCTTTGAAAATCCTCCTTCTTGTTTTGGAGGATTTAGCCCAATAGGGATAGGGATAGGGATGTGCTCCCCTCCCCAAATGGAGGGTGCACAAAGAGGGTGTAGCCACCCTCGAGTACAGTAGCCATTGGCTACTGCCCTGTGACCCTAATACACCCCTAAGTTCAGTACTTAGGGGCAACCCTGTACCCAGGATTTCAGATTCCATGACGACCTACAAAGAAGAAGGACTGTCTAGCAGAAAAACCCTGCAGAGAAGAAGGAAGACGGCAACTGCTTTGGTCCCAGTCCTACCGGCCTGTCTCCAACTTCAGAGAACCTGCACCAGCGACGCATCCTGCGGGCCCAGCGACCTCTGCCGACTCAGAGGACTGCACTGCAACTACAAAGGATCAAGAACTCCTGTGGACAGCGGACCTGTCCAACCCAGCAAGAAGAAACCATCTTTAAAGGGACTCCCACCTCACTCCAGAAGTGTGAGTCCCCACCAATCTGCACCAGACACCCCTGGCCGGTGTCCAGAGAAACCAACGACCCAGAGAGGATTCCCAGGCGACTCTGATGACGTGTCCACCCTGGGCTAACCTCTCTACACCCCCACAACGACGCCTGCAAAGGGAATCCCGAGGACCCCGCCCCTGACCGCGACTACCCGGGAACGCGTGGAGAAGCACTGCACCTGCAGCCCCCAGGCGCGAGAGAGACCGACCACTGGTGCAGCAGTGACCAGCAGGTGGCCCTGACCCTTGCCCAGTCGGTGGCTGGCCTGAGAAGTCCCCCGTGCCCTGCCTGCAACGTCTGAGTGACCCCTGGGTCCCTCCATTGAAACCTATTGAAAAACCGATGCCCTGTTTGCCCACTGCACCCGGCCACCCCTGTGACGCTGAGGGTGTGTTTTGTGTGCTTACTTGGGACCCCCCCAGTGCTCTGCTAAACCCCTCTTGTCTGCTCCCCGAGGTCGCGGGTACTTACCTGCCAGCAGACCGGAACCGAGGCACCCCCTGTCTCCATAGGTGCCCACGTTATTTGGGCTACTTCTTTGACCTCTGCCCCTGACCGACCCTGTGTTGCTGGTGCTGGGTGTTTGGGGTTGACTTGAACCCCCAACGGTCGGCTACCTATGCCCCAGAGACTGAAGTTGTAAGTGCTGTACTTGGCCTAACAGTACTTACCTCACCCAGGAACTGTTGAATTTTGCACTGTGTCCACTTTTAAAATAGCTTGTTGCCATTTTATAAAAAACTGTGTACATTACTGTTTTGGTTCAAAGTCATAACTATATTTATGCAAAGTACCTTACATTTAATGTACTTACCTGCAATTTGAATCTTGTGGTTCTAAATAAATTAAGAAAATAATATTTTTCTATATAAAAACCTATTGGCCTGGAGTTAAGTCATTGAGTGTGTGTTCTCATTTATTGCTTGTGTGTATCCAACAAACGCTTAACACTACCCTCTGATAAGCCTAACTGCTCGACCACACTACCACAAATAGAGCATTAGTATTATCTATTATTGCCTCTGTCAAGCCTCTAGGGGAACCCCTGGACTCTGTGCACACTATCTCTCATTTTGAGATAGTATATACATAGTATATACATAGCCACTTTCCTACACCATATCAATCAGTAGGGGTTATGTCTCCTACCGGGTGTGGGCTGTCTTCACCGCTCCCCTCTTGTCCACCTGCAGAGTCAGATCCACCAGGTAGATCCAGCGTCTCCCATTCATCTACCACCTCTGTCCACAATGGGGCTAAGGGTCTGCACCGGATCCCTTGGGTCTCCTCTCTCTGAAATGCTCTCTCCTCTGCTCTAGCCCAGCGTGTCACGTCCGACACCTATGTAATCAAGATTGGTCCTTTTTTCTGTTTCCAGGACAGGGAAACCCTACGTTTCGCTAATATCAGGGCCAGATCCACAAATCTATTGCCCACTTTTTTAGGGCGGGCCTGCTAAATAGTCCCAATAAGCATGTCGGCAACATATTCTCAAGTTGCCTATTCAGTGTACGGTTTATCCTCAGAATTACCTTGTCCCAGAATTCCCGGAGACCAGGGCAGTCCAAGATCATATGCCCGAAGTCTGCGTAAGAAAAAAGGCAGCGGGGGCAGCCCATTGGCCCACGGACTCTTCAAGGCTCTGCAACACAGTTGGTGGTTCTGTAGCTTTCCAGAAATCTGACCTGTCTTCTTTGCAACTAAGAAGTCTGTAGTCCCTCGCTGGAGATGCTTGGCTGGAACCCCTATGCACTGCGTATGTTTGTCGTTGCCAAAGCTTGTTGGCTTTTCAGTCCGAAGACCTCCTAGCTCCAAGAAGCTGTGGACTCCAGCACTCTTTAGCTTTGAGAACAATGTCCTCTCTGCAACTCTTGTGACGTGAGCATCCCTCTTTTGTTTGTGCTGCTGAGGCCTCCCTGCAACTCCCTGTGTCTGCTGCCAGAGGATCCTGCTGGAGGCTCCCTTGATTCCTCCTAGCTCTCCTGCTTGCTAAGGGATTGGCCCTGACCTACCTGCACCTTGCTTGTCCCCACAAATCCTACAATCTCAATGCAATGCTTCCCTGCATTAGCCAAGGCTTGTTTGTGGTCCCGCTGACCACTGACCCCTCTGCAATCCAACGACATGGGTGGGATATCTCATAGATGACATCAGGGGTCTTCCTGCATTGCTTGGACTCCACAGCTGCACTTCTCCGAACACCAATCAACAGGAAGGCATCTCCGAGAAGGGTGGGCATTGCTCTCCTGCACCACCTGGGCACCTCTTCTTCAGGAATTAACTCCTGGATTTCACCGACCTGGTCCACAGGTGACAACAGCAGTTGGATAACCGAGGTCCCCATTGAGGTTCCACCACAACTTCACCCCTATGCACCTGGGATCCCTGGTGTAGGTACTCCACTGTTCTGGGTATCCATGGGTGGGGACACTATCTAACCTCCCTTGTTCCAACATGTTTCCTCTGGGTCCTCTGGGAAGGGTCCTAGAACTAGAAAATTCCCACCACGACTTCCCCATGTTATCCTTCGGACACTGACTCTGGGTTACAACTCTGCACATGGGCTCCTGGGGAATCCTTTCTACTTACCTTGGGTGTTCCTATGCTTCCCCAGTCCTAAGAGTCCTTGGGTGGTAGTTTAAGGGTGGGGGTGATTCTCACATTCCATTTTTTTAGTATATGGTTTGCTCCCCCCGCCGCAATCCCCCCTCACTTACCGGCGCACATGTTAGTGTATGCCTGTACATACCTTTTTCTAAGTATATTTTTGTATGATCATATCTCCGGTTAGGAGATATACCAAAGTTAGTTCTAATGTGTTTGTTACAATAAATATAGAATATTTTTCAAATACTGGTGTGGTTCGTTCGTGTGTGTACATCAGTGACTGACCTGTGTGGTATTTGCATCAACTTTACACCATCCTGGATAAGCCTTAGCTGCTCTCCACAGCTACCCTTTGAGAGCTCTGGTTATCTAGAACCTCCTACACTATAATTAAGGGTTGCCTGGACTCTGTACAGGGTGCCTCACCTGTAGTTGTACACCATATACTGAGCCATTATCCTACAGCAGTCATTCCGGTAGTCAAGTACGAAAGGGTTCAATGAATATACTCTGTCCTCCTCCTGGTACAGAAGGCTTTGGGGGAGTACAGGTGTAGGAAAGTAGCCTCTTTCTAGCCTGGTTACCCCCACTTTTTGCCTGTTTGTCAGTGCATGCACCCTTTCACTACCATGTCACTGCACCAGGTCACTGTAAGTGACCCCTATGGCAGGCCCTCGTATCTCAGAGGGCAGGGTGCAAGTACCTGTGTGTGAGGGCAACCCTGCACTAGCAGAGAGGCCTCCATGAACTGCAGCCCCATTTTCCTGGACTTTGTGAGTGCAGGGTCGCCATTTTATGCGTGTACTGGACATAGGTCACTACCTATGTCCAACTAAATAATGGTCACTACCTATGTCCAACTACATAATGGTAACTCCGAACCCCAGGGGTGGTGCTCAGAGCTCATCAGGAGGGTCCCTGTTTTCTGCCATCTTGTTTCCAAGGTTGTCCGGGAACTCTGGGAGCATCCGAGTGGCCAGGCAGGTGACGTCTGAGCCCCCTCCTGATAGGTGCTTACCTGGCTAGGTGACCAATCCCCCTTTCAGGGCTATTTAGGGTCTCTCTCTTGGGTAGGTCTTTAGATACGGCTTGCAAAACTCCAGCAGAAGTCCTCTGCAACCTCTACTTCGACTTCTGATCACTGGAACTGCGACTTGACCCTCCAGGAACCGACAACGCTGCAATCAACGAAGACAACTCTTCTGCAACTTTGTTTCCCCGGCTCCTGCCAGCTTTGCAACATTTCCCCCACTGTACATCTGAAGAAGACAGCAACTCTTCAGCCTGCGCAAGAAGGAGAAGGAATCTCCCTTGGAGTGAAGGAGTCACTCCCCTGCATCCCCAGGCACCTGCTGCAGTGATGACTGGTGGCGTGGATCTCCTCTCATCCTGAGCTGCGTGGATCCTGCATCAGGGGTGGTGGTCCGGAGTAGTTGTCTTGGTCCTCTCTGCCAGCTGTCCAACTTTGGTGGAGGTAAGCCCTTGCCTTCCCACGTAGTACAGTACCACCATGCACCACGTTTCTTGCAGCTGCCAAGGCTTGTTTGCATCTCCTCCTAGGGATCTTCAGGTGACGTGTAGCTCCAGTCTCCAGTACTCCTTCCTGCGGCGCACAGCCCTCTGCGTGGTTCTCCTGCGGTGGGAGACCTCCCTGTAGTGTTGTGTGGGCTTCTTCTACGACTTGTGTCCTTGTCCCGTGGGACTCCTGTGGTTGCTGCCTCTGTGACTCCCCCTCCTGGGTAGAGTCCTCCTGGGCCTTGCTGGTCCCCTGCAGCACCACCTTTCCACTAAACGTGAGTTTGCCTTTGCCAAGGCTTGTTGGTGGAATTCCTGCACCGACACCCATCTGCAATCATCACTCCAGCGTGGGACATCTTCTGCATCCATCAGCATCTCTTCTCTGTCTCCAGGACTGCAGTGCTCACCTGTTCTTCATCACTGTTGACCAACTCCTGCAAGTACAGCTGGATGGGTAGTAGCTCCTCCTCCTCCTCCTCCTCCTGGAATACACTGTGACTCTTGGACTTGGTACCTCTTCTCCAGGAACCCACTGCTGGTTTCTTGCAGTCATGTCTGGGTGTCTTTTCCTTCCTTTTGGGTGGTTTGGGGAAGTCCAGTGATTTACTCCTGCTTTCCTGGTCGCTGGGAGGGGCGGGTACTGTGTTACTTACCTCTGTGGTTTTCTAGTACTCCCAGCTCCCCTCTACACATTCCACTTACATAGGTGAGGTCCTGTGTTCGCATTCCATTTTTTTAGTATATGGTTTGGGCTCCCCCTAAGGTCACTATTAGTTATTGCTATTTGCACTGTTTTCTAGCCTTTTCTATGCCTATTACTGCATACTAGTGTATATATTTAGTGTATTACTTACCTTCTATTGGAGGGTTACCCTCCTAGTATTTTATGGTATTGTATCACAAAAATAAAGTACGTTTTCTTTCTTTCATGTGTGTAATTGCTGGGTGACTACAGTAGTTTTGCATGAGCTTTGCACGTCTCCTAGATAAGCCTTGGCTGCTCATCCACAGCTACCTCTAGAGAGCCTGGCTTCTAGACACTGCCTACACTTCACTAAGAGGGGATACCTGGACCTGGTATAAGGTGTAAGTACCTTTGGTACCCACCACACACCAGGCTAGCTTCCTACAACAGGCAAGTGGTGGACCTAAAAAAGGATAAACCACTACATTTTCAAATGGTCACCTTGCAGCAGATCATCGCTCCGCTCTGAAACAGAGACTCTGTGGCAGTTATTGATTTGCCAAATGCACATTGGCATGTGCCTATCCACCTGGTCCATCAACAATTTCTAAGGTTCGTGATAGAAGGATCACACTTAAGGGTCCTCCCGTTTGGATTAAAATCAGCCCCTCATGTGTTCACAAAGGTTTTGTCACCTTTGATAGCAGTGCTTCTAAGCATGAGATATGCATCCATCCATTTTTGTATGATTGTCTGGTCCTCTCATCATCTTTACAGCAAACTTCGGACCATGTTTAAGCAGTGCTGGATACCCTGGCAAATGATGGCTTTCTAATACATTTTAAACAAATGTCACCTGATTCCCAACCAGGAACAGTGTTTTATAGGAGCCAGGTTTCACACACATAAAGGAGAAGTTACCATACTAGAGACATGGGTGTTGAACATTCAGTCCCATATTTCAGATCTAATGAAATCTCCTTGTCCAACTGTGGTGGAATGGAAGAGAGTCCAAGAAGATTCAGCAGCAGTTTCTTTTTGGTAGCCTGGTCAAGGTTACATTTGAATGTTCTGATGTGTCACATTCTTTTTCCATTGGTCACCAGAATCTCAGAACATGTCTGTGAGAATTCCAATGTTGGAAGAAATTAAGTTGGAACTTGCACAGTGGCTAGATCTAGCAAACTGTAAGCAAAAATACTTTTTGCAAGTTCACCTCCACATTTTGCACCCATTTTGACTACTAGCTTCTGGTGTAATGACCTGAAAATGTTATGCTAATCTCATGGAGACCTCTAGCCACAGATTTCTTACCTTTGAAAATCCCTAGGCATCAGACTGGATCTGGCAGAAGATTTTCATGCAGTACCCTGGCGCGCCGGTAGGTGGCGTTGATCTGCTCGTTGTCATTGATGTCATCCACGCCAGAAGTGACGTGCGCAGTACGTATAGAGGCACCACCTCACTGACATCAGTTCTTTCTTTTCCATGCTAGATAGCTCTTATCTGGATTGACCTACTCTTCATCGCTCTTTCAATGGCATTTTTCGACCTTTGGTCAACTTTTTTGAGATTCAGTCTTTCCCTACCTCAATGACTGGTTGTTGAAGGGGGCTTGTCCCAGGCATTTGTCACCCAGCTTCAGACTATGGCAAACCTCCTGCTCTCTCTGGGGTTCACTGTCAACATGCCAAACCCACATCTCACTCCCTTTCAGACGCTCACTTTCAACGGAGCTGTTCTGGAAATGGTGCAGTTTTGGGCCTATCTTCCCAATCAGCAAGTCCAGGATATTCAGGCAATGATACCAATGCTTTACTCTCTATCCAGGATTTCAGTAAGACTGACTCAGAGGCTGTTGGACCTTATGGCCACCTGCATCCTGCTGATGACGCATGCCGACTGGCATTTACGGGCTCTGCAGTGGGGCCTGAAGGCCCAGTGGGTGCAGCGTCATGAGAATTGCTCCTACATGCTTCAGATCTCAGCGGGAACTACATAAGACCTGAAGTGGTGTCCGCAAAAGGGTAGGTGGCAGACCCCACTACATTCCTCAAACAGATCTAATATTGGTGATAAATGTATCTCTCCTGGGCTGGGGTGGCCGTCTGGGAGAGGTGGAGATCAGGGGACTCTGGTCTCCTGCAGAGTCAGAGCTTCACATACACCTGTTGGAGCTTTGGGCGATTTGCTGATCATTAAAGCCTTTCTTCCTTCGATCAAGAGAAGGCTGGAGCAGGTGTTCATAGACAACACCACCGCCATGTGGTACTGCAACTAACAGGGCTGAGTTATGGACCCTGTTTCAAGAGGCTCTGCACGTCTGAACATGGTTAGAACATCAGGGCATTTCTCTGGTGGTGCAGCATATGGTGGGGTCTCTGAACGCCAGAGCAAACAAACTCAGCTGAAGATGCCTAGCGGATCATGAATGGCATCTCCACCCGGAGGTGGCATAAGGTCTCTTTCAGCAGTGGAGAGAGCCTCGGTTAGATCTGTTTGCGACCCCCAAGAAGGTGCAACGTCAGTAGTTCTGCACGCTGGAGTTTCCACAGTGACTCACGCTCAGAGATGCTTTTCATGTCAAATTCAGCTCCGGCCTACTGTATGTCTTTCCTCCAATACCACCTCAGTCCAGAGTTCTCAAGAAGAACAGAAACAACCAGGCCCAAGTCATTCTTGTGGCTCCTGATTGAGCACAGAGAGTCTGGTATCTTGAACTGTTGAGCATGACAATCGGTACACCAGTCAGGCTGCCTCTTTGGAGGATCTTCTGTCGTAGCAATAGGGCAGGGTTCTGCACCCAAACCTGCGCACCCTCCACCTACATACATACATGGAGATTGAGCGGCGACAATTGACAGCTTTCGACCTTTCTCCCGAAGTCTGTGATGTTATTCTGGCAGCCAGCCCTTCCTCCACCAAGTCAATTTACACCTGCCTTTGGGAAAAACTTGTGTCATGGTGGGCTTCCAACAATCTTGACCCCCTAGCTGCACCTCTCTTGTGAGTTCTCTTATTGGTGTTGACTTGCCAAAGCAGAGCTCTGCTTTGGGCACAGATAAGAGTTACATAACTGCCATCTTGGCATTCTTGCGGCTGCCCGACCATCCTTCTCTCTTTAAGTTACCTGTTGTCGCTAGGTTCCTTAACTGCCTCCAACATATGTTCCCACCTATACCCTTCATCATGCCTCAGTGGGACTTCAACCTGGACCTCACCTTTCTCATTTATGCCCCATTTGTATCCCATGCACAATTGCCCTTTTGGGCTACTGGGCTTCAAAACTGCCTTATTAGTGGCCCTAACATCGGCCATGAGGGTCAACGAACTGCAATTGCTCTCTGCACACCCTCCTTATACCTCTTTTTACTCAGACAAGCTGATTTTCCCGACTCGTGCCTTCTTTCTTCCAAAGGCTGTGACTCCATTCCATGTAGACGAGAACATCACATTGACTGCATTCTTTGCTTTACCTCATCCCCCCAAAGAAGAGGATAGACTACACTGTCTAGACCCAAAAACACCACACAAGAATTAACGGGTGGATAATCGACTCTGGGCTATGTGGGAACAAAAAAAAAAGGAAAATTGTACAGAAGAGACACATCTCATGATAGTGTTGTAGGAAGCTGGCTCTATATAGTATATCAAAATGAGATATAGGCCCTCATCCTGACCTTGGCGGGCGGCGGAGGCCGCCCGCCAAAGTCCCGCCGTCAGGTTACCGTTCCGCGGTCGAAAGACCGCGGCGGTAATTCTGACATTCCCGCTGGGCTGGCGGGCGGCCGCCTTCAGGCCGCCCGCCAGCCCAGCGGGAAAGAGGCTTCCACGATGAAGCCGGCTCGGAATCGAGCCGGCGGAGTGGAAGCTGTGCGACGGGTGCAGTTGCACCCGTCGCGTATTTCACTGTCTGCGCAGCAGACAGTGAAATACATTTAGGGGCCCTCTTACGGGGGCCCCTGCAGTGCCCATGCCAGTGGCATGGGCACTGCAGGGGCCCCCAGGGGCCCCGCGACCCCCCCTACCGCCATCCGGTTCCCGGCGGGCGGACCGCCGGGAACTGGATGGCGGTAGGGGGGGTCGGAATCCCCTCGGCTGCGCAGCAAGCTGCGCCGCCTTGGAGGATTCCAAGGGGCAGCGGAAAACCGGCGGGAGACCGCCGGTTTTCCTGCACTGACCGCGGCCAAAGCGCCGCGGTCAGAATGCCCTGCGGGGCACCGCCGGTCTGTCGGCGGTGCTCCCGCCGACCCTGGCCCCGGCGGTCTAAGACCGCCGGGGTTAGAATCACCCCCATAGTGTGCATGGATTCCAGGGGTTCCCCAGAGGCTTAACAGAGGCTAAAGTAGATAATACTAATGCTCTCTTTTGTGGTAGTGTGATCGAGCAGTTAGGCTTACTAGAGGGTAGTGAAAAGCATTTGTTGTAAAAACACAGACAATAGAAGAAGCACACATTCAATGACTAACTCCAGACAAATGGTTTTTATATAGCAAAAATATATTTTCTTAATTTATTTTTAGAACCACAATATTCAAGTTGCAGGTAACTACTTCAATAGATTTGTATTTCACACATGTATCAACAGTACTTTGTTTGAAATCTACAAGTTGTACAGTTCTTGAAATATTGCCAATAATCTGTTTTAAAAATGGACACTGCAATTTTCAGAAACAGTTCTTGGGGTGAAGAAATGTTACATCGTTTTACAGGTAAGTACAACACTTACAGTTTCAGTTTCCGGGTTTTAGGAAGTACACCAGTTGGAGTTCAAGGTAACCCCAAACACTCACCACCAGCAACAGGGGCCAACTGGGTGCAGAGGTCAAAGATGAGCAATTTTAACATGGGCTCCTATGGAGACAGGGGGTATTAGAGGAGCATTGGAGGTGCCACAAGTAGGCACCAAACACCCCCCCCCAGCAGCACTGGGGCGGCCGGGTGCAGGGTGCAAACAGGACATCGGGTTTCCAATGCTGGTCTATGAGGGGACCCCAGGAGTCACTCAGAGGCTGCAGGCAAGGTCCAGAGGGGTGTCTAGAGCACACCACCTGTTGGACAGGAAGGAGGGCCGCATGCTGAACGTGGCTGCACTGGGTGTCATTTTCTACAAGGCCTAGAGGCTGCGGGTGCAGAGAGTCCTTTGGCGTTGGATATCTTCGTCCGGAGCTTTCGCAGTCAAGGGTGTCCTCGGGATTCCCTCTGCAGGTGTCATCGTGGAGGGGTGGAGAGGTCAAACCAGGGTGGGCAATTGCTCAGAATCGCCTGGGGATCCTGTCTAGCTGGTTGGGCCACCTGGACACAGGCCGTGGGAGCTGGGTGCAGAGTGGTTAGGACTCACGCATTCAGAGTGAGGTGGGAGTCCTTGATTGTTGGTGTTTCTTAGACAGGGCCGCTTTCCTCTGGAGTTCTTGGTTCTTCTGGGTTCTTCTGGGTGCAGGGCAGTCCTCTGGAGTTTGGTAGAGGTCGCAGGTCCCACTGGATGCGTCACTGTTCTTTTGCAGGTTCTTTGAAGCAGGAGACAGGCCGGTAAAGCTGGGGCCAAAGTAGTTGTCGTTTTCCTTCTTCTCTGCTGGGGGTTCCAGCTAAGCAGTCCTTCTTCTTCTTGTAGGTCATCAGGAATCTGGTGAGCTGGGTTCAGTGGGACCCATAAATCCTAGATTTAGGGGCGTTTTAGGGGTCAGAGGGCAGTAGCCAATGCCTACTGTCCCTGAGGGTGGCTAACACCTTCCTTATGCCCCTACCTTTGGGGAGGGAGGCACAAACCTAATCCTATTGGTCCCTGCCCTCCAAACCAAGATGGAGGATTCTGCAGGGAGGGGGTCACCTCGCTCTGGACACCTGGGGGAGGTCCTGGCTGGGGTGGTCACTCGATCCTGTTATCCCTAATTTTCCCACCAGACTTGCCCCCAAAAGTGGGGTTTTGTCTGGGGGGTGGGTAGCTCCACTAGCTGGAGTGCCCTGGGGCACTGTAAACCGAGGCTTGAGCCTTTGAGGCTCACCGCCAGGTGTTACAGTTCCTGTAGTGGGGAGGTGTGAAGCACCTCCACCCAGGACAGGCTTTGTTTCTGACCACAGAGTGCACAAAGACACTCACCCCATGTGGTCAGAAACATGTCTGAAAGTTGCAGGCTGGCACAGACCGATCAGTCCTACACTAGCCGTTTGGCTAACATACAGGGGGCATCTCTAAGATGCCCTCTGTGTGCATTTTGCAATAAATCCCACACTGGCATCAGTGTGGGTTTATTGTGCTGAGAAGTTTGATAGCAAACCCAATATTCAGTGAAGCCATTATGGAGCTGTGGAGTTCGTAATGACAAACCACTAGATCATATACTCAGTATGGCCACACTGCACTTACAATGTCTAAGAATGGACTTAGACACTCTAAGGGCATGTTGCTCATGCAGTTATGCCCTCACATGTGGTATAGTGCACCCTGCCTTAGGGCTGGAAGGTCTGCTAGAGGGGTGACTTACCTATGCCACAGGCAGTGGTTTGTGGGCATGGCACCCTGAGAGGGGTGCCATGTAGACTATGGGGGTCATTCTGACCCTGGCGGTCCGAGACCGCCAGGGCTATAATGACTGAAAGCACCGCCAACAGGCTGGCGGTGCTTTCTCCCCTATTCTGACCGCGGCGGTAAAGCCGCGGTCGCACCGCCGGGGCCAGCGGTTTTCCGCCGTTTCTGCCCCGGCGGTGATAATCCACCAGGGCAGCGCTGCAAGCAGCGCTGCCCTGGGGATTATGACCCCCTTACCGCCAGCCTGTTTCTGGCGGTTTTCACCGCCAGGAAGAGGCTGGCTGTAAGGGGTGTCCAGGGGCCCCCTAACAGGGCCCCGGCCAGCTTTTCACTGTCTGCATAGCAGACAGTGAAAAGCACGACGGGTGCAACTGCACCCGTCGCACGGAGCCGGCTCCTGTGTTGCGGCCTCATTCCCGCTGGTCCGGCGGGCGCAAACTTGGTTTGCGCCCACCGGCCCAGCGGGAATGTCAGAATGGGGGCCACGTGAGTGCGGCTGCATTGGCGGCCGCATGGCGGTTTCCACCTGGCGGGTGGCAGGTCGGAATGACCCCCTTTGTCTTTTTCTCCCCACCAGCATACACAAGATGCTAGGCAGTGTACATGTGCTTGGTGAGGGGTCCCCTAGGGTGGCATAATACATGCTGCAGCCCTTAGAGATCTTCCCTGGCCACAGGGCCTTTGGTACCATGGGTACCTTTTAGAAGGGACTTAAATGTGTGCCAGGATTGTGCCAGTTGTGGAAACAAAGGTATAGTTTTGGGGAAAGAACACTGGTACTGGGGCCTGGTTAGCAGGATACCAGCACACTTTCAATCAAAGTTGGCATCAACACTAGGCAAAAGTGAGGGGGTAACCATGCCAACAGTGTTGCTTTCCTGCAAGTGTCCTGTGTATTAAGATCTGCTATGCATTGGGCAACATAGCTGCCAAGTTTTAAGATTACTTATGTGTGACATTTCATAATTTCAATGTACGTATGAGTGACATTCTACTGGAAAATGTGTGACACTTTCTCATGATAAAATCCAAGCAGGGGTGTCCATGTAAATAGATAAATATCAGAATTCAGCCTCTTTTGAGCTCTTGGAATTGTTGCAAAATCCCTGAAATGGAGGGTCATAGTAGTGCTAACTTAGGGCCTGATTTAGATCTTGACAGCAATGGTCCAGCTGTCGATTTTTCAAAGGAAACCCATCTGCCTACTAGGCAGTTTGCCCGCGTGATTTAGTTGTTGGTGGGACCATAGCCGATACCCACTCGCGGCCTGCCAACTCTGCCAGAACTTCCCAAGCGTGTAGATGGCACCATCGGAAAAAGCGGCCGATGGCAGGACTCCAGCCAGTCTTCCCCCGTGCAGAATTGGATGTGCCTTCCCACCCAGCAAACTGTGGCGGGAATACCTCCACACTTGAGTTGGCGGAGCGGAAAGGAAATTAAGCAAAAACGTAACTTTTTCCCCATTTCAACTTCTGTTTCCGACTTGACAAGACCCG
Source organism: Pleurodeles waltl (assembly GCF_031143425.1). NCBI lineage: Eukaryota > Metazoa > Chordata > Amphibia > Caudata > Salamandridae > Pleurodeles > Pleurodeles waltl. Next base: position 1,365,228,484 of record NC_090446.1, read on the forward strand.
CTGTTGCTGCAGCCACTGTATCACAGAGGACACATGACCCTGCCATAGCCAAACTCGAAGTTAAATACTACATACTACTTTTTACTTGTGAATGTTGTGTTAGCACATGACATGATATTGGAACCAGTGCAGTTGTGTACGTTATAGTATTATTTTTTCTTGACAACTTGTGACATGTATATGTCTGCAAAACAATCATTGGAGACACACCTGTATTTCAAAATTTCTGCTGTGTTACACATCCATTATTTTGGTGTAAGTATTAATTAATACATGAATGATTGCATCAAAATACACTGAACATCACAATTGTAACATATGTCCATGTGTGCACTTTGCAGTGGGACGTGTAAGTGTAATGTGATGCTTCCATTTGTGAATTTGAGTCAATCCATGTCTATCACTGTGTTGTGTTGCTGTGTGAAGCATTTAGGTGAGTGTTGTAGTTTTGTTGTGGTCATTGTTGTGGTATGTATAGTTGAGCTTTAGTGTGAGTGTGTTTGAGTAGTTGAGTGCATAATTGTGTTGTCATTGTTGTGTTGTTTGTAGGTGTGATGTCAATAGTGTGTGTGTTTATGTTATGGCTGTATGGCAATGTGTGTTTTCCGCACGTATATGTAGTGTTGTGGTGAAATGGCAGTGGATAATAGTGTGTATGTAGTGTGTTGTGTAGAGTGTTGTGCAGGTGGACACATATGTTTAAGGTACAGTGTGTTTGTGTAACTTACCTCCAAATCACTACCATTGTACGATGTACATTGGGTCCCGGGATAGGCTGCCTCCATCACCAATCTGCCAATAGTACACCACCTGCTGAACTGGAGCTTCTAAATATGGTCAGCAGGAACCCGCCAGCCTGACGGCTAGGAAGAACACTCCATTGTGGTGGTTGGCGGCTCATCCGCAGTACATCTAAATAATGCAGGTGTAACACTGTCAAGTTGATGGAGTACTCGAGTCTACCACTGCGGTGGGACTGTGGTAATACTGCCAAGATCTGAATCAGGCCCTTAATCTTCCCCCAGTGTTGGACTGACCTGTATCACTGTGACATGCATGCCAGTATGATGCTGCTCGAAGTCACTTGACTCCCTCATTCAGCTGCAAGCTTGGGAAGATTAAGGCAAGCCAAGGGCCTTCAAAGTGCCAATGATTGTGTCGAGTCTGGGACTGGTGGTGCTGAGTGAATGGATGGCTCTTAACAGGCCTGTCCTACTGCATGCAAAAGCTGCTCTTCAGTCCTACTCCGATACTGCTCCTTTTAATTCTGCGAGACAGAGGTCTCTAACCTGCCCTCTTCTTGAATCCTGGGAGAGAACCAGTAGTCATCCCAAATAGAAATAGCACCATGAGCAGAGGTAGAAAAAGGTTGCCATGGGGCCTTATGGAAGCAATAACAATGCCATCCAACCAACCCACCTTGATCAATGCTCAATCTGCCAAGAGGCAGATGATTGCCTAAACTCCATCAATGTAATTTGCATTTAGCATCCTGCCCTGTCGTACTGTAGTCCCAATGTTTAAACTATAGTTGTGCAAGTCAGTTCCATAAATCTTAGAAAAGACGGAGGTGGAGAGACAAAGCATCTCTTTTACCATTGTTTTTGACTGCATATTATAACCAGTATGCATGTGCGAATAATAGGTTAAGAAATCAACCCTGGATTGCAGCAATATATTAACTTCCTAACGTTAACATTAAAATCGAGCAAACTAGAGGCCTCTTTGAAAAATAACCTTTTTATGCTAACTATAAAGGAAAAGCAATTGAGCATGGACACTTTTCTGGATATTTAGCTTTCTAACCAAAATGAGAGGTATTTAGACAGAATATCGGAACCAAAAATATTATGGGACTAAATATTGTGTCAATAATATCAAGGACAAAAATATTGTGAAGGTAAGTTTCTATAGGTAACCAATGTTTTAGGTTTTAGTATATATAACTCCACACGTGTCTTGACAAAAAAGAAATATATATATACATATAATAATTATATATATATATATATATATATATATTTTTTTTCAAGGTACGTAGAGGTGGAGTTTAGTATAATAAATCTATACTTACCTATTGTTTCTTACCTTCTCGATATTTTGGTCCTCTATATTTTAATAACATTTTATTTATTTCGTTACAAATGCCACATACATCTTGGCCAACATGACTGACATTACACTGTATGGCACTAAAGAAAAAGACACAAAAAAGCGTAATGATAACAAACCTATACATTGAAATAGACCTGCCCCCGTTATCCTCATCACCTACAACTCCCCGGTCTTCTGCCAATGTAAGAAATTCAAATAAGCATCCCATCATCTCATTCCAACGTGTCCCACCCCCCATACCCGGAATGCTGAAGTGGCTGCCATCAGGCAAGTCGTCTGCGCAGGAGGGCGGCCCCAGGTCTATAACTCTGGAGGGAGCCAATATCTTCCAGATCGTGTGATGTTTATGGGCCAATTTGTACCTCTTCCCACCAAGGTCATCTATAGATTAAAGGAGAACAATACAGGGGTCTCTCTGGACCTGCCAGGACAAGACCTCACTCAGGCACATCACCACCCCCTGCCACAATGTGTCTAACTTGTGACAGCTCCATACCTTATGGAAAAAGGTGCCCTCCGCCATTGCTTGTAGCAAAGGACAGCCGATGAGTCATCTTCCATAAGCTATGTTGCATGTAATAAACCCTGTGTATTTATTTAAATTGAATCAATCGCAACTTAGCCGCCACTGCTACTGCCTGGGGCGTTTCCAGAATTTCCATCCGCTGCTCATTTTCCAACTCCCTAATGCCAGCCTCCAGTGCCAGGTTGATTAGAGATCAAGGACTGGTGCATTTATGAGTTTGTGGTCCCTGAGGTCATCCATAAGGAGTTTACTCTCGAATGGAATGAACTCCAGGAAGTTCTTGAGGGTAGCAACATATGGGGACAGCACAGGGCAGAGCTGCAGATATTTATGGAATTGGCTGCGGTGAGTTGGACCTCTGTCTGAAGGGACTGGAATGTCTTAAGGTCCATGCCACACATCATATCCCTCAAAGTGGAGATGCCCGTAAGGGTCCACTTCCGGAATCCCTAACGTGCGACTACCTGGGGGAGCAATTGTCCCCACCATTGGGGAGTCTGTTCTGTCAGTTTTCCCGACCACTTCATGCGATGGAGAGTGGAATGCCACAGGCCAAACACCACACTGTTGGGTGGGGGAAGAACTCCCCACTCGCCCCCACCATCTAAAAAAGTCTCAAGTATCTTACACCTGCACCCCCCAATTGCCCAACTCTCCACGGCACATGCTGGGTCTCTGTGCGTGCCATTCCACAATTTATTGATAATAAGAAGGGGAGCTGCATAGTAATAAGATTCTACATTGGCTGCTGCAATGCCTCCACAATATGTGGACTGAAAACACTTGCCAAGGGACACTCAGGGAGTCCCCCCTCCCACACCAAGGCATTTAGGATTGAGTTTAGCCTGTGGAACCACCGTTATGGAATATCAAATGGAAAATTTTGCATTTGGGAGAGGAGCTTGGGGAGAGCGACCATCTTAAATATGGCAGACTGTCTAGTCAATGACAGTGGTAGAGCCATCCAAATTTGTATATCCTCCTGGATGCGAGCGAGCACTGGCTCCACCTTAGCCATCCAAGCCACTGTCTCGTTTGGGGATATATACACTCCCAGGTATTGGAATCCACGAGTGGCATCCTTCAGTCCGGACACCCAGTCGAGTACCTGAGGGCCAGTGTCCAACGTGGATTTGGAGGTGTTAATGTAAAGACCCGTCCCTGAAGATGTGCATGGTTTGTAATAACCTAGACCAGGCCCCATAAGGTATAGTGAGAAAGAAAAGAACATACAGTAATTCGCATAGAGCATGGGCCTGTCAGAGAGCCCACCCTTCCACTCAAAACAGTGCACCTGGGTGTCCATTCTTACCTATACAGCCACTGGCTCCATGGCAAGAGTGAAGAGCAGGGGGGACAGGGGACACCCCTGTCGAGTCCCACGCGGCAGGGAAAAAGTGTATTATCTACCACCCGTACCAATACTGTTAAGCTTGTGTATAACAACCTGAGGTAGGAAAGAAAGTGCAGAATGTATTTAAGGCGCTGAAGGAGGATGAATATATACTCCCAACTGACCAAATTGATTGCCCTGTCAATGTCCGCTAGGAGGACGGCTGCCAGTTAGTTGAGTCTATCTGTCAGTGCATTGTGACTCATCAGATATTGTGACAGGTCCACCAACGGGGCATAAAGCTGGTCTGGTCTGGGTGTATCAGATCCAGGATGTATCGGATTAACCTGTTTGCTAGGGCCTTAGCAATGATTTGCACCTCCAAGTTGAGCAAGGACACTCAGCCTGTAGATGTTCACAACAACGCTGCAGAGAGGTCATCAGCAGTGAGGTCAGCATCCAAGGTTGCACGGTCGGCTGGGGAGGGTGTCTTAAGATGTAGTGCCTGTACAAATTCTTCTATATGTGCTCTGGTCAGGGCTTCCTTATACATATCCTCAAAATGTAAATATCTGTACACTGCACTATCTGATTTCCATAGCTCCGTGTCCAACAGCGTGGACAAAGACCAGAAAGAAACTGACATCAATGTGCACTGGTGGTGTACCTATGGAAATCCCAAAGTCATATCCAGAGGGGGCTGAGCTGATGCGGAACCGCACAGCACCACTTACTAACGGGTGAAGAAGTTGCTGACAAGTTTCCAGATCCAGTCTGGCACCTACAGATATTCACAAAGAGATTATTATCATTACCATTAGAGAATAGTTACATAGATTTTACCAGAAAATGTATTACCAACATTTTTCTTTACTATCAGCGTTCTGAATAACATTAAAGAGTCATTCTCCTTGTTGGTTAACAACTATCAGAATTCAGCCAAGCAGATCCTAAAAGCAGAACTAGGCACAGCAGTGGACCCTACAGCGGCGCTTCACTGGTATACATGGGTTTGTAGGAGACATCTATGGCTTTTTAATGGACACGATCTTCTTGATTGACATAATGTAACTGTAAGTCGCTCTCACGCCATGCACAATTATGTCATCAATAATGTCAGTGCAGTGAATTTCTAGTTTTTTTAAAACGTAAAGTAATATTTTATTACCATATCTAACGAGGCCTACACCGAGCACAGCCTGCCACCAAAGCCTGCACCCATTCCCCCCACAGGCAAACTAGACTCGATGCTGGCCAAACACCATAGTCTTGCAGCAAGAGGTCAAAAGACCATTGATCAATGACAAATCCTTTGAACATGGCTTCAAAAAAGCAAAGTACACTGTTGGTACAGTCATCATCATCGAAGAAGCACCAACCATCGTCAAAGCTATCGCCATTGACAAGACATTCCATGACTTTCTGAGCTTCACCCATGCCTCCCATCCATACAGTGCACTTGGCATCTACAATCCATTCACTGAGGCTGGATTCTCCTCTTATAATACCTAGGTCAACTTCAAGATTTTCAACCAGGTCATTTACACTAACACCTAAAAGGAAACTGAGTCTCTCTGCAGAAGAGACACAATTTTCATTAGGGGTACCACAGTAGCTGTTACCATTATAAGACCCATTTCATACTCCTTTGGTTCCACTCAACATGCCTTCTCCTCCTTTACGATCTCACTCCCTGCAGTACCAGAAATGTCACTGCCTCTTTCACAAACGAGAATGGTTCCAAGGCAGACATCAGTGTCACCATTGGGAGGTAGGCCTTTACCTCCTTTGAAAACTACATCTCCAACACAACAGGAGACTCCAGTTTCACCATCTAAAAGATCTTCCACACCAGAGAAAGGCTGAAGGAAGAAACCTCGGTATAGGTCTAGGTCTTGTCCATCATCCTGTGATACTACGCCGCCTACATCCCACCTTCCCGGCCTCTTCCCCTATAAGAATCTTACAAGTGGATGACATAACATTCCACAGTGTCTTTTTGAGAGGAGCAAGTTGAACATCCTTGTGAAAGCTCCTCAGATATCGATGTCAATCTTCAGCCAGGGGAACCTCTTCTTCCTTTAGTCCCAAGTGTCCTAGAAACTGCTGAAGACAAGTTTCTTATGCTAGCCAGTGTTAAAACAGTTCCCTGAGATTTACAAATATGTAAAAGCATCCACAGCAGTATACTGACTTCCTGAAGTCTGACCCTAAGTCTGATTCTGCAAATGCGACTTCTGCGTGGAAACATCAAGCATCAGCCCCAAAGACCACGGATCCTCTTGAAAAAGAGAGCAAGAGAATTTACATAACTGACCAGAAGACCTGCTTTATGGGGCAGTGACACTAAACGATGCAAGTGTTACAGCTTTTATGGGTCAATACTGTAGTGTTGTATGGGTTTTTAATGACAAACCCTTTTGGCTGCTCATAGACTCAGTAGGACTGTGAAGTCAGTGTTAGAACATGATGAAGTGAATGCAAGTTTAGAATGTTGAGTTCCCGGATACACGCAGATGAATAAAGACGTGTAATGCACAGATCTGTGTGTGACATAGTCCATGGCGGGTACCTAGGCTGGGTAAGATGCTACAGCTGTCTATGAGATAGGGGATAAGTAACCTGAAGATTGACAGTGCTCTCCCGGAAGGTTTGCCAAGGTCCAAGCAAACTGCTTGTGTGTGCCATGTATGTCTCGTCGAAGAGCAGAATCGGCATTTGGCATACGTGGAGTCCGAATACAAGTCCAGCCAGTGTGAAGCATTTGAAGATAAAGAAAACTTCATTGAGAAGTCTACATATAGTTGGCGAAGAACCTACTGGTAAAGCTGTAAAGAGAGGTACCACTCTACTAGGCAACATAAAGCTAATGATCGTATGAAGTGATGATGCTGAGGGGGAACACAACCGGGGTTTGAAACTGCAGCAAATAACAGCAGCAGATTGCAAGATAACACTGTGATCAGAAATGCTGTGAGGCAGCGATCAACCAGGTGCCAAAAGACATAAAAGGTCACCTGAAAACACAGCAATTCAGATACAAGAAAAGGTTATCTGCTTACCAGAAATGATTAAAGATAGTCATCATACTGCAGCACTGGGAAGTGGACCAAGGAGAAGTGCCCAGATTTGTTCTTATGGAGTGATGATAGGAATAGTGATGGAATGTTCTTCCAGTGGAGACCAAGAAAAAGGCCACATTTCCCACAGCTATCGAAGATGACCAGAGGCTAGCACGATGGTGCGCGTAAACAAGTTCACCAAGACTGCCAAGAGGAGTCAAAGAGAATTCCATTCTCGGTGTCTGCCAATCCCACAAAAAGTTATAATCCAGCTGTTTTCCTGAAACCACCACCACCATTTGATACCGCCAAAAAGCAGAATATTGGCAATAGATGGACTGCTTGGATAGAAACATTTGATGATTTCATTGATGCACTAGAAGAAACAGATAACAAGAAGATTATCAAATACCTTTAAAAAACTTGCTGGTGACGGCTGGTGAGGATGTAAAAGAAGTCATATAGAAAATGCAGCGAGCTGACGTAGTTATATACTGCCAAATTAAATAAGCCTTGAAGCTCAAGTTCAATCCAATGTCGAATGTAGATTATTAAAGGTACATATCCATCAAGGATGACAAAGAGCTGGTGAAACCATAGGCAGATTTGTTAAGACTGGATACACTCAAACACTGTAAATTCAATAAGTTTAATAATGAGGAAGCAATATGTCTCAGAGTTATTGATGAATGCTTGTCAGATTCATGGAGAGAAGACAAAATGACCGCCCAAACATTCCAGAAGCCACGTTCAATACACTCCCACAAACCCAAGCAACAACACCAGTTGAGACAAATCAACACCAAATTAAGTTTATCATCATCATCAGAAAGTTCTTCACTATCAATATCAAATGAAAGTGGAAGAAGATGATTGTGCAATGTTGATGTTTAACTTAGAAAAATGTATGCATGTTAGGCTGGCAGCATGTGAAGAAAAATACCAGTCAAAGAAAAGTCATCCAAACATTGTCCAAAGATTACACTGAAAGTAAACAGTTGTTCAATATCTTTCATTATCAACAGTTGTGTGTCAACAAAAATTATGCCTGAGGAGACTTAATTGCCACGACTAACGCCTTTGAAAACCGAAGTACATACATGGGTTGTATTGACATAATTGAAATGCCATGGTTCATTCGTAGTAATGATGAAACACAAGGAGGCAAAGGTGCAAGTGGCCATTCATTTGCTTCAAGGTACGGCATCAAGTGCCTGGTTACCCCTTTCAGCACGGCTGCTGATATGGAGCTGGTCTCACTGAACTACAACATGAATGCTCATCATGAAATAGTAAGTCAGGTCTCCATTGTTTCATGGTTTAGGGAAGCTTAAAACTACGTAAAATTGCATATTAGTAAGGATGTCCATCCTGTTGCTCAGAGACACAGACGAATTGCATTTCATTTACAAAAAATATTTGAAAAAGAATATAAATCATTACTTAAGCATGATATCATTGAGCGTTTTAATGAGTCAGTGCCTTGGGTTTCTCCCATAGTGGTAGTATCCAAAAAGGACAATGAAGGAGCTGTGCACTTCTGTGTGGATATGCGTCAACCAAACAAGGCAATTGAAAGAGAATGACACCCAGGTCCACACATTGCTAACATGATAACACAACTGAATGGTACAAAAGGCTTCTGTTGCCTTCATTTAAACAAAGGATATCATCAGTTGGAACTTGAGGAGAATTTTAAGTACATTACAACCTTTTCTACATATATTGGTCTATTTCTGTATAAAAGACTATGTTTTGGTGCATCATCAGCTGCAGAGATTTTTCAAATTGTCATTTGACATATCATACAGCCTGTCATGAATGCTTTCAACTATAGAGATGACATAGTAGTTTTCGGAGCTATACAGAAGGAGCATAATAAAGCTCTCAAGCAAGTGTGTTGTCTACTGGTTGATGTAGGTTTGACTTTGAATGCTGAGAAATGTGAATTCAATAGGAAAACTTTAAAGTTCTTTGACTGTATCATTTCTGATGGGGGTATGACACCTGATCCAGCTAAAGTGTAAGCGTAAGTGTCTGATTACCCTTTTCAGCACGGCTGCTGATATGGAGCTGGTCTCACTGACTACAACATGAATGCTCATCATGAAATAGTAAGTCAGGTCTCCATTGTTTCATGGTTTAGGGAAGCTTAAAACTACGTAAAATTGCATATTAGTAAGGATGTCCATCCTGTTGCTCAGAGACACAGACGAATTGCATTTCATTTACAAGAAATATTTGAAAAAGAATATAAATCATTACTTAAGCATGATATCATTGAGTGTTTTAGTGGGTCAGTGCCTTGGGTTTCTCCCATAGTGGTAGTATCCAAAAAGGACAATGAAGGAGCTGTGCACTTCTGTGTGGATATGCGTCAACCAAACAAGGCAATTGAAAGAGAATGACACCCAGGTCCACACATTGCTAACATGATAACACAACTGAATGGTACAAAAGGCTTCTGTTGCCTTCATTTAAACAAAGGATATCATCAGTTGGAACTTGAGGAGAATTTTAAGTACATTACAACCTTTTCTACATATATTGGTCTATTTCTGTATAAAAGACTACGTTTTGGTGCATCATCAGCTGCAGAGATTTTTCAAATTGTCATTTGACATATCATACAGCCTGTCATGAATGCTTTCAACTATAGTGATGACATAGTCGTTTTCGGAGCTGTACACAAGGAGCATAATAAAGCTCTCAAGCAAGTGTGTTGTCTACTGGTTGATGTAGGTTTGACTTTGAATGCTGAGAAATGTGAATTTAATTGGAAAACGTTAAAGTTATTTGACTGTATCATTTCTGATGGGGGTATTACACCTGATCCAGCTAAAGTGTAAGCGTTGTACGCTGCTAGTCCCCCACAAGATGTTTCCATGTTACATTCATTCCTTGGCATGGTCACTTACTGTTCCCGATATATACAGGACTTTGCCACTGTGAGTGCTCCACTGAGAGACTTGATGAAAAAGAATGTTTCATTTCATTGGTCACATGAATGGGAGCAAAGCTTTAAGAGAATTAAACAAGCCATTGAATACTCTACTGAAATGGCAAACTTTAATCCAAAGCTTCTTCCTGAAGTTGTTATTTATGCTAACCCAAGTGGATTAGGTGCAATACTTGCACAGCACAGTGGACACCCAAATGCTCAAAGACATATCGTGGCATATACAAGCAAAGGTTTTTCCCAAACTGAACATGCTTATTCACAACCTGAGAACGAAAGTGTAGCAGTGGTGTATACTGGTGAACATTTCCACATGATCTTTAATGGAAAGCCTTTTATGCTTGTGACAGATCATCAAGCATTGTTGGTCATCTTTTGAAATCCAAAGGCCAAGATGCCTCCTCGCATTAAATGTTGGGGTCTACAGTTACAAGAATATAACTACACAATTGTTCACCATCCATGAAAAGATCAAAACCCTACTACTTCTCCAGAGTGCCTATAGTGTCATAGTACCACTTCCAAGACGGCTGAAGCCTTCATAAGTTTCATTGTGAAATCAAACACACCAGATGCCATTTCGTTGAGGAGTACTCCTGTTTTCTATTGATGGAAGATCTCTCATCTATCACTCAAGAGAGAGCTATGGAAAGATTAGATGGCATCTTTAAGACATGGGACATTCCTGCAAACCTAAAGTCTGACAATGGCCCACCTTTCAACAGTCGAGAATTCAAGGGCTTTCTCAGTCATTTTACCATAAAGGATCAGAACAGCTCACCTCTTTGGCCACACTTATGGTGTTGTTGAATGTTTCATGAGTACATTAAAGAAAGCTGTTCAGTGTGCTGCCTTGGAAAGGCTTTAAAACTCTTGATTCCCACCCTGTGAGCTTACCATTCGACTCCTCACTCGACCACAGGTGAAAGCCCCGCAACTTTGATGTTCAGGAGAGCAATGATGACCAAGTTACTTCAATGGTCCAACACAAGATCAACTACTCAGGAAGAAACCTGTATCAAAGGCTTGGAATGTAAAAGGAAAATAAAGGCCTATGCCGACAAGAGACGACATGCAAAAGACATTGGCCCTCATTACAACCCTGGCGGTCGGTGGTAAAGCGGCGGTAAAAGCGGCAACAGGCAGGAGGTAAAAAAAATTGAATTATGACAGTGGCGGAAACCGCCAACATAGACAGCAAGTTTAACACTCCGACCGCCACGGCGGTACAAACAAACAGCACGGCGGTCACCGCCAACAGACAGGCGGAAGACAATGTACCGCCCACAGTATTATGACAGGCCAATCCGCCACCTTTTCCGGGGCGGATTCAACACGAACAAAAACACGGTGGAAACAGAACTTGGAAGGGGAAACACTCACCTCTACACATTCCACGAGGAACCAGGATGCCATGGAGCCTGAACTCCAAATACTCCCTGCGATTGTCTTCCTGCTCCTCTACCAGGAGCATGACCGACGGCGACAACGACCACGGTGAGTACTGCACCTACGACACAGGGGAGGGGGAGGGAAAAGAGAGTGACACACACACGCAACACCCCCACCCTCACCCACAATAGCACACACACCAATATATGCTGAAACATTACATTTACACACACCCCCCCCCCCCGGAAGAACGCAAGGACAAAAGGAAATGAGTTGAACGATTGTAATCATGTAAAATCCATAAATAAAAAAATTATATACACTATAAACAAATAGGTACACCAAGAATTAAAGTCCAGGTACTGCACCAATATAGTCCGTGGACCACTGGGCCCAAAATGCAAGGGAGAGGCCCACACAAGATACCCGATCGAAGTGGAGAGAACACTGCAGGGGCATCAGATCGAAAAAAACACAGGCACCTCAGGGGGAAGGGAAGGGGGGCACCTCAGACGGATGAGTGCACAACACCAGATCCACGAGGGGGCTCCATGCCCATTGATGTATCATGGGAAGTGCAAAGCCACAGTCTCTCAAGTCTTTCCAGTGGGTGGTTTGCCCACTGCTTTATCCTGGGGAGTGCAAAGCCACAGTCTCTCAAGTGGATAACAGTCTCCACTGGTTCTGGAGGGGGCTTTGTGCCCAGAGTGCTTCATCCTGCCACGGACTGAGGTAGTGGATGTCTTTCTCCACTGGTTCTGGAGGGGGCGTTGTGCCCAGAGTGCTTCATCCTGCCAAGGACTGAGGTAGTGGATGTCTTTCTCCACTGGTTCTGGAGGGGGCTTTGTGCCCAGAGTGCTTCATCCTGCCAAGGACTGAGGTAGTGGATGTGACACTCCACTGACGGTGGTGCAACATGCAAGCTGGCCAGGCCCCTGGAACTGACCACCAGCCTCGTACGAATGACCACTGGGGATGGTAGCCATGTCTGCGGTGGTGCCACTGGCTCAGGATGTGGCATGGCCGCTGGCGATGCTGGAGGCGGGCTAAGTAGCGGCGATGCTTGCGGCGCTTATTGGGCAGCAGGGCTGGTGGGGGGCTCACTGACCTTGGTGCTGGCGGCGGTGTCCTGAGCGGCGGTGCTGGTGGGGGGGTTCACTGACCTTGGTGCTGGTGGCGGTGTCCTGAGCGGCGATGCTGGCAGTGGTGTATTGAGCGGCGGTGCTGGTGGCGGGATCATTGACCTCGGTGCTGGCGGCGGTGTCCTGGGCGGCAGTGCTGGTGGCGGGCTCACTGACCTTGGTGCTGCCGAAGGGCTCAGTATCTTGGGTGCTGGCGGCGGTGCCGCTGGCGGCGGTGCCCGTGGCGGCGGTGCATGTGGCGGTGCCAGTGGCGGTCTTGTCCGCCGTGCAGGTTGGCGGCGGTGTTGACTTGCCTTTCTTTTTCAGGCCCTTCTCCTTCTTGGATGGTGGCACAGCTGTCTTGCCACTCCCAACTGTTGTCCTGGCTGAGCCCTTGGTGGCAGGTGTTTTGGCCTTCTCCCTCTAGGATGTGGGCAACTTCTTCTGTTTTGGAGGTGGCGGAATGTCCTTTGCCTCGATCCTTAGGACACTGGCAGCCCTGCTGCTTGGCGCACTCCAGAATCCGGTTACTGCTGGCACCACTGTGCCCGGTGATGTGGTGGCTGATGTGCTGGGTTGGGACCTGGAAAGGCAGGCCCTAGGGGACGGAAGGGGTGGGGGAGGTCAAGGTTTGACAGGAAAGGTTTTTTAGACACACTGGGACGGGTAGATGGAGGGGGTTTGGGAGTGGAGGAAGAGGTAGTGGTTGTAGGAGGTGTTCGTTTGCTGACTTTGGGTGAAGGTGCATGGGCTGGAGGCTGTTGTAAGGTGGATGGCTGTTGGGTGGGTGTGTGACTGCGTTTGTGTACTTTGGGAGGAGGGCTCACAGACACACTGGTAGAGGACATAGGGGATGTGTGAATGGTAGTGGGGTGGTGATTGCACGTGTGTGGTGATGGGCGTGCTGGTGATGGAGGTAGTGGCTGAGGATGTAGTGCATGCAGGTGTGAGTGGAGACGTGACAGGGAGGGAGGAGGGAGACGTGGAGGAGGGGGACACAGTGGAGGCAGTGGATGTTGGTATAGGCTGAGGTACAGGGGATTGGGTCTGGGTGGAGGAAGTTGGAGGGGGGAGGTTGGACACAGGGACAATGGCTGCCATCAGTGCTGAGGCCAGAGTCTGAAATGCTCTCTGTTGGGCTGCCTGACCAGAATTAATGCCCTCCAGGTATGTATTTGTCTGTTGCAACTGCCTCTCTACGCCCTGGATGGCATTCAGAATGGTAGACTGCCCAACAGTGAAGGATCTCAGGAGGTCAATGGCCTCCTCACTGAGGGCAGCAGGGCTGACTGGGGCAGGGGCTGAGGTGCCTGGGGCGAAGGAGATGCCCACCCTCCTGGGTGAGCGGCCACGGGCCACACGCTGAGGGGCTCCTGGGAGGGCGGTGCTGGCATAGGGGGTGGCAGCTGTACCTGTAGATGCGCGGGGCACAGAGGGGCCAGCCACCGCAAGGGAGCTCCCATCAGAGGAGGAGTCGGTGTCGCTGGTCTCTGCTCCAGTCTCCTCTGTGGAGCTCCCCTCGCCCTCCGTCCCACTGGTGAATTCTGACTCCATAGTGTCGCCCTCCAGGGCCATGTGGGATGCAGCTCCCTCCTGCTCCGGTGGCACAGCTCTTCCGCCTGATGATGCTAATGCACACAAGAAGAGGGAGACCACAAAAAGGGGGGGAAAGAAAGTAGAAAGACATGTTCAGTACATGCAATACGGCTACCGTTGGCGGACACTACAGACAGAGCAGCCCTCTGCACAACGCCATACACTTAGAGTTCCCTAATTCCTCACAGGGACATGGAGTACATGGCCTATGCCCGATTGCTGCACACATGGAAGTTACAGGAGCCTGACTAGGTGTAGATGGCTCTTACTACTGGTGGGGTTGGGGTGTCACTTAGCCTGCCTCACAAAGGGTCCTTGCCTACAAGGCTCGCCCTAGCCTATGGGAACCCACAGCCCACCTACCACACCCAGACACCTCCAATGCGCGCAGAGTCAGATGGATGTGACTGTACTCACCCCCTTGTGGCTGCTGTGATGCCCTCAAGTGCCCATCCAACTCCGGATACGCCACCGCCAGGATCCGGAACATCAGGGGGGTCATGGTGCGACGGGCACCCCTCCCACGTTGGGAGGCCATCCCCAGCTGGGCCTCCGCCGTCTTCTTGCTCCAGCGGCCAATGTCCTCCCATCTTTTATGGCAGTGGGTGCTCCGTCTGTGGTGGACTCCCAGGACCCGGACGTCCTTGGCAATGGCACGCCAAATATCCTTCTTCTGGTGGGCGCTGACCTACAGGAATAGTACAGGGGAAAAGGTACAACATTATTTGTCCGGACCGTCACAGTCATTTGCCCACGCTCCCACCCTTGCCCTGACGCACATACACTCACCGTCGGATCATGCATGCCTCATCCCCCCCCCCATCTCCCATCCACACCACTCCAAATAGGCATTGCCCATACAGCATGCTCACAGTGTACTCACCTGTTTGTCTGGAGGACCGTAGAGTAGCGTGTACTTGGGGAGGACCCCATCCACTAGTTTCTCCAACTCCTCCGATGTGAAGACAGGGGCCCTTTCCCTAGACACATGAGCCATCGTCACTTCCAGACTGAGGCCACAGCAGCACTTGCAGTGTAGGTCCTCTCCTGTTGAAGATCAGGTATCAAGTGAGTGAACAGAGAGAAAATGGCGGTCACGTCCGCGGCGGTGCGTACCGTCACCACCGGCGTACATCGTCATTGGCTCCTGGGACCCATAGGGTCCAATGTTAACCAATGCAGGATTGCGCCGCGGTCTTCGACCGCCTACCGCGACGGTGTACAACGCCAGCGCAGTTACCTCATATCCCCTTGTCCCACATTACAGGTCAGGCAGCCGCCATTTCAGGGGGCCACATGGCATTATTTTTAAATGCGTCACACATATCTAGGCCTTCCATACACACCAAGACAGGCACATAGCGGATTGACAAATGTGTGCAATAAAGTTGTTGTTTTAGTACCTCAGTGTCGGCTGACCCTCTGCTTACTGTTCTCATCCATAGGGCACGTCCGCTGGGGCAGGTGGTTAGATGGCGGTATCCTCCGGTGTACAGACCGCTGGTGGACCTGTCGACAATGGAAGAGCGACATGTAACAGTCACCTACATACTTGATCGTGCCACAATCCAGGAACTGTGTGCCTAGTTGGAGCCAGACCTGATGTCAGCTATCCGCCATCCCACAGGAATCCCCCCTCTAGTGCAGGTCCTGCCAGTACTCCATTTCCTGGCAAGTGGGTCTTTTCAAACAACAGTAGGCATAGCATCAGGGATGTCCCAGCCAATGTTCTCAAACGTGTTGTCCAGAGTGCTGTCTGCCCTGCTGAAACACATGCACAGCTACATCGTTTTCCCTCAGGTGGAGGATTTACCTACAGTGAAATGTGACTTCTATGCCCTGGGACATATCCCCAACATCATACGTGCCATTGATGGGACACATGTGGCCTTGGTACCCCCCGCAGGAGTGAACAGGTGTACAGAAACCGGAAGAGCTACCATTCGATGAATGTGCAGATGGTGTGTTTGGCCGACCAGTACATCTCCCATGTGAATGCCAAATTTCCTGGCTCAGTGCATGACGCTTACATTCTGAGGAATAGCAGCATCCCTTATATGATGGGGCAACTCCAGAGGCACTGTGTGTGGCTATTAGGTGAGGACAAGGACCCTATACAGTGTGAATAGTTGTCTGGGTATGGGGTTGTCCCTACGGGTTAGTGTGTGTCTAACAGTTGTCCCCCGACATTTGCAGGTGACTCTGGCTACCCCAACCTGTCATGGCTACTGACCCCAGTGAGGAATCCCAGGACAAGGGCAGAGGAACGCTACAATGAGGCACATGGGCGAACTAGGAGGGTTATAGAGGGGACCTTCGGCCTCCTGAAGGCCAGGTTCCGTTGCCTCCTTATGACAGGTGGTTCCCTATACTACTCACCAAAGAAGATGTGCCAGATCATCGTGGCCTGCTGTATGCTGCACAACTTGGCTTTGCGACGACAGATGCCTTTTCTGCAGGAGGATGTTCCAGAAGGAGGTCTTGTGGCAGCTGTGGAGCCTGTGGACAGTGAAGAAGAGGAGGCAGAAGAAGAGGACATAGAACAACGTGATCCAGCAATACTTCCAGTGAGACACAGGTAAGAAGACATCACTGCCTCCTACATCTGATAAAATTGTTCGACCTATCATCTGTCTGTCACATTCACCCAGTGTATGGACCCTAATTTGTAACTTTCCCTTTTGATTTCACAGATGTGGGTCCCACTGTGTGACCTCTGCTATGTTACCTCATGGACTAGAGCTCTGTGACATAGGTATGTTGACAATACTGAACCGTGTTCCCACTGCCACTGCCTCCAGGGCCCTGCTGTTCTTGGGGTGGCGGGTTAGCCTGGGTTCCCTGTAGTGGTGGACACACTGCTGCTTGACGTGTCCTGGGGACAGAGGTATGGGCCGCTGGGTGGGTGCTGTGCTGGTGTTTCCTGAGGGGGGAGGCTCTGTGGTGGCCTGTGACTGTGTGAGGGGAACCGACTGTCCCGAGGTCCCAGATGAGCCGGGCTGGCCATCTTGATCCAGTTGGACAGAGCTGCTGTCATCACTGTGGGCCTCTTCTGTGGGGGGAGTGGACATGTCTGGAACCTCATGTCCGGTGACGTTGGATAGGGGTCCTGCAGGGGTGTAAAGGCATGATTATTGCATCTGTGTGTGCCATGGTGTGCAATGGGTGGGTGACCCTGTACCCCAGTGCTTACATTCTTGTGTAGGATCTTGTGTGATAATTGTTTAGGGGTCTGTGTGGGTATCTGTAGTGGACATGCATTGGTGATGGGTGTCCATGCTTTGTTGTTGCATGCAGGGCTTGGTGTTGGGATGTGTAGTTTGTGATAGTGGGACATATGTGAGGAGTTGGAGTGATGGGGTGAGGGCGAGGGTGGGGGTATGTGATAGAATGCAGGTAGGGTGGGGGATGAAGTAGTGAAAGATTTGACTTACCAGAGTCCATTCCTCCAGCTACTCCTGCGAGGCCCTCAGGATGCAGTATAGCCAAGACCTGCTTCTCCCATGTTGTTAGTTGTGGGGGAGGAGGTGGGGGTCCGCCGCCAGTCCTCTGAACTGCAATGTGGTGTCTTGAGACCACGAAACGCACCTTCCCCCATAAGTCGTTCCACCTCTTCCTGATGTCATCCCGTGTTCTTCGGTGCTGTCCCACTGCGTTGACCCTGTCCACGATTCTGCGCCATAGCTCCATCTTCCTAGCTATGGAGGTGTGCTGTACCTGTGATCCGAATAGCTGTGGCTCTACCCGGATGATTTCCTCCACCATGACCCTGAGCTCCTCCTCAGAAAACCTGGGGTGTCTTTGCAGTGCCATGGGGTGGTGTGGGTGATGTGTGAGGTGGTGTGTGTTGTGATGTGTGGGGTGATGTTTAGGGGTGTGTGGTGTTTTGTGCGTGGATGTGTATGTGTGATGGTGTTGTGTGCTTCTGTATGCTGGTGTGGTCTTTGCTTTGCTGTCTCTCTGCTTCTTCCAAATTGTTCTTGTAAGGGTTTGTGGGTAATGTGGGTGTGTGTTTTATATTGTATTGGGTGTGTGGGAGTGGTGTGAGTATGTGTATCAGGTCTGTGTATTTCGATTTGTCCAATGTGGTAGTGTTTTGTAAATGTGTGTGTATTTTGAGAGCATCGGTTTGTACCGCCAATGGAATACCGCGGTTGAAAGACCGCCACGTAGATTCGTGGGTCATGATAGTGTGGGCGTATTCCTGTTGGCGTGACAGTGGAGGTTTTGTTATCACCAGTTTATCACTGACCTTTGATGTGGCGGACTTGTGTGGGTGTCTAGATTTTGGCGGATTCTGAGCTGTGGGTCGTAATAGCTGTGGCAGGATTCGGCGGCCGCGGCGGTGTGTTGGCGGTCTTCTGCACGGCGGTTAGCGGGATTTACCGGCAATGTTGTAATGAGGGCCATAGTCTTCACTAGAGGAGAACAAGTGCTCATCCGTCGTCCGAGCAAACTGCTCATGTGTGCCACGTATGCTACCTGTTGAAGTGCAGATTCAGCATTTGGCGCAACTCCAGCCAGTGTGAATCTTTTGGAGATAAAGAAAGCTACACTGAGATGTAACTGGCGGGTACCCAGGCTGGGGAAGACGCTGCAAATACCACATGGAGATCTAAGGTGGGATGAGATCTTTCATGGAAGGTCTCTCAAAACATCAACAGCACAATTTCAAATAAATGATTGACTAAGGATCCCTGGTCATTATAAGTGTAGCTGTTGATGGGACAGAGCTGGCTGCTATTGGTTACTGCCAAGGAGTCTCTGCGCAGATTAACATGGTTGCGACTCTTCACCCTAAAACCAGATACGCAACAGAAATCCATAAATCTTCTTTTCTCTGGTAGAGGATTTCTTATCACACAGATGAAGAGATGATAATAATGAAAAATATAACAGAGACCCTCAAACTTTAAGTGTGGAGGAGGATGAGAAAGGCTTTTTAAATCACCAATTCAAAGCAAAGAACACCGGGTCTGCCCTCTTATGGTTTAACACCGTTGCTCACTATACCAACAACAGGGCCAGAGGTATCCATACCAGAGGAAGTCCTCAAAATTCAAACCTGCACCAGCTAAACCATCCAGTTCCAAAGGAATTCCCCAAGCCACAGCAATTGACATCCTTTCACTCCTTTCTCCCCTCTGTTTGCAAACTCCAGTGATGGAAAGTATTATCTTGTCACCTAGAAGACTAGAGTCTCATAACATCAGACAAATGAGTACTGAACATAATGAGTCGGGTGGGTTGTTATGTTTAAAGGCCAAACCACCATCTGTGCCCCATTTTTACAAAAGAGAAATCAGTTTTGTTAAAGAAAACAAAAAAAGATAGGGGATATACACCAGATATTTCTTAGTTTGCATAAAGGGACTGAACCTCAACTTACATTTTATCAGCAAATATTTAGAGAGAGAAAGGTTGGAGGTGATGATGCTCCATCAAATATATCCTCAGTGGAAAGAGAAGATTTCACATTACAATAGCAAAACACCACAGAAAGTTTTCCAGGTTTGTGGCTGGCAGTCCACACTGACAGTTTGCAGTACTACTGTTCGGTCTGAAATCAGCACCACAAATGTTCTCAAATTATATGGCAATAATAGCTGCTCACTTCAGAAAAAATGCACATTTGTGTATCCCCAGCTTGATGAATAGCTTCTCAAAGTCCATAATTTGTCCAGGAACAGAAATAGGACTTTCAAAAGACTGTATCCCTGCTGCAGAGGTAGGGGCTCCAGATACATTTGCAAAAATCAAGAGCATCTCCAGTGCAACGCTTATCCTATCTAGTGGCCACAATAGATACAATCAAAGGAAAAGTACTTATTTTAGAGTATCAATTGTTACCCATTAAGACCAAATGTCACCAATTGATCAACAGTGACAAACCAATGGTTCAACATATTTTGAACTCCTCTGCTCCATGGTATCCAGTAACTACATATGCCAAATGTAAGGCTGCATATGAGGCTACTGCAGCACTGTCTCAAAATAAGTAGTCACAGAAACAAGGCAACTGGGGCAACAAGCTGCGTAAGACTGTACCAGCAAAGCAATCTCTAGTGTGGTTTTGCAAACAGAGGATCCCTTCAAAAGTGTAGGAAAGTAACACCTTTCTGACATTGTTACCCCCACTTTTTGCCTGGTGACAGTGTGTTTAGACTGTAGTACACTGGGGTCCTTCTAACCAGGACCCCAGTGTCAGTGTTCTCTCCCCTAAATTGAGTTGGTAAGTGACTTTTAAACCCCAGAGTTGGCATACTGGTGTACCTATGTAAGTCCCTAGTATATGGTACTTAGGTACCTAAGCCACTGGTACACCAGGAGTCCCCCATGGGCTGCAACATGTTTAGTGCCATCCATGGGGGCCCATGCAAACTGTGACTTCAGGCCTGCCATTGCAGCCTGCATGAATTGGTGCATGCATCTTTCATCCCAGATATAAGGCTTGCCTTATATCATGGTCACTGGACTCTGACCCTGTAAGGTAGGCCCTTTAGCTCAAGGGCAGGGTGCTTGGTCCTCAGTGTCAGGCACCCCTGCATCAGCAGAGGTGCCACTACAAAGCCCGGACTCCATTTTGTGGGCTTTGTAGGTGCAGGTAAGCAATCTTAAGGTATGTAGTGGACACTGGTCAACACAAGATGCCCGACTACATAATGTCTTCACCGAACCTAGTTGTGTTTGGTATCAAACATGTTGGAATCATGGCACTATATTGATTCCAGTGCTAGTTGCATGATACAATGTCCTCGGGGGGTTCCCTAGAGGATCCCCATATTTGCCTGTACAGTCTTGCAGGGTCTGCATGCCAGCCCGTGCTGCTGCCGACCCCAGACACTGTTCTGCCTTCCTGCAGCTGACCTTAACTCAGGCAGGGGAAGGCAGAAAAAAAATCCTGTCGAGTAGAGGTGTGACCACCTCTCCTTTGGAAATAGGTGTCACTGGGGTGAGTGTGCTTCTGAGCACCACCAGACTGCTTTGAAGAGCACATTTGGTGCCCTCCTTGCATAAACCGGTTTACTCCAGTGCAGGAGCCCTCGGCTCTCGCTCTGGCGCGAAACCACACAAAGGGCAGGGGAGTGACCTGTGACCACCCCCCTGTATAACCCCTAGCTCTGCCAGGTGGACACTTGATTCTGGAAACAAGATGAGCAGATGCCCATGGGAGCATATGACTAGTTAGTCCAGCTGGGTGACGTCCCTGACCCCCCCGATAGGTGGATCACAGCAGTTAGTGTCCAATCCCCCTTCCTGGGTTACTTAATTGCTCCCTTGAGGTTGTGACTTTAGATTTGTCTGCAAGACTTCAAGACTCATCTACAAATCTCCTCTGCAAGACACTTCTACAACCTGGACACCGGAACTTCTGCTGTTCTTTGCTGGAACTGAGAGCAAGATTGTATCCAGTAGGAGGGTTCCTGCTGCAAAAAAAATTCCACGTTTTGCAAGTCTTCTGAAAACCCCATGGACATGCTTTCTCCAGAGTCACAAGGACTCTGCCTGCACTTAGAGAAGCAAGAAGGAATCTCCTTTGGAGTGAAGGAGTCAATCCCCTGCATCCACAGGCCCTTCAAAGACGACGACGACTACCGGTTTGTGGATCCTGCGGTCCCATGGACTCTTCAAGGTTCTACACCACGGGTGGTGGTTCTGTGGCTGACCAGAGGTCTGATCTGTCTTTGCAACTGAGAAGTCTCTGGTCCCTCATTGGAGCTGCTTGGCTGGAACCCCTGTGCACCACGTCTGTTTGTTGTTGCCAAGGGTTGTTGGTTCTTCAGGCCAAAGACCTCCTAGCTCCAAGAAGCCCTAGCCTCCAGCACTCTCTAGCTCTAAGAACAACATCCTCTCTGCAACTCCTGCGATGTGGGCATCCCTCTTTGCTGTCCTATTAAGGCCTCCCTGCGACTCCTTGTGGCTGCTGCCAGAGGGTCCTGCTGGGGACTCCATCATTTCCTGCTGACTCTCCTGCTTGCTGTGTGTTTGCCCTGACCTACCTGCAAAGGTTGGGTCACCTGTACCTTGTTGGTCCCCACAAATCCTGCAATTCTTGTGCAAAGCGTCCCTGCATTTGCCAGGGCTTGTTGGTGGTCTTGCTGTCTACTGACCTCTCTGCAATCCAGCGACAGGTGTGGGACAGCTCGTAGACAACTCCAGGGATCTTTCTGCATCACCTGGACTCCATAGCTGCACTTTTTAGACCACCGTCAAACAGAAAACCATCTCCAAGAAGGGTGGGCATTGCCCTCCTGCACTGCCTGGGCACCTCTGGGTGGCCTTGACTCTGTCCCCTCTTTCCTTATGTCTGCTTCTACAGGAATACAAGGTCTCCATTGACTTTAACAGGAGGTTCCAACACAACTTCACCCCTATGCACCTGGGATCCCTGGTATAGGTACTCTACTGTTGTCTTCCATGGGTGGGGGCACTATCCAACCTCCCTTGTCCCAACGGGTTTCCGCGGGGTGCTCTGGGAAGGGTCCTAGAAATCGAAAACTCCAAACGTGACTTCTCCATGTTATCCTATGGACACTGACCTGGGGTTACAACCCTGCACACGGGTGCGTGGGGAATCCTATCTACTTACCTTTTATAGGTATTCCTATGCCTCCCCAGTCCTAAGGGTTCTTGGGTGGTAGTTTGGGTTGGGAGTGATTTTCCCATTCCATTTGTAATATATGGTTTGCACCCCCATAAGGGTACATGTTATTAAGTATATTTTTGTATGATCCTATCTCCGGTTAGGAGATATACCAAAGTTAATTCTAGTGTGTGTGTGTTACAATAAATATAGAATATTTGTTCTTTCCTGTGTGTATATCACTGACTGACCTGTGTGGCATTTGTAACAGCTTTAGATCCTCCTGGATAAGCCTTAGCTACTCTCCATAGCTACCCTTTGAGTGCTCTGATTATCTAGAACCTTCTATACTATCACTAAGGGTTGCCTGGACTCAGTACATGGTGCTTCATCTATAAGTGTACACCATATGCTGAACAATCCTCCTACAAAAGGGAGTTATTTTCCAAAAATAAAGTTTGTAAGAAATTAAATTAGTATTTGGGGTGGGTGACTACCCACCTCAAGAAATATCTATGACCCTTATCAAGTTAAACCCTCAAAGTCAATAAATTAACTTTAGCTCAATACCCTGGTAGCTATTGTGCAGAGCAGAGAGATTTAAATTAGGGAAATGTGTAAAGTATTTATGCAGTACCAAAACAGGAATAAAGTTGAAATGCAAACTAAGAAAAGTTTCAAACCGAATGAATTAGAAAAATAGACTAAAATTTAATAAGCAAAATAACACCAAAATGACAAAAATATAACAAGGGGAACCACAGATATGAATCTGTAAATTTTTAAGTAGTAGTAACAGCAAGAAGCATAAAGTGTCAATTATTGTCAATGTTCGCTGCAGACCAGGACCTAGGCAGAATTTGATGCTGATGGAGCAAGTGTTGGATTCACCAAACAAGTTTGTCCTGTTCAAAGATTTTACTTTTCGACTTTATTCCCAATCTACCTCAAAAGTATACTTTTAAAGCCCCTGGGACCTCAATGGAGGCACTTAGACAGTCACAGGGTACTAGGCAGAGGCCAACAGCAGGGTCTAGTCTGAGCCCAGTGTCTACCAATCAGCTGGACAGTTGCATGTAAGGCCTCTTGTAGCTTGTTCTATCTCTGTCGCTTTAACAAGAGTCAGCCTTATGACCCTTGGAGTCTACATCCTTGTCCTGGGTACAAGATGGAGTAGGTCCAGTCCTATGGGGCTCTTCTCAGATCACAGGCAGCAGTTTTAGTCCTCAGGTCCAGGAGTTTTCTGTCCTCTTCTGATATTCCTCAGGTCCATGAGTGTTCTGTGCTCTCTGGATCTTCCTCAGTTCCAGAAGCATTCTGTCCTCTTCTGATCTTCTGCATGTCAAGGACTGTTCCCAAGTAGGTGCCTGAAGATGCCTGAAGATGCTGTTTTTGTGCCTGGCATGAGCTAGTGGGTGGGAATAACGTCTGGGCACTCTCTAACCATTGTGATAAAAGTTCCTGAGGTAAACAGAACCAATTTGGAAACTTTTAAGATGGCTAAAGTGTTCATCCACACTGAACTTAGGCTCTGAGCGTTGGGGAGAATGTGGGGAGTGTACTATGATAATCCTAGAGCACTCCCACATCTAACACAAATCCAATTTGAGGCAACCAGTGCATCCACAATAAACCCAGAGATAGAAGTCTGGTAGAACAAAAATAGATCTTTCCAGCAACTGGAAATTGGATGCACAACAACTGCCCCCAGTGTTACATGTAAAACCCAAACACAGAAGTCTGGTGGGACAAAGCAGGTCCTTCAGCAACAAGGCAGCGCATACACAATAATTATCTTTGCATCCTGTTCTCTGTCTCTCATGTGCTCCTAAGTGTAATATGTAAACTCAGAAGACCTGTCAAGCAGGATTTGACACTCAAGCAGGATTCAACACTATAATGTCAAAAAGGATGCTCACAGCCCTCACAACCTGCATATTTGGTGAGGTTCTGATTCTGAAGGCAGTGCACACTCCAGCACATGCAATCACCATGCAAGACATCTTTGTGAAATGGGTAACCTCGCCCTTGATCTAATCAAGGCAGCTCCAACCAACAAGCATTTGCAATGCAATAGGTCTCACATTTTCTTGTGTTAGAGCTATTGCAATTGTAAATTCATAACTAGACTTTTCTTGCCACATAAATTGGTCAACCCTGCCTCATACTTTTGTCTTTTCCTGCCATATAATTCCAGTGGCCTTGCATATAACTAAACCAATTCCATTTACCTTCTACCTCTATCTCCAGCAAAAAATGAAATTGTTGCTATTTAGCATCCTTATTTAAATCTGACATACTAATTCCAAAAGAATACCACGTTCACCACCCCGCCATCAGAGTTGCTGTCTGGCTAACACAATTCCCCAAAAAAGACACAAGACAGCCACAGAGGAGAAATAAACTAGAAGGGTCACCCAAACATAACAAGAGTGTTCAAACAGTTATAGTGTAATAAGGAAGTACAGTTTGCCTGAATCATGGTCATAATTGTAATAAGGAGACATTATTAAAACATATACAATTATCATATAAACCTTTATCAGAAATACATTTTTGGCATTAGACTGTAATGCTCAAAACACCATAACAAAAATATCACTTGTAAGAAACATGGTCATGTAACCATATTGGTAGCCTCTAAATGGCATAACCCCCTGAAAATAACGGGTAAACGGAATGCAATGTAACCATATATTTAGCCCCTTGAGGGGACATTGCATTACACAATTTCAACGCTAGCAGATCTATTATAATGACATTACAAACAAGGCCTATAAAACATAACTTTGTTCCGCTATAAAACAAAATGCTCCCACCATGAGGCAGCTTAAAGAGATAATGAATGGTGGAAGGGGTTATTATTTTGGAGCCCCACTAACGTAGTGTGGGGATCCAAAGATGATGCAGACAGAAAGAACATGTCTTGCTGAACATTTTGGTGGTGGTCCCTGTATAAATGTTGCCTCTTTTTGGCATGGCTATTCGGATCACAGGTGCATGGTTACCTCCACTTTTTGGAGGCACCAACTACAACGACGACCGGCTGCATGGATCTGCTCTCTTCCGGAACTGCG
This sequence comes from Pleurodeles waltl, assembly GCF_031143425.1. Classification (NCBI taxonomy): domain Eukaryota; kingdom Metazoa; phylum Chordata; class Amphibia; order Caudata; family Salamandridae; genus Pleurodeles; species Pleurodeles waltl. Next base: position 1,365,254,249 of record NC_090446.1, read on the forward strand.
TAGATTCTGCATCACTGGAGTGGTCCCCTTGAGCCTCTCTACCAGCTGTCCAACTTGGGAGACGGCAAGCTCCTGCCTCCCCGCTCAGGACAGTAGGCTTGTTTGCTCATCCTCCAAAGGATCTTCAGACTCCGTGTACCCCCAGCCTCCAGCACTCCTTCCTCCAAAGCAGTCTCCTCCCTGCTGCTCCAGCGACATGGGACTCCTCTTCAGGTGTGCTGAGTGGGCCTCACTGCGACTCCTGTGTCTACTGCCAGTGGGTTGCCTGTGGGGGCTGCTTCCTCTTCTTGTGACTCTCCCAGCTGCTGAGGGTCACCCTGAACTCCCCTCCTTGGGTCGAGACCCCTGGACCTTGCTGGTCCTCTTCAGCCCTGCAAACCTGCTTCTCTGTCTCTTGCATTTGCCAAGGCTTGTTGGTGGTTTTCCAGCACCACTAACCAACTGCATCTCGGCCCCCAATGTGGGACATCACTTGCATCACTTCTGGGACTCCTTTTTATCTCCTGTGCTGCACTGCTGACCTTCTTTGTCCACAATCGACCTGGTCCTGCATCCACAGAAGGGTGAGTAGTGGCTCCTGCCACAACCGGACTTTCCATCTAGAACTGGACTTGTTCCCCTTCCTTTGCAGGTCCTCTTCTGTCAGGATCCAACTTTGGGTTCATCTAGTCTTGGTTGCGTCTTGCACAATCTTTTTCCAAAGTCCTCCTGTTAGTTTTGGCTAAAACCAGGTAATTACGTCTGCTCTCCTGGTCGCTGGGGGTCACTCTCGCACTCACCTCTTGGAGTTCCTAGTTCCTCCAGCTCCCTTCTACTGATTCCACTTCCTTGGGTGGGGGACTGCCCTCCATATTCCACTGTTTTGCTACTGCTTATTGTTTTCTATGCTATTTCTTTATTTTCTATAATAGTGTGTTTACTTACTTCCAGTTGGGGGATTGCCTATTCAGTATTCTAGTATTTGTGATGCAAAAATAAAGGTACTTTATTTTAGTAACACTGTGTGATTCTTTCATGTGTGATAGTGCTGTATGACTATAAAGGTATTGCATAAGCTTTGCATGTCTCCTAAATAAGTCTTGGCTGCCCATCCACACCTACCTCTAGAGAGCCCTGCCTTCCTAGACCCTGTCTACACTTCACTAATAAGGAATACCTGGACCTGGTTTAAGGTGATAACACCATAGGTGCTCACCACACACCAGGCTAGCTTCCTACAGTCCCATTGTCCTAGGACCAACAGAGGCTGAGTTATGAGCAAAACTGTTTTGTCAAACTAATCCCCTGCGAAGCATTATGGGCAAGTTTCTGTGTGCCACAAATATTTTATTATGTTGATATGACTGTAATGCTTGGAACAGCCCCTAAAGAACACCACAATGAAAACAGCATTTGTAAGAAACGTCGTCATGTAACTATATAGTTAACCCCTAGAGGGCATAACCACACAAAAAGAAAATAATATTAAATAATGTAGTGTAACAATATATTTAACCACTAGAGAGCGTATTGCATTACATATTTTCTGGAGTAGCAGGCCTATATAAATAATAATATTACAAACAAGGCCCTTAAAACACAAACTACTCTTAGCTGTAAAACAAAAGCTCCAGCCATGAGAGCACTTAAAAAGACACTGAATGGTGGGAGGGGTTATTATTTTGGGGTCCCCACTAACCTAGTGTTGGGACCCAAAGGTGATGTAGACAGAAACAGCACATCGTGCTGAACGTTTTGGTGGTCGTTCCAGTGTCCCAGTGTTGAAGTAAGCCTCAGCAAGGCCTACTAGTGCAAGGGGTTCACCCTTCTCTGCACAAAGTCCTCAGACCATATAGGAAGAAGTTGGCACAGAAACTGAAATAAAAGACAAAGTTTATTAAACCTCATGAGGTGGTACTACAGTTCAAACAGCACCCTTCGGTAATGTTTGAAGTAGCACACTGAACTGAGAGAGCATGGTCCTTTTATACCCACGCAGGGGCTAAAAGGAGGTGGTACAATTATAGAAGCAAGACTTGCATACATGTAAGGTCAAGTGGAAATGCACAGTCGACAGGTAGGAGGGGCTAACAGTTTTCAAGGACTAACAGCTGCAGACCTTACTGGGCATGTGCGAAAGTGGGAGATGCTAAATATAACTTGTCACTAGGCAGATTTTCAAGAGTAGTTAACAGAAAGGTAGGACAGAGCACATGGTGAGCACATGGCAGCATGTGGCAGAGAAAATGGCTGCCATGAATACAAAATGGATTCCGCGAAATGTTCACAATAGTTACTAAATACAAGATGTCTTCTGCTAATGCATAATCTAATCGCTATTAAGTTACAACAGACGACCCTTTCAGCATTAGCTGAAGACATTCGTCTTTCTGGGATAATCTAAATATTCATCTTGTATATTTATGCTCATCATTTCAGCTATTTCCTTATCTAACATGTGTTGTGCTTTCATTTCTGTAATATTTCTTTTGGTAGGCATACAAGCAGTAATACACATGGAGCAGAACATTGGACCACACTGAATACAGATACAGCGTGTGAAAAATATTGCAATCATTACACACAGGATAGTCAGTAGTTTCCAGCCCCAGGCGGAAACAAGAGCCCAAAACCATCCAGAAAAAGTCCAAGTACCAGTCTCTGTGTGGATTTCTGCAGCAATTTTATGCAATTTAGATATTGCATCATATACTGAAGGTGAGTGATCTGGAACAAAAACACAGCAACTACTACCGATGATGCGACATGCACCACCTCGATCAGCTAATATCACATCTAGTACCATACTATTTTGGAGCGCTACAATCCTCGTAATTTGGAGGTCCTCAGTGATATTCCCAAGTGCCAGAGCTGCCTGATTGGTAACAGCTTCCACAACCCTAGTCAATCGTCTCACTTTCCTACTGTTTAACGCAGCACCCACAAAGGAGAACAACCCTAAATTAAAATCAACATATTGTTGCAGGCTAGTATCTGTTTGGTCTACCTCATTTGTACTTATTGCCCTTTTATATCTATTTTTAATGATGTCATTGAACAGTTTAAAATCTCGGTGATATGATGCAGGGGCCAAAAACACAGGGGGTAATAGAAAAGATACATAACACACACCTGACCACCCAACAGGTAGTTGGTAATATCCATAGTTACCACAAACAAAATATGTATTATGTGAAGCTGTAAAACTACTATTATTTACACCCTCAATAGTTAAAATCAAGGTACAATCGCTTATCCCTACTGGAATTCGCCCACTGCTACGTATACAGAAATCTGCTTTAGTTTTTGTAACAGAAATCACAAATTGTTCTTTCTTGTCAGAGTCTCTTATATTTGTGAAGACATATGGTATTGAAACATTGTCCGGTTGATACTCTTCCCATTCCCATTTAGTTCCTTTGGCTTGGGGATACCCATCTTTGTCTTGGTAGCATACTTTATTAAGGCGAAAAAGAAGTCCGCCCTCTGTACGTTTTGCAGATGCAAACAAAAGCGTATACCAAGCTTGACAAGAACCATTGTGTGAAAAAGGAAGAGGAATGAAAGGTGTTCCTCCTTTCTTTTGATGCGCAGGTATCATTCCACATACCCAACAGTTAGTAGTATTTGTAGCATTAGGAGTATGATGCAACATCTGAATGAAAGTATTATTGAAGTACGATTGACGGTGCTTCTGCTCCTGATAGGGAAGCGTAAAGTAATAGTGATCCTCTGGTACTGGAGTAGTGGCAACAAAATACTCACGACAACAACAAACCCCATAGTACTAATGATCAGTTTGTTATTCATTTTAGCAACAGTGATAATCGACCCTTTCAGAAATTAATTAAAAACAATCGTTGGAGCTCTTATCCCTGGGCAGCCGCTGATTTCTTCACCACGGGCCAAGACGGGTGTCACTACTCTAATGCATGGGTGATCCCCCCCCCCCTTGCCACACTGGCTCTCCGTTTCACTAACCCAGGGCGGTAGCTCAACCAGTTTTTTTCAAAACTATTTCAGATTCTTTCCTCGGTCTTAAATTATATCGCGACACTCCAGAAGTCGTATGGTCCGGGAAGACCTCTGCAGATTCGTCAGGTGATATAGCACGGCCTTTCTCCGTAGTCAAAATCTCTCGATGATCGGTCAGCACAGCAGGTTCCACCAAGGTAAGTAGCACTCTCTTGAGGTGAGTACTATGGACCCAATTCTTTCGGTTCGTTACTCGAACTGCTGTCCTTGTCGCAAGGAGCACCTGTTCTGGGCCTCGCCACCTTGGTTCCAAGCTGCTTGATCTTTCAAAGGACTTAATCATCACCTGGTCACCAGGTCGGAGTTCATGGCCTTCACCTTTAGATCTGTCAGGAAGTGCTTCTCGAACCTGTTGATGAATAGAAACCAAATTGTCGGTTAACTGTGCCAATAAGGTACATCATATACAGAATTTGGCTTAGGAACTCCCCAAATGTTCATTGGCCTCCCAAAAACCACTTCATAAGGACTAAGGCCGATTTGAGAGTGTGGCACTGACCTAATAGACAATAATGCCAACGGTAATGCATCCGGCCAAGTTAAGGATGTGGAAGCCTGTATCTTCGCTAACTTCAGCTTCAAAGTAGCATTATACCTTTCCACCAACCTTGCTGATTGTGGGTGGAAAACCGCATGGAACTTCTATTTGATCCCTAATCCTTTCAGGACATACTTAATAACTTCCCCAACAAAATGAGGTCCGTTATCATTCCATAAAAGTCTGCAAACACCAAACCTAGGGAAAAATTCTTTCAGAAGCATCTTCACTGTGGTAATGGCAGTATTATCCTTTGTGGGGTACGCCTCTATCCATTTACTGAAGGCACATACCCCCACCAAGACATACTTTAAATTGTTGCAGCGTTCAAGCGGAATATAATCCATTTGTAGAACTTCAAAAGGTGCAGTTGGTGTAGCAAACCCTCCCGCAGGAGTACGTGTCCCTTTTCCAGGATTGTATTGTAAACAGATCAAACAAGACTGTACTACTCTCTTAGCTGTACTGGAAATTTCTGGATGCTCTCAAACTTGCGTAAGCAACTTTGTTATTGTTGAAGCTCCAACATGTGCCAGCCCATGTGCCATCTGAACCATAGGTTGTACAAAAGCTATAGGCAATTTCCATTTATCCATCTGCTTATTCCGCCAACAGCCCTCATCATCCAATTCTCCTTCTTCAGACCATTGCTTACGTTCTTTCACAGAAGCAGATTTCTGTATAACTAATATGTCTTGTCTAGCATTATGCCAACGTTCAGCTTGTGACTTCACTACATGCATAGAAGTAGTATTACGCTGCATCGCAGTCTCACATGCTACGCGGTCCGCAAGAGCATTACCTTGCCCTATCTTATCGGTCACTTTCTTGTGTGCACTACATTTCACAATAGCTAGTTTCTTTGGATATTGCAATGCAGTCAAGAGGTTATGCACTAATTCTCCATGCATTATCTGTATCCCGTGGGATGTGAGAATGCCTCTCTCCTTCCAAAGCAAACCAAAATCATGAGCCACTCCCAAAGCATAGCGGCTGTCTGTATAAATGTTCACACATAAGTCAGTACTAAGCTCACATGCTTGTGTCAAAGCTATTAGTTCAGCTGCTTGAGCTGACTTCTGTGGTATACGAGCTGTCTCCACTACTGTGTGTATTGTGGTGATTGCATATGCAGCTGAGGTCGTACCGTCTGGCAACTTCAAACAAGACCCATCAACCCACAGTTCCCCGTCTACATCTGGAAGGGGCGTATCTTGTAAATCAATATGACCCTTTGTCTGTTCTTCGGTAAGGAATATACAATCATGTGTTTCTTGTGACTGAGGCTGAGTCACCGGATATGGCAACAAAGTGGCTGGATTTAGTATTGCACATCTCTTCAGTGTAATGTGAGGAGCCAGCAATGTCAATTCATATCCTGTCATGCGAGCGCTAGTTAAATGTTGTGTCTTTGTTTGATTTAAAAGAGCATCAACCGCATGGGGTACTAACACCAACAGCTTATGTGACAAAACTATCCCTTCACTCTGACATATTGACACAGCTGTTGCGGCAACTGAACGAAAACACCCAGGCAACGCTCGAGCGACAGGGTCAAGTACTGCTGAAAAATATGCACAGGGACGCTGCTTATCGCCATGTGTCTGTACTAAAACTGACAATGCACATCCATCTTTCTCATGTACGTAAAGTGCAAAAGGCTTCATGTAATCTGGAGTACCTAACACTGGTGCTGAACAAAGGGCTTGTCGTAGCTGCCGGAAAGCAGTCTCACATTCATCTGTCCATGGGAGGGGCATTGGAGTATCTTTAGTCAAAAGTGCTAGCAAAGGTTTGACAATGTGTGAAAACCCTAATATCCATTGCCTACAAAAAGAAGTAAGACCAAGGAATGCACGAACATCTTTCTGAGTAGAGGGTACTGGTGTGTCTAAAATTGCTTAAATACGATCTGATTTAAGTGCACGGCCCTCCTTAGACAAAAGGTGACCTAAATAGGTTACCTTTGGTCTACAATATTGCAATTTCTTTTGTGACACTATGATGGTGTGAAGCAAGAAAAGAAAGTAAGGACAAAGTGCACTTTTAACATTGCTCAGGGGTATCAGCCGCCAACAAAATATCATCGACATATTGTATGAGAGCCACACCTTCAGGCAAAACAAAAGAATCAAGTTGTCGTTTTAACGCTTGACTATAAATACTTGGACTCTCAGTGTAGCCTTGAGGAACTCTGCAAAATCTATATGATTGTTTATTCAAAGTAAAACCAAACAAATATCGGCTGTCAGGATGAATAGGGATCGAAAAGAAAGCATTCTTCAAGTCTATCACAGAGAACGTAGTTGCTGTCGGGGGAACCAAAGTAAGAAGTGTCGTGATGTCAGATACCACAGGATATTGTGGTATCACAATCTTATTGACTTCTCGTAAATCAATAATGAATCGGTAAATCCTGGTATCAGTATCCTTTTTCAGAAAAGGAAGAATCGGACTGTTAACAAACATTGTACAGAACTTCCTCAACAACTCCAACTGCAATAAGATCATGCACAATTTGTGTGAGTGCTTCTTCGCCCTCCTGTGAAATTTTGTATTGAGGCAGACGTGGCAATACAGCTCCCTCCTTGACACTAATATGTACCGGTGGAATAATAATTTGTCCCACATCAGTATCTGAAGTAGCCCACAAAGTACTAGGGAGTGAAGCTAATGCAATATCCTCTTTAACAAGACAAACTCTTTCCATCACAGGATGATTATCATTTAAAATAACACGCACCCCCTCAGGAGAGCATCGTATTGTAGCCCTGAAATACTTGAGCATATCAAGACCCACAATATTGTCTGGTGTATTTGGAGAAAGCAAAAATGGACATGGAGCAGTAAATTTATCAACATGGAATGCAAGTGGTCGTGACAATGGGCTAGGGGAAGGTGTTCCATCGAAACCTATCGATGTAATGGTTAAGCCAGACAGGGGAGCCCTTGGAATCAATTGTTTAGACAAGGCGCTACGAGTAGCTCCTGTAATAACCAGAAACTGATCAGTAGAACCCAAAACATGTGCTGTAACATAGGGACCCCTCTGATCTACTGGAACTTCAACTGATTCCTTACCCCATCCTAGGCAATCCTATGCATAAGCAGAATCTTGGAAATCAGGCTGCACATGGTTAGACATCTGGTATTGGTTTCGTCTATCAAAAGTGTTAAACCCATCCTGCCCTCGTACATTAGCATTAACCCTAGCATGATCATTCATGCTTCTTCTAGGTCCTGAATATCCTGAGCGATTTCTCATTTGTCCCTGACCACGTGAACACTGCTGAACACGTAATGCTGGACAATCGGCAGCCCAATGCCCAAATTTCTTACAATACGCACACTGATCAACAGACAAATTCGAACGAGTGTAAGAAGAACCATAAGATCCACGTCCACCTCTAACACTACCTCTAAAAGGCAGACCATAAGCTTGAGCCAACATAACCTTTGTCTTTAATTCTTTAATCTTTTTATCCTCTCTACCTTTTGCTTCTAATTCCTGACGTTCATAATACTGAGCCATAGTCAAAAGAGAAACCGGAGTAGAGGTAGTCCATAAACTTTCACTAGCTTTTAGATGACTAGCTATTCCTGGTAACAGATTTGCGACATATTTATCGACAAACAAATGTCTGCCCGTATCATCTGACAATAACTGGCCGCTAAAATCATGAAATGCTTCTTCAAAGCGTGTAAAGAAATCAGAGACCGATTCATCTGCCTTTTGCTTACAAGACGCTAAAACAGTCCAATCTATCTTTTTAGGGGGAATAATCGTTTTTAACTCAACTAATATGGCTGCAGGAAGATCTAGAATCAACTGATATGGCTTTTTCGCAGGTTCCCTATCCCTGTCCATCTGTTCTAATTCTTTCCATGACGCCCCAAAAACTACACGACCATCAATTTTACGAACAGTTCTCCACATATCTTGCGGTAATATCAATCCAAAAAATAAATCAATGTCAGTCAAAGTCATAGTACAAGAACTAATTGCTCCCTCAACTTCCTCATAAAAGGCGGCTGGGTTTTTCCACGGGTCAGGTAATGCTGTTTTAAGTGCCATTACATCTGCCCTATTCCAAGGAGTATACACCCAATTATAAATAAAATAACCCTTAGCATCAACAGAAGTTTTATCATCACTTGTACCCAATCCTTTAGGAGGAACATACAAAGGCGCGGCCTCCCGCATTGGTTTCGCGTGAACTATCATAGTCTTATCTGTTCCGAAGATGGAAGCTTGCACCCCGCCGGTCTGAGATGTCCGTGCAACTACGTCCACAGCCCTTTTCTCCTCTTGCAAACGGACTGCCACAACACATAATTTCACCAAACACCTGATTGCATCAGCCACCTGGGAGAAAACAAAAAGACCATCACGCATTCGCTTATGATCAGCTGCTACATCATCGGGCTCTAACTCATCAGAATATTTCCGATATAGTTCAATAACTTCTGAGCCAAATGCCTCAGTAAAATATAGCTGCTCCTTTTCCGTCCACCCTTTCATGTTGTCTAAAAGTTCAGAAGCAGAGACAACGCTACGAATTGTTTTACGAGCAATAGATCTAAGCTCAGACGCACTGTCAGCAGGCAACATAGAGCGACTGTCTTGCATCTTCTGTTGCTCCGAACTGGAGACCTTAGCTAACTCATGAGGGGCAGAAGGAATGACATACGGAGGTGGAGGGCGATCTAGTAACAAAAAATCATCATGTGGTTTATTAAGGATAGGATAGAGAGGTTGCCTAACGGTGTATTGGCCAGTTACCTGTAATTTACGTTCTTTCTCTTCTAGCTCCTTTAAGTCATTTATTTCTTTCTTTCTCATTTCCAATGCTTTCACATATACATTCTTCCGCTGCTCTTTCTCAAGCAAGGCTTGCTCACGCTTCACTCGTCCACGCACTTCTTTCTCCCACATTCGTACACAGTCAAACATATCTTGTCTAGACTTTCGCTTACACATACATTGTTCCACATACTCAATCTTTCGCAAATCAAATGACCCATGCATAGGCCAACGTAACTCAGGATTCGCACGAGTGTATTTATTCCATAATGTGCTGTACATTATAGAAGAAAGACCATGTTTAACATACATATCTCTATTGGGCGTCCCCTCTGGGGGTGGCAGTTGCGATTCTTCCAGTCTCAAATTGGTACCATTACAAAAGCAACACATCCTACGAAGTGCGCTAAAAACAGGCATGCCAAAAATAGTGCAGAATATGCAATATTATAATCAAAGTAGCACTTAAGGTGCCGTTCAAATCAAAATTAAATTGGAGAAAATTCTCCTCATTACCTGCCTATATAAATTGCAATTTATATATTAATTCAAAGGACACAAATTGACTAGTCACCCAAAACACGAGAGCCACAGTAAGTAGTGCTAAACTTCATTACCAAACAAAGGCATCAAAACCCACAGCAAGTGCCGTAAAACGGCTCTTACCAATCACAGGGTGTCCAGGTTCCAACTGCCAAGTTCTAAAATCGACCAAATGGTCACTGCATGACGAATGAACAAAAAGGATCTCAGTCGAGGACCGGCGCCACCTGGATGGTCAAGTCAGAAAAAAGGGAAAAACACCGTGGTTGCCAAGACTCGGGTCTCCTCAGGCATTGATCGTCCGCAGCGAGATCCCAATCCTTCGTCGCGACCAATCCGTTGGGCGTCCGAGTCGCCGATGAGTCCCTGTTCGGGCGCCAATTTGTTGAAGTAAGCCTCAGCAAGGCCTACTAGTGCAAGGGGTTCACCCTTCTCTGCACAAAGTCCTCAGACCATATAGGAAGAAGTTGGCACAGAAACTGAAATAAAAGACAACGTTTATTAAACCTCATGAGGTGGTACTACAGTTCAAACAGCACCCTGCGGTAATGTTTGAAGTAGCACACTGAACTGAGAGAGCATGGTCCTTTTATACCCACGCAGGGTCTAAAAGGAGGTGGTACAATTATAGAAGCAAGACTTGTATACATGTAAGGTCATGTGGAAATGCACAGTCGACAGGTAGGAGGGGCTAACAGTTTTCAAGGACTAACAGCTGCAGACCTTACTGGGCATGTGCGAAAGTGGGAGATGCTAAATATAACTTGTCACTAGGCAGATTTTCAAGAGTAGTTAACAGAAAGGTAGGACAGAGCACATGGTGAGCACATGGCAGCATGTGGCAGAGAAAATGGCTGCCATGAATCCAAAATGGATTCCGCGAAATGTTCACAATAGTTACTAAATACAAGATGTCTTCTGCTAATGCTTAATCTAATCGCTATTAAGTTACAACACCAGGACCACCACAGGCTTGGTTATGAGCAAAAATGTTCTGTCAAAGTAATGCACTGCAAAGCATTATGAGGTGAGTTTCCTGAGTGCAGTGAATATTGTGGTATTGGCTCTCCCGCTGTGCCGGGAGAGATGCTTTTGCTTTGAGGATTTCTTTTGTATGTAAAGCATTTACCAATTTTAAGTGTTTTAAGGGGAGAGAAATGACTCTGATTAAGTAACTGTGAACAATGTGACAAGTGCTACAATACCGCTAATCAAGTTCACGCTGTGGTGCCTGTTCACGCTGTGAGTGCCATGGCTGCCATGCAACAGGAAGGGGAGAGACAAAAGAAAAAAAAATAGTTCTTCCATGCTGAAGAAGTTCGACGATCGTGCAATAATCCATCTAGAGAGGCATTCTGCAGGGCGTGACAAAAACAGCCTCAAGGCGGGACAAACGTAAAGCATTTACCAATGACATCAAGTGATTTTTGAAAGACAAGCCCACGAACGTGTGAAAGTGATGGTCGTGGTTAAAAGCCCACAACACTCACAACAGGTCAAAGCGCTTGCCTGCTCGACCTAAAAACTTACAACACTTCGCATTCCAGGGTTCTAGAGCCAGTGGGGAATGGGCAAATCAAAGAGAAGTCTTGATTCTTTTCCACTAGTTCCACACATTCCAGCAATGCCAGTTTTTCTGACAGAGACCGTCGGGCCCCAGGGATCCAGTGATGGATCAAAGTGGCAATGGTCCAGCAACCGCTCCAGTGCAAACACCCCAGCTCCACCAACACCCATCGGTGGCAACACCCCCATGGTCATTCTTGACATGGAGTCAGCCATGCACCATCTGACGCTGGTTCCGGCGCCGACTGGGTGCAGACCCCACCCATGTGGGACCCTTGCCTTCTTCATATGTCAGACCGGGATTGGGTGATGATTGAGATGGGTCTGAGGACCCTTAGGGTTGACAGCCCTTAAGGACACCTGCTGTGAAGATCTAGCAGATGACACTAGAGTGGACAATTCACCGGACACCAGCCTGGTCTCTCCCCCTACCATGGCTACATAGGGTGCCTCATTTGCTATGGTGGTGAGAACGGCAGCTGAGGTCTTGGACCTTCAATTGCCCTAGGTGGCAGACCAAACAAATGTCTTGAAGGAGGTGATTCAAGCGGGAGTCACCCCTTCCGAACCGCCATTGCCTTTCAATGAAGCCTTCACCAATGTTCTATTTGGTGGGTGGTCCAAGCCCTGCACAGTGGCTCCAGGGCACAGGACCATAGCCCTCCGCCATAGCCCCACCCCAGGGGACCATCAGTTTCCTCAGCCAGCACCCACTGTGGAGAGCTTGGTGGTCCAGGCTATGACCTCCAAAGCCAACCCGGCCTCATTCCCTATCACTCCGCTGGATAATGAATCCAAGAGGCTGGATAACTTCGGGAAGAGGATGTTCTATTCTGCCAGCTTGGCACTGTGGTTTCTCTCTTGGGCCAATACTGCCATATGATCTGGGACTCTGTTGCACAAGTGCTGCCTATGATCTTTGTGAAGCAATAACCATAACCCTAACCATACTTCCTCATGCACTTGCTGATGGGAGAAATACAGTCAAGTTCCCCATATTATATGGGCACAACAGACTTGCTGGGCAGAGTGATTTCATCATTGTTAGCCCTTAGGTGTAATGCCTCGTTGAGAACCACTGGCTTTTTGGGGATGTCCAGGTCTTGCTCATGGACATACCCTCTAATGGCTCCCATTGTTTGGAGAGAAGTAAGACTCTGCGATGTAGTGGTTTAAGGACATCAAGGCTCCGGCCAGGTCCTTAGGGCTTTCCATGGCTCCTCACCAAAGCCAATCAGCTTCTCACCCCTTTCGTGGTCACGGAAGGGGCTTTCAACCACCTCTCTGCTGTCCCTGCCATCATGGCCAGAGGATAGCTGAGGGCATGGTTCTCACAGACGGGTAGCCAGAGGTCGGGCAAGTCCCCTCCTCCCTGAAACAGCCACAGTTCCCAAATCCTGTTAGTTTGCCATTCAGCTATCATGGGCATCCAGAGATGAGCAAGATTCGCCATCACCTGTACCACTGGAGGTCAATAACATTCAACCATTGGGTTTTGCAGACCATATGAAGAGGTTATTCGCTCCCCTTTGCAACCACCACTCCACCAAGTTACGACAGGCTGACAGATTCCTATTAGGAAGTGGGATTCCTGTTAGGAAGTGTTGGCTCTCTTGACTAAGGGAGCCATAGAGAGGGTGCTGGCATTATCTATAAGTTGTTGTTGTTACTTTCTGGTGCCAAAGAAGAACAGAGGCCTCCGTCCTATACAAGACCTGTGCATTCTCAATCTCTTCCTCAAGAAGGAGAAATAAAAAATGTGCATGTTCACACAAGTTCTATCTGCCATGTGCCCAGGACACTGGATAATGGCAGATGGCCTTAACAACAACATATAAACCACACACTTGTTAAGAACACAAGCTTTGCCACGCATGTCTAAACCACGCATATGCCTTAACCACACATGCCTTTACCTCGAAAAAGTATTTTGCAAGTAAGTCTGTGTGTGTGTGTGTGTGTATACACACACACACACACACATATATATATATGTACATACATATACATATAAATCCACAACACCTGGTCTGAAAGCAACGTGCCTTTCTGCTGGTGCAGCGTAAGGGTAAAGACCAGAAACCCTCATATATCAAACACAAACTGACGTCGCACTCCCGGAGTCTGTGAATATATTTAATTTATTTCTCTGGAAAGCATGAGACCTCACAACGCATTTCGACATTACGTCTTCTTCAAAGTGATTTAGGGCCAGATGTAGCAAGCAGTTTTGCCCATTCTGTGTCTATGGGAAAATGTGTTCGTACATATGGCCCTTAGTCTGTGTTACTAATCCCCTGCTGTCGTCCAAATTTATAGACGTCATTCACGAAAAAGAAATGCAAAGTGTAATCAGCTGTTAATAGAGCCTATTCCCTTGTACAGGCATGTGATTTAAACTTAGTCACTGCTCTCAATTAACGGTGCCACACCAGTGTTCAGCATTACATAATGCTTTTGGTAGTTCAAATCAAGCATATTTCAGCGCAAACAAAGACTAAGGCGGTCATTCTGACCCTGGCGGTTGAAAACCGCCAGGGCAGAGTGCCGCGGAAGCACCGCCAACAGGCTGGCGGTGCTTCTGGGGCAATTCTGACCGTGGCGGTAAGGCCGCGGTCAGAAAAGGGAAACCGGCGGTTTCTCGCCGGTTTCTCGCTGCCCCAGGGAATCCTCCACGGCGGTGCTGCAAGCAGCGCCGCCATGGGGATTCCGACCCCCTTCCCGCCATCCTGTTTCTGGCGGTTTTCACCGCCAGAAACAGGATGGCGGGAACAGGTGTCGTGGGGCCCCCTAACAGGGCCCCAATGAGATTTTCAGTGTCTGCTTGGCAGACACTGAAAATCACGATGGGTGCAACTGCACCCGTCGCACACCAGCAACTCCGCTGGCTCCATTCGGAGCTGGCTTCCTCGTTGCTGGTGCTTTCCCGCTGGGCGGGCGGGCGGCCTTTTGGCGGTCACCCGCCAGCCCAGCGGGAAAGTCAGAATGACCGCCACGGTCTTTTGACTGCGGTACGGTCTTCTGGCGGTTCCCGCCAGGCCGGCGGCTTCCGCCGCCGGCGGGGGTCAGAATGACCCCCTAAATCACTTTGAAGAAGACGTAATGTCGAAATGCGTTGTGAGGTCTGATGCTTTCCAGAGAAATAAATGGAATATATTCACAGACTCCGGGAGTGCGACGTCAGTTTGTGTTTGATATATATATATATATATATATATATATATATATATATATATATATATATATATATATATGTGTGTGTGTGTGTGTTACCTAGTGGCGGTCCCCACTGGTTAGTTATAGTTAGGATCATGTTTCCATAGACTTGCCTATACCTTTGGAACAGTTTGATGAATCTTCACGAAACATTCCAAAAAAAGGTGTGTCAGTGATTTTTGTTGCGCACAGAAAGTTTTGGGGTGATCCATCAAGCTGGGGATGAGAAAAAGGAAGAGGGTCAAAAAAGCTGGGTTTCCCATGTTAATTCCTATAGGACCTTTGAACATAACTACAGCCCAAACCGCTGGACAGAATTACACCAAGTTTGGTGTAAATACATTTAGCAGTTTTTGAGAAATTAAAGGAAATTCAAATGTAGATCTCTGGCCAGAAAAAAACCCAAATAAACCCAAAAGGATCCAGGGTAGACACACTCTGACCCCTTAGCTCTAGTGCTGGGTTCCCAGAGGCACCCCGACACCCCCCCCTCCCCCCCCACCCCCAGGAGCTAAAAAGCATTTTTGTTTTAACTGCGAATTCGCTATGGGGTCGCAAATCCACAGTAAAAATGTGAAGAAACAAATATCTATAAAAGAGCAGACTCCAACATGCTTGCTTTTCAATAGGCCCCTGCCCCCCCAACCCGTCTGACCCCCGCCCCCACTCCTAGCCCCAGGGATCATCACCCCCCCCCCGGGGCACATAATGAAATATGAGTGGGAGGCCATGTTGCCCACCCCCCGGGTCGAAATGCTTTTAATATGTGGGGGAAGCCCAATGGCCTCCCCCACAACCCCAGGGACCACCACCTCCCTGGTGCGATTAATGGAATAAGAGCCGGGAGGCCGCGTGCCCCAGGGACAACCCCCCCCCCATGGGGGCATTTAAGAAATTGGGTGTGGTGAGGGCCACTTGGGCCCCTCGCAACCCCAGGGACCACTACCTCTCCCAGGAACTTTTAGGGTTTATGGTGGGTTTGGGTTTTTGGGTGGGAAGGGAAGCTGAGCCTGACTATAACGTCCCTGTAACCTTCATTTTTTTAAGTTAACTTCTATGGTTTTTTAAATTCTATTTCCTAACTATAACGTCCATGTAACCTTTGTTTTTTTTGTGAAATTCTATGTTTTGTTTTTAACATGTAGTCATTTTAATTACTATACGTTAAACCAACCACTATATTTTAATAAATGCCCTCTTTGCAGGCTTCCTGACACTGTCATTGCTTTAGCAAGCATGGAGCTGGCTTGACAGCAGCTCCATGCTTGCTGAAGCATTTCATCTCTGTCCCCTGCACGCTTTAAGGGGACAGAGATGAAAGCTCTGCTGTTTGACAGAGGAATCTGCTTTAAAGGTCCCCTGTCAAACAGCAGAATGTTTGCTGTGGCTTGGCTGCAGGTGCAGCCAAGACACACCAAACAGCTCTGTCCCACGGGTTGGCACGTAGGGACATAGCAGGAGCTGGCCCTGAGGGGTGGCAGTCCCCAGAGCCTCCAACATGAAGATAGCCCAAGGGGGTGGTGGTCCCCTAGGCGTGCGGGTCAAAAACTGACCCCCTTTAAAAAATGTTTACTGTTTGCCCCGAAGGTGCTGGTCCCTGTGGCACGGGGGCCACGAGCCCCCTGCATGTATCCCTATGGAAGCCCTGGAGGTGGTGTTTCCTGGGACTTGGGGGTTCCATCGGGACCCCTTTTCTTTTCTTTTTAAAGATTTGCCCCCAGGGTGGTGGTCCCCGGGCAGCAGGTGGGCTACGCAGCCCCCCACTCCAAGTAGAGTGCCCCCTGGGGCAGCAGGGGGCCGTGCAGCCGCTCCACAAATACAATGCATATATATATATATATATATATACAGAGAGAGAGAGAGAGAGGGAGAGAGCAAGTGAGAGAAGTCTATATCAAGAGGCTTTTGTAAGAAAATTCCTCTTTTGACATGGTTAGCCCACACTTTTTGCCTGGTAAATGATGTAGCCTCAAAGTTGTTAGTACCCAGGGCCCCTGCTAACCAGGCTCCCTGGGCCAGATCTCTATCCCAAAATTGTTGTGATGCATTGGCACAATTAGAAACACATTTAGCTGTCACTGAAAGTCCCTAGTAAATGGGATGGGATACTAAGGGTAGGGCCCTGAGGGCAGCAGCATTGATTGAGCCACCCTCTAGGGCTATGCATCCAGATGCACCCAGCACTGCCATTGCAGGCTGAGTGTCCTGGTGCAGACCTAAAACACAAATTCGACATGGCACACAGCCTCTGTGCCCTGTCCACTACACACTGCATGCAATATAGGTACGATACCCCTCTGGTAGGCCTTCGAGCCCTAAGGCAGGATGCACCATACCTTATGTGAGGGCATAGCTGCATGAGCAATATGCCTCCACTGTGTCCTTGCCAAACCTGGGAGATGCTGAGTGAACAGTGTAGGAAAGTACCATCTTGCCTGGCATGTTACCCCCATTTTTCACTGTATATATGTTGTTTTAGTTGTATGTGTCACTGGGACCCTGCCAGCCAGGGCCCCAGTGCTCATGAGTGTGCCTGAATGTGTTACCTGTGTTATGACTAACTGTCTCACTGAGGCTCTGCTATCCAGAACCTCAGTGGTTATGCTCTCTCATTTCTTTCAAATTGTCACTAACAGGCTAGTGACCAATTTTACCAATTTACATTGGCTTACTGGAACACCCTTATAATTCCCTAGTATATGGTACTGAGGTACCCAGGGTATTGGGGTTCCAGGAGATCCCTATGGGCTGCAGCATTTCTTTTGCCACCCATAGGGAGCTCTGACAATTCTTACACAGGCCTGCCACTGCAGCCTGAGTGAAATAACGTCCAAGTTATTTCACAGCCATTTTACACTGCACTTAAGTAACTTATAAGTCACCTATATGTCTAACCTTTACCTGGTAAAGGTTGGGTGCTAAGATACTTAGTGTGTGGGCACCCTGGCACTAGCCAAGGTGCCCCCACATTGTTCAGGGCCAATTCCCCGGACTTTGTGAGTGAGGGGACACCATTACACGCGTGCACTACATATAGGTCACTACCTATATGTAGCTTCACAATGGTAACTCCGAATATGGCCATGTAACATGTCTATGGTCATGGAATTGCCCCCTCTATGCCATCCTGGCATAGTTGGCACAATCCCATGATCCCAGTGGTCTGTAGCACAGACCCTGGTACTGCCAAACTGCCTTTCCTGGGGTTTCACTGCAGCTGCTGCTGCTGCCAACCCCTCAGACAGGTTTCTGCCCTCCTGGGGTCCAGCCAGGCTTGGCCCAGGATGGCAGAACAAAGGACTTCCTCTGAGAGAGGGTGTTACACCCTCTCCCTTTGGAAAATGGTGTGAAGGCAGGGGAGGAGTAGCCTTCCCCAGCCTCTGGAAATGCTTTCATGGGCACACATGGTGCCCATTTCTGCATAAGCCAGTCTACACCGGTTCAGGGACCCCTTAGCCCTGCTCTGGCGCGAAACTGGACAAAGGAAAGGGGAGTGACCACTCCCCTGACCTGCACCTCCCCTGGGAGGTGCCCAGAGCTCCTCCAGTGTGCTCCAGACCTCTGCCATCTTGGAAACAGAGGTGCTGCTGGCACACTGGACTGCTCTGAGTGGCCAGTGCCACCAGGTGACGTCAGAGACTCCTTCTGATAGGCTCCTTCAGGTGTTGCTAGCCTATCCTCTCTCCTAGGTAGCCAAACCCTCTTTTCTGGCTATTTAGGGTCTCTGTCTCTGGGGATTCCTTAGATAACGAATGCAAGAGCTCATCTGAGTTCCTCTGCATCTCTCTCTTCACCTTCTGCCAAGGAATCGACTGCTGACGACGCTGGAAGCCTGCAAAACTGCAACAAAGTAGCAAAGACGACTACTGCAACTCTGTAACGCTGATCCTGCCGCCTTCTCGACTGTTTTCCTGGGGGTGCATGCTGTGGGGGTAGTCTGCCTCCTCTCTGCACTAGAAGCTCCGAAGAAATCTCCAGTGGGTCGACGGAATCTTCCCCCTGCTACCGCAGGCACCAAAGAACTGCATCACCAGTCCCCTGGGTCTCCTCTCAGCACGACGAGCGAGGTCCCTTGAATCCAGCAACTGTGTCCAAGTCACTCCCACAGTCCAGTGACTCTTCAGTCTGGTGGAGGTAAGTCCTTGCCTCCCCACGCCAGACTGCATTGCTGGGAACCACAACTTTTGCAGCTACTCCGGCCTCTGTGCACTTCCGGCGGAAATCCTTTGTGCACAGCCAAGCCTGGGTCCACGGCACTCTAACCTGCATTGCACGACTTTCTAAGTTGGTCTCCGGCGGCGTGGGACTCCTTTGTGCAACTTCGGGTGAGCACCGTTTAACTCTTCTTTGTAGTGCCTGTTCCAGCACTTCTGCTGGTGCTGCCTGCTTCTGAGAGGGCTCCTTGTCTTGCTCGATGCCCCCTCTGTCCCCTGACGCAATTGGCGACATCCTGGTCCCTCCTGGGCCACAGCAGCATCCAAAAACCCTAACCGCACAATTTGCAGCTAGCAAGGCTTGTTGGCGGTCTTTCGGCGGGAAACCACTTCTGCACGACTCTCCACGGCGTGGGGGATCTATCCTCCAAAGGGAAAGTCTCTAGCCCTTGTCGTTCCTGCAGAATCCTCAGCTTCTACTGTCCAGTAGCAGCTTCTTTGCACCCACAGCTGGCATTTCCTGGGCAGCTGCCCTTCTCCGACTTGCTTGTGACTTTTGGACTTGGTCCCCTTGTTCCACAGGTACCCTCGACTGGAAATCCATTGTTGTTGCATTGCTGGTTTGTGTCTTTCCTGCAGAATTCCCCTATCACGACTTCTTTGTCCTTTGGGGAACTTTAGTGCACTTTGCACTCACTTTTCAGGGTCTTGGGGTGGGCTATTTTTCTAACCCTCACTATTTTCTAATAGTCCCAGCGACCCTCTACAAGGTCACATAGGTTTGGGGTCCATTCGTGGTTCGCATTCCACTTTTGGAGTATATGGTTTGTGTTGCCCCTATCCCTATGTGTCCCCATTGCATCCTATTGTAACTATACATTGTTTGCACTGTTTTCTAAGACTATACTGCATATTTTTGGTATTGTGTACATATATCTTGTGTATATTTGCTATCCTCATACTGAGGGTACACTCTGAGATACTTTGGCATATTGTCATAAAAATAAAGTACCTTTATTTTTAGTATAACTGTGTATTGTGTTTTCTTATGATATTGTGCAAGTGACACTAGTGGTACTGTAGGAGCTTCACTCGTCTCCTAGTTCAGCCTAAGCTGCTCTGCTAAGCTACCATTATCTATCAGCCTAAGCTGCTAGACACCCTATACACTAATAAGGGATACCTGGGCCTGGTGCAAGGTGTAAGTACCCCTTGGTACTCACTACAAGCCAGTCCAGCCTCCTACATTGGTTGTGCAGCGGTGGGATAAGTGCTTTGAGACTACTTACCACTCTTGTCATTGTACTTTTCATAAGAGAAAAATATACAAAACAAGTTCAGTGTATGTACACCTAACCAAAAAGTTTTGCATTTCCTCTTTTCACTCTTTTCTAAGTGCTGAAAAGTACCTCTAAACTTTCTAAAAGTTCTTAAAAAGTTTAAAACGTTTTTTTCTGTCTTTCCAAAAGTTCTGAAAAACTTTTTCTTCATTTTTCTATCACTTAAACTCTTTCTAAAATGTCTGGCACAGGCCAAACTGTTGATCTGTCCAAACTTGCTTATGATAAACTTAGCTGGAAAGAAGCAAGGAGTCTATGCATAGATAGAGGTTTAAGTGTAAGGAAGAATCCTTCTAGAGAACTGTTAGTGAATATGCTTGTTGAACAGGATAAGGCCACAGCCGGCACCCCTGTTGAAAAGTTAGCTGATGGTTTCCACTCTGACTCTGGGGCACCCCTAGCAAAATAAGTGGGAGGGAAACTTCCAAGCCTGCCCCCTAATAGACAACCTAGCATAGCTGGTACTTTGTAAGTCCTGTGAAACCTGTCAAGCCAGTGGCAAGACAGGTGGCACTCCAAAGGCACCCCTTATCCCACTGCCTGTGGTTGGGGTTCCCTTTGAAAGGGTAGGGGTTGACATAGTTGGCCCCCTTGACCCTCCTACTGCTTCAGGCAATAGGTTTATCTTGGTGGTAGTGGACCATGCCACAAGATATCCTGAAGCAATTCCTCTAAGGACCACTACAGCACCTGCAGTGGCAAAGGCCCTCCTGGGAATATTTTCCAGGGTGGGCTTCCCAAAAGAGGTGGTATCAGACAGGGGAAGCAATTTCATGTCTGCTTACTTAAAGGCCATGTGGAAGGAGTGTGGTGTGACTTACAAGTTCACTACACCCTATCATCCACAAACAAATGGACTGGTGGAGAGATTTAACAAAACTCTCAAAGGCATGATTATGGGACTCCCTGAAAAACTCCGCAGGAGATGGGATATCCTTTTACCATGCCTCCTTTTTGCCTACAGGGAGGTACCCCAGAAAGGAGTGGGCTTCAGCCCCTTTGAACTCCTCTTTGGACACCCTGTTAGGGGTCCACTAACACTTGTCAAGGAGGGTTGGGAACAACCTTTAAAAGCTCCAAAGCAAGATATTGTGGATTATGTACTTGGCCTCAGATCAAGGATGGCTGAGTACATGAAAAAGGCCATACTGATAGTGTGGTCTCACATCACAGTAAGAGTATTCACTCACATCATAGTAGAAGTGATGTCTCTGTGAGCCAAGCTGTTAGGGTGCCATCTGTTAGGGACAGGTCTCCTTCTGTCCTTTCTCATCATACTTCTGTTTCTAGACATGTCCCTCCCACCCACCCTGATGACAGATTGTTAGAAAGGGAGCTCAATAGATTGAGAGTGGAACAAACCAGACTGAAGCTCAAGAAGCAACAGCTGGATTTGGATAGACAGTCTTTAGAAGTAGAGAAGGAAAGACAGAAACTGGGTTTAGAAACACATGGTGGCAGCAGCAGTATTCCCAATAGTCATCCTGCAAAAGAGCATGATTCTAGGAATCTGCATAAGATAGTTCCCCCTTATAAGGAGGGGGGTGACATTAACAAGTGGTTTGCTGCACTTGAGAGGGCCTGTGTTGTACAGGATGTCCCTCAAAGGAAGTGGGCTGCTATCCTATGGCTATCATTTAGTGGAAAGGGTAGGGATAGGCTCCTTACTGTGAAAGAAAGTGATGCCAATAATTTCACTATTCTTAAGAATGAACTCCTGGATGGTTATGGCTTAACCACTGAACAGTACAGGATGAAGTTCAGAGAGACCAAAAAGGAGTCTTCACAAGACTGGGTTGATTTCATTGACCATTCAGTGAAGGCCTTGGAGGGGTGGTTACATGGCAGTAAAGTTACTGATTATGACAGCCTGTATAACTTGATCCTGAGAGAGCATATTCTTAATAATTGTGTGTCTGATTTGTTGCACCACTACCTGGTGGACTCTGATCTGACCTCTCCCCAACAATTGGGAAAGAAGGCAGACAAATGGGTCAGAACAAGGGTGAACAGAAAAGTTCATACAGGGGGTGACAAAGATGGCAACAAGAAGAAGGATGGTAAGTCTTCTGAAAAGGGTGGGGACAAATCTAAAAATGAGTCTTCATCAGGCCCACAAAAACACTCTGATGAGGGTGGTGGGCCCAAATACTCTTCTAATCAAAACAAAGAAAAGAAACCATGGTGCTATTTATGTAAAATAAAAGGCCATTGGACAACGGATCCCAGTTGTCCAAAGAAAAGCACCAAGCCTCCTACCACTACAACCCCTACTGCTACACCTAGTGTCCCTACTAATAGCAGTAGTGGTGGGAGCAAACCTACTAATAGCCAATCCAAGGGAGTAGCTGGGCTCACTATTGGTAACTTAGTTGGGGTTGGTCTTGTTAGGGAGACCACAGAGGCTGTGCTAGTCTCTGAGGGTGCTATTGATTTAGCCACCTTAGCTGCTTGTCCCCTTAATATGGATAAGTACAAGCAGCTACCCCTAATAAATGGTGTTGAGGTTCAGGCCTACAGGGACACAGGTGCCAGTGTCACAATGGTGATAGAGAAACTGGTCCACCCTGAGCAACACCTACTTGGTCACCAGTACCAAGTAACCGATGCTCACAACAACACACTTAGCCACCCCATGGCTGTTGTAAATCTCAACTGGGGGGGGGGTTACTGGTCCAAAGAAAGTTGTGGTAGCCTCAGATTTACCTGTAGACTGTCTACTAGGAAATGATTTGGAGACATCCGCTTGGTCAGATGTGGAGTTGGAGGCCCATGCAGCAATGCTGGGCATCCCAGGGCATATTTTTGCTTTAACCAGGGCTCAGGCCAAAAAGCAAAAAGGACAGGGTGACTTGGATCCTGGAACAATGGACCAAGTGCTCCCTAAAGCTAGGGCTAGTAGAAGTAAAGCACTTCCTACTATCCCTCCCTCTACAGTGGATTCTACTTCTGAGGAAGAAGAATTTCCACCCTGTGCAGAACCTACACCAGAGGAGCTGGAAGCAGACAATGCTGAGCTTTTGGGTGAAGGGGGGCCTGCCAGGGAGGAACTGAGTGTGGCACAGCAGACCTGTCCCACACTAGAGGGTCTAAGACAGCAAGCTGTCAAACAAGCTAATGGGGATGTCAGTGACTCTCACAGAGTTTACTGGAAGGACAACCTCTTGTACACTGAAGCCAGGGATCCTAAACCTGGAACTGCCAGGAGGTTAGTGATTCCTCAGGAGTACAGAAAGTTCCTCCTAACTCTAGCCCACGACATTCCCCTAGCTGGACATTTGGGACAAATGAAAACTTGGGACAGACTTGTTCCCTTGTTTCATTGGCCTAGAATGTCAGAGGACACAAAGGAATTTTGTAAGTCCTGTGAAACCTGTCAAGCCAGTGGCAAGACAGGTGGCACTCCAAAGGCACCCCTTATCCCACTGCCTGTGGTTGGGGTTCCCTTTGAAAGGGTAGGGGTTGACATAGTTGGCCCCCTTGACCCTCCTACTGCTTCAGGCAATAGGTTTATCTTGGTGGTAGTGGACCATGCCACAAGATATCCTGAAGCAATTCCTCTAAGGACCACTACAGCACCTGCAGTGGCAAAGGCCCTCCTGGGAATATTTTCCAGGGTGGGCTTCCCAAAAGAGGTGGTATCAGACAGGGGAAGCAATTTCATGTCTGCTTACTTAAAGGCCATGTGGAAGGAGTGTGGTGTGACTTACAAGTTCACTACACCCTATCATCCACAAACAAATGGACTGGTGGAGAGATTTAACAAAACTCTCAAAGGCATGATTATGGGACTCCCTGAAAAACTCCGCAGGAGATGGGATATCCTTTTACCATGCCTCCTTTTTGCCTACAGGGAGGTACCCCAGAAAGGAGTGGGCTTCAGCCCCTTTGAACTCCTCTTTGGACACCCTGTTAGGGGTCCACTAACACTTGTCAAGGAGGGTTGGGAACAACCTTTAAAAGCTCCAAAGCAAGATATTGTGGATTATGTACTTGGCCTCAGATCAAGGATGGCTGAGTACATGAAAAAGGCCAGTAAAAACCTTCAGGCCAGCCAAGAGCTCCAGAAGCAATGGCATGACCAGAAGGCTGTTTTGGTTCAGTACCAACCAGGGCAGAAAGTGTGGGTCTTGGAGCCTGTGGCCCCAAGAGCACTCCAAGATAAATGGAGTGGACCCCACACAATTGTTGAGAAAAAGGGTGAAGTCACCTACTTAGTTGACGTAGGCACTGCCAGGAGACCCCTTAGGGTGCTCCATGTCAATCGCCTTAAACCCTACTATGACAGGGCTGATCTCACCCTGCTCATGGCAACTGATGAGGGACAGGAAGAAGACAGTGATCCTCTACCTGATCTCTTCTCTTCCACAGAACAAGATGCTCTAGTGGAAGGTGTAGTTTTGGCTGATTGTCTTACTGCTGAGCAGAAAGACCATTGCATAAATCTCCTGGGTCAGTTTTCTGAACTCTTCTCTACTGTGCCAGGTACCACTTCTTGGTGTGAGCACACTATAGATACTGGAGACAGCTTGCCTGTCAAAAGTAAGATCTATAGGCAGCCTGACCATGTCAGAGACTGCATAAAGCAAGAGGTGCAGAAAATGTTAGAACTGGGAGTGGTTGAGCACTCTGAAAGTCCATGGGCTTCTCCTGTGGTACTTGTACCAAAACCTCATTCCAAGGATGGAAAGAAAGAAATGCGGTTTTGTGTAGACTACAGAGGTCTCAACCAGGTAACCAAAACTGATGCTCACCCTATACCCAGGGCAGATGAGCTCATAGATACACTGGCATCTGCCAAGTATCTAAGCACTTTTGATTTGACTGCAGGGTATTGGCAGATCAAATTATCAGAAGATGCTAAACCTAAAACTGCATTTTCAACCATTGGAGGCCATTACCAATTCACAGTAATGCCTTTTGGATTGAAAAATGCACCTGCCACTTTTCAGAGGTTGGTGAACACAGTCCTGCAAGGGCTGGAAGCTTTTAGTGCAGCATATCTGGACGATATAGCTGTCTTTAGCTCCAGTTGGGATGATCACCTGGTCCACCTATGGAAAGTTTTAGAGGCCCTGCAAAAGGCAGGCCTCACTATCAAGGCTTCAAAGTGCCAGATAGGGCAGGGGAAGGTGATTTATCTGGGACACCTTGTTAGTGGGGAACAGATTGCACCACTTCAGGGGAAAATCCAAACTATTATAGATTGGGTTCCCCCTACTACTCAGACTCAGGTGAGAGCCTTCCTAGGCCTCACTGGGTATTACAGGAGGTTCATTAAGAACTATGGCTCCATTGCAGCCCCTCTTAATGACCTCACATCCAAGAAAATGCCTAAAAAGGTATTATTGACAGCAAACTGTCAGAAAGCTTTTGAGGAGCTGAAGCAGGCCATGTGCTCTGCACCTGTCCTGAAAAGCCCTTGTTACTCTAAAACAATTCTATGTCCAAACTGATGCATCTGAATTAGGAGTAGGGGCAGTCCTATCAAAACTTAATTCTGAGGGCCAGGATCAACCTGTTGCTTTTATTAGTAGAAGGTTGACCCCTAGAGAAAAGCGTTGGTCTGCCATTGAGAGGGAGGCCTTTGCTGTGGTCTGGGCACTGAAGCAGTTGAGGCCATACCTGTTTGGCACTCACTTCATTGTTCAGACAGACCACAAACCTCTACTTTGGCTAAAACAAATGAAAAGTGAAAATCCTAAATTGTTGAGGTGGTCCATATCCCTACAGGGAATGGACTATACAGTGGAACATAGACCTGGGAGTAGCCACTCCAATGCAGATGGACTCTCCAGATATTTCCACTTAGGCAATGAAGACTCATCAGGTCATGGCTAGTCTTATTGTCCTTCGTTTGGGGGGGGGGGGGTTGTGTAGGAAAGTACCATCTTGCCTGGCATGTTACCCCCATTTTTCACTGTATATATGTTGTTTTAGTTGTATGTGTCACTGGGACCCTGCCAGCCAGGGCCCCAGTGCTCATAAGTGTGCCTGAATGTGTTACCTGTGTTATGACTAACTGTCTCACTGAGGCTCTGCTATCCAGAACCTCAGTGGTTATGTTTTCTCATTTCTTTCAAATTGTCACTAACAGTCTAGTGACCAATTTTACCAATTTACATTGGCTTACTGGAACACCCTTATAATTCCCTAGTATAAGGTACTGAGGTACCCAGGGTATTGGGGTTCCAGGAGATCCCTATGGGCTGCAGCATTTCTTTTGCCACCCATAGGGAGCTCTGACAATTCTTACACAGGCCTGCCACTGCAGCCTGAGTGAAATAACATCCAAGTTATTTCACAGCCATTGTACACTGCACTTAAGTAACTTATAAGTCACCTATATGTCTAACCTTTACCTGGTAAAGGTTGGGTGCTAAGTTACTTAGTGTGTGGGCACCCTGGCACTAGCCAAGGTGCCCCCACATTGTTCAGGGCCAATTCCCCGGACTTTGTGAGTGCGGGGACACCATTACACGCGTGCACTACATATAGGTCACTACCTTTATGTAGCTTCACAATGGTAACTCTGAATATGGCCATGTAACATGTCTATGATCATGGAATTGCCCCCTCTATGCCATCCTGGCATAGTTGGCACAATCCCATGATCCCAGTGGTCTGTAGCACAGACCCTGGTACTTCCAAACTGCCTTTCCTGGGGTTTCACTGCTGCTGCTGCCAACCCCTCAGACAGGTTTCTGCCCTCCTGGGGTCCAGCCAGGCTTGGCCCAGGATGGCAGAACAAAGGACTTCCTCTGAGAGAGGGTGTTACACCCTCTCCCTTTGGAAAATGGTGTGAAGGCAGGGGAGGAGTAGCCTCCCCCAGCCTCTGGAAATGCTTTCATGGGCACACATGGTGCCCATTTCTGCATAAGCCAGTCTACACCGGTTCAGGGACCCCTTAGCCCTGCTTTGGCGCGAAACTGGACAAAGGAAAGGGGAGTGACCACTCCCCTGACCTGCACCTCCCATGGGAGGTGCCCAGAGCTCCTCCAGTGTGCTCCAGACCTCTGCCATCTTGGAAACATAGGTGCTGCTGGCACACTGGACTGCTCTGAGTGGCCAGTGCCACCAGGTGACGTCAGAGACTCCTTCTGATAGGCTCCTTCAGGTGTTGCTAGCCTATCCTCTCTCCTAGGTAGCCAAACCCTCTTTTCTGGCTATTTAGGGTCTCTGTCTCTGGGGATTCCTTAGAGAACGAATGCAAGAACTCATCAGAGTTCCTCTGCATCTCTCTCTTCACCTTCTGCCAAGGAATCGACTGCTGACCGTGCTGGAAGCCTGCAAAACTGCAACAAAGTAGCAAAGACGAGTACTGCAACTCTGTAACGCTGATCCTGCCGCCTTCTCGACTGTTTTCCTGGGGGTGCATGCTGTGGGGGTGGTCTGCCTCCTCTCTGCACTAGAAGCTCCTAAGAAATCTCCCGTGGGTCGACGGAATCTTCCCCCTGCTACCGCAGGCACCAAAGAACTGCATCACCGGTCCCCTGGGTCTCCTCTCAGCACGACGAGCGAGGTCCCTTGAATCCAGCAACTGTGTCCAAGTGACTCCCACAGTCCAGTGACTCTTCAGTCCAAATTTGGTGGAGGTAAGTCCTTGCCTCCCCACGCCAGACTGCATTGCTGGGAACCACGACTTTTGCAGTTACTCCGGCCTCTGTGCACTTCCGGCGGAAATCCTTTGTGCACAGCCAAGCCTGGGTCCACGGCACTCTAACCTGCATTGCACGACTTTCTAAGTTGGTCTCCGGCGGCGTGGGACTCCTTTGTGCAACTTCGGGTGAGCACTGTTTCACTCTTCTTTGCAGTGCCTGTTCCGGCACTTCTGCGGGTGCTGCCTGCTTCTGAGAGGGCTCCTTGTCTTGCTCGACGCCCCCTCTGTCCCCTGACGCAATTGGCGACATCCTGGTCCCTCCTGGGCCACAGCAGCATCCAAAAACCCTAACCGCACGATTTGCAGCTCGCAAGGCTTGTTGGCGGTCTTTCGGCGGGAAACCACTTCTGCACGACTCTCCACGGCGTGGGGGATCCATCCTCCAAAGGGAAAGTCTCTAGCCCTTGTTGTTCCTGCAGAATCCTCAGCTTCTACTGTCCAGTAGCAGCTTCTTTGCACTCACAGCTGGCATTTCCTGGGCAGCTGCCCATCTCTGACTTGCTTGTGACTTTTGGACTTGGTCCCCTTGTTCCACAGGTACCCTCGACTGGAAATCCATCATTGTTGCATTGCTGGTTTGTGTCTTTCCTGCAGAATTCCCCTATCACGACTTCTTTGTCCTTTGGGGAACTTTAGTGCACTTTGCACTCACTTTTCAGGGTCTTGGGGTGGGCTATTTTTCTAACCCTCACTATTTTCTAATAGTCCCAGCGACCCTCTACAAGGTCACATAGGTTTGGGGTCCATTCGTGGTTCGCATTCCACTTTTGGAGTATATGGTTTGTGTTGCCCCTATCCCTATGTGTCCCCATTGCATCATATTGTAACTATACATTGTTTGCACTGTTTTCTAAGACTATACTGCATATTTTTGGTATTGTGTACATATATCTTGTGTATATTTGCTATCCTCATACTGAGGGTACACTCTGAGATACTTTGGCATATTGTCATAAAAATAAAGTACCTTTATTTTTAGTATAACTGTGTATTGTGTTTTCTTATGATATTGTGCAAGTGACACTAGTGGTACTGTAGGAGCTTCACTCGTCTCCTAGTTCAGCCTAAGCTGCTCTGCTAAGCTACCATTATCTATCAGCCTAAGCTGCTAGACACCCTATACACTAATAAGGGATACCTGGGCCTGGTGCAAGGTGTAAGTACCCCTTGGTACTCACTACAAGCCAGTCCAGCCTCCTACAAACAGAGCAGCCATTTTAAATTCATGTGCTGGACACTGGTCAACACAAGTTTTACAGCTATATGATGACCACCCTGAACCCTGGGTTGTTTGGTATCAAAGTCAGATTGATAAATCCAAGCTGGTACCAGTATCAAATTTATTATAAAATGTACCCAGGGGTCACCTTATAGGTGCCCCTGCAAAAGGAAACTACCCTGGCCTTGTTGCGGCCGATTTGCACCAGCTTGCCACCACCAGACACAAATCTGAACCCATGGGGTGAGAGATCCTGCTCTCTGGGATTCAGAACAAAGCCCTTCTTGAATGAAGGTGCTAACACCCCCCCTTAGGAACGTCACTGTCTGCCGGTGAGCTTCAAAGGGCTTACTGTCCTTGAAACTCGACCCGAGGCCTTCAGCTAACAGCAGATGGCCACACTGTTGCAAACCCTCACTTTTAGCGGGAGCAATGGCAGGAAAACCAAACAAAGGACAGGAGGAGTGCTCATACCTGGCATGCATCACCCCCAAGGTGTTGCATGCGAGGTGCCCTCTCTATTCCCTTTTCCTCTGTCTTGGAGGTGTAGGGAAGTGACCCCTGTCCAAAGGAAGTGGTCACTTAGTTGGTGTAGCCACCCTAAGGTAGATGACTCATTGATCACTACCAGATTCCCCCTAAAACATACCCTAAATACAGTATTTAGAGGGCATCCCTAGACCAAGAAATCAGATTCTACGGACACAAGAAGACCAGCAACAAAGAAGACCCAAGGCTCGAGAACTGAGGACCTGCTGCACAAAGAAAAGGCGCCAAACCCTGCCTGCTGCAACCAGGACCCGACAATCGCCGCTGAGGGGTTGCTTGGACACTGGAAGGACTCTTAAACCCCAAGAGGACCTCCACTCTTCACAAATCACCAAAGAACTCCCTTCAAAGTGAAGGTATCACTCGACATCCTCAAAGAACCAACAAGCCAGTGACGTCCTCTTTACTGACCGGCTGCCAACCGTTGAACCAGATGCTGCAGCTGGACCAAACTCCACTTGATCGGCTGTGAGGACAAACCCTACAAGTGTGCCAGGTTTCGTGGCGCTGTAACCTCCAGTGGTCGAATCGCAGGTGAGGGTCACCTCACGTCAGACACCAGGAAAAATAGCCCACACCAGACTGTAAAAAGACCAGGAGGAAGCCCCAGTCGATGGACTTCAGAAACCTCAAGGATCTCCCACCAGAGTTCCCCTGCTGACCTGCAAGTTACCCTCGAACCAACCTACCTCCTGCTTCCAAGGGCATCTTTGCGCACAGCTCTTGGCTCACCGATTCGCTGTACACCCAGCCACCCTGTGGCTTGCACCAAAGATCCAGGTGTGGGCTAAGGGTTCCCCACCTCTTGCGACCTTGACACTCCAAGGGGACCCCCAGGAATCACCTTTAAATTTGTTTGTGCCACCAAAGATCCAGGTGTGGGCTAAGGGTTCCCCACCTCTTGCGACCTTGACACTCCAAGGGGACCCCCAGGAATCACCTTTAAATTTGTTTGTGCAGCCCTTTTCCAGGTAGTCTCCCGCAGTGGCCAAATAGCAGCTCCAGAGGCCATTTCCCGCTGCACCCTCCGGAACCAGGAGCCACCTGGACTTCTGCAGCTGACCCAAAGTGGCCATTGACAACCTCGACTTACCTGCATAACGAGAACCTGTTAATTGCTTTGCCTGATTTTATTGATATTTTTAAAGGTGAACCACCATTGAGTCCTATGGTGCCTTGTTACGCACAAAAAGACTGATTTTATTAAACTTAAAAAATCCATATCTCAAAAGGTACTTAACCAATTTGGATGATCTAGGTCTTAAAATTTTCATAAACATCTGAAGTATGTTTATAAATTAGCCTTGAGTTATTCTTTTGTGTGTGCCTTGCTTTGATTGATACTGTGTGTACAACAAATGCTGTGCACTTCTCCAAGATTAGCCTAACTGCTCGACCAAGCCACCTTAAAATTAGAGCATTAGGTGATCTAGTTTTACCGTTCTTCCCTTCAGCCTTACCAGGCCCAATCCTGTGCTCACCAAGGTGATGGTGTTGGTTGCAGCACATCTGCAGAGATCAGGGGTGCCAGTCTTCCATTATCTTGACAATTGGCTTTTGAAGGCGAGCTCACCCCAGCCATTCGTCACCCACCTCTGGATTACAGTGGCCCACCTGCAGTCGCTGGAGTTAACTATCAGCATGCCAAAGTCACATCTGACTCCTTCTGAGATGCTCCCCATCACTGGAGCTGTTCTGGACACAGTGCAGCTTCTAATCTATCCTCCCAAGGGCAGAGTCCCAGATACTCAGGATATGATACCAATGTTTCAGCCTCTATCCTGAATTTTGGTGACACTGACTCCAAGGCTGTTTGGCCTCCAGCATCCTACTTGTGATGCATGCCTGATGGCATATGCGAGCTCTGTAGTGGGACCAGAAGTTTCAGTGGGCGCAGCATCAGGGTAATAGCTCTGACATGGTCCAGATTGCGTAGGGAACTGCAAAAGATCTGCAGTGAGTGCTGACAAACTGAGATTGGGTCAGCAGACTATCCCGCCCCATTCCCCAACAATAGCTAACTGTAGTGTCAGATGAGTCACTCCTGGGCTGGGGTGGCCATCTGGGAGAGGTGGAGATCAAAGGACACTGGTTTCCTAAATAATACGGAGTCTTCATCAACCTGTTGGAGCTTTGAGCGATCCGTTTGGCATTGAGAGCCTTTCTTTCTTCAGTCAGGAAAGGCTTGTACAAGTGTCCACGGACAGTGGACAGTCCACTATGTGGTACTGCAACAAACAGGGTAGGATGGGCTCATGGACCATTTGTCAAGAGGCAATGCACCTCTGGACATGCCTGGAACGCTAGGGTATATCCCTAGTGGTTCAACACTTGGCAGGCTCTCTGAACGCCAGAACAAATAAATGCAGCCATCAATGCCTAGTGGATCACAGATGATGTCTTCATCCGGAGGTTGTGCAAGTCCTCTTTCAAGAGTGGGGAAAGCCTTAGTTGGATCTGTTCACCACTGCCGGGAATGTCAATGTCAGCCATTTTACACACTGGAGTTTCCAAGGCAGCTCTCGCTCAGACACGATTCTCATCTTGAGTGGAACTCCAGCCTCCTGTTCCCCTTTTTGCCAATACGACTCCTGCCCAGAGTTCTCAAGACGATCAGTTAACAACCAGGCCCAAGTCATTCTTGTGGATCCAGATTGGGCACGGAGAGTCTGGTATCCAAAATTGTTGGGCATGAGCATCAGTCCTCTAATAAGTCTGCATCTTTGGGAGGCTCTTCTGTTGCAGCAGCAGGGCTGGGTTTGACACCCTGGAAATGCTTTGCTTTCATGTGTGGAGAATGAGTGGCAACAGTTGACAGCTTTTGACTTTCCACCGAAGTGTGCGGTGTCATTTTGTCAGGCAGATGTCCCTCCACTAAGATGGAATATACCTGCTGTTGGAGCAAGTTTGTGGCATTGTGTACAGATAAATATATTGATCCTCTATCTGCACCTCTTTGCCAGGTTATTCTGTTTATTCTTATGTTGGCCCAGCAGGGCTCTGCATTGGGCACATTAACCCCTTGGCTGCCAGGCCTTTTCCCCCTCAGGTGCCTGGCCTTTTTTTGGCTATTTGCGGCAGTTCGCGCTTAGGCCCTCATAACTTTTTATCCACATAAGCTACCCATGCCAAATTTAAGTCCTTTTTTCCAAAATCCTATGGATTCTAGAGGTACCCAGAGTTTGTGGGTTCCCCTGAAGGAGACCCTGAAATTAGCCAAAATACAGCAAACATTTCATTTTGTTTTAAAAAAGGGAAAAAAGGGCTGCAGATGAAGGCTTTTGGTTTTTTCCTTGAGAATGGCATCAACAAAGGGTTTGCTGTGCTAAAATCACCATCTTCCCAGTTTTCAGGAACAGGCAGACTTGAATCAGAAAAAACAATTTTTCAACACAATTTTGACATTTTACTGGGACATACCTTATTTTTACTATTTTTCTGTGCTTTCAGCCTCCTTCCAGTTAGTGACAGAAATGGGTGTGAAACCAATGCTGGATCCCGGAATGCTAAACATTTCTGAAAAGTAGACACAATTCTGAATTCAGCAAGGGGTAATTTGTGTAGATCCTACAAGGGTTTCCTACAGAAAATAACAGCTGAAATGAAAAGATATTGAAATTGGGGTGAACAAAACAGACATTTTTCTCCACGTTTTACTCTGTAACTTTTTCCTGCGATGTCAGATTTTTTAAAGCAAAATACCGTTAAGTCTGCTGGACTCTTCTGGTTGTGGGGATCTATAGGGCTTGTAAGTTCATCAAGAATGCTAGGTACCCAGAGCCAATAAATGAGCTGCACCTTGCAATGGGTTTTTATTCTATACCGGGTATACACCAATTCATTTGCTGAAATATAAAGAGTGGAAAATAGGTATCAAGAAAACCTTTGTATTTCTAAAATGGGCACAACATAAGGTCTTAGATCTGTCTTAGATTTGGAAGGAAAAAATGTAGAGAAAGACAAGGGACAATAACACTTGTTTTGCTATTCTGTGTTCCCCCAAGTCTCCCGATAAAAATGGTACCTCACTTGCGTGGGTAGGCCTAATGCTCGCGAAAGGAAACGCAACATGGACACATCACATTTTTACATTGAAATCTGACGTGCTTTTTGCAAAGTGCCTAGCTGTAGGTTTTGGCCTCTAGCTCAGTCGGTACCTAGGGAAACCTAGCAAACCTGTGCATTTTTTAAAACTAGACACCTAGGGGAATCCAAGATGGGGTGACTTGTGGGGCTCTCACCAGGTTCTGTTACCCAGAATCCTTTGCAAACCTCAGAATTTGGTCAGAAAAACACGTTTTCCTCACATTCCGGTGACAGAAAGTTCTGAAATCTGAGAGGAGTCACAAATGTCCTTCCACCCAGCATTCCCCCAAGTCTCCCAATAAAAATGGCACCTCACTTGTGTGGGTAGGCGTAGCACCCACGACAGGAAATGCCCTAAAACACAACGTGGACACATCACATTTTCCCAAAGAAAACAGAGTTGTTTTTTGCAAAGTGCCTAGCTGTGGATTTTGGCCTCTAGCTCAGCTGGCACCTAAGAAAACCTAGCAAACCTGTGCATTTGTTAAAACTAGACACCTAGGGGAATCCAAGATGGGGTGACTTGTGGGGCTGTCACCAGGTTTTGTTACCCAGAATCCTTTGCAAACCTCAAAATTTGGTCCAAAAAAACGCATTTTCCTCACATTTCGGTGACAGAAAGTTTCGGAATCTAAGAGGAGCCACAAATTTCCTTCCACCCAGCGTTCCCCCAAGTCTCCCGATAACAATGGTACCTCACTTGTGTGGGTAGGCCTAGTGCTTGCGACAGGAAATGCCCCCAAAACACCATCTGGACACATCAAAATTATCAAATACAAAACTACCTGTTTTTGCGGGGGCACCTGCATTTTTGGTCCTGGGCTCAGCAGCCATCTAGGGAAACCTACCAAACCCAGGCATTTCTGGAAACTAGACACCCTAGGGAGTCCAGGGAGGTGTGACTTGCGTGGATCCCCCAATGTTTTCTTACCCAGAATCCTAAGCAAACCTCACATTTAGCTAAAAAAACTAATTTTTAACACATTTCTGTGTGGGATCACCGCACCATGACAAATTTCCTACCACCCAACGTTCCCCTTAGTCTCCCGGTTAAAATGATACCTCACTTGTGTAGGTGGGCCAAGTACCTGTGACAGGGAAGAGCCAAAAACATGTTGAAATTGAGGGGGAACCAAAGCGGGTGCAAAAGGGCAGTTTGAAAAAAAAACATTTTTAGGCTGACAAGTGCAGCAGAATTTTTATCGGTATAGATGACACAATGTTGGGTGGTAGGAATTTTGTGAATGCCTGCAGATTCCGGAAGGTTCCATCACAAAAATGTGGGAAATATGTCTGATTTCCAGCAAAGTTGGAGATTTGAAGGGCATTGTGGGTAAGAAAATGGTGTGGGTGCATGTGAAGCACACCACCCTGGAACCATCCAGACGTTTAGTTTTCAGATGTGTCTAGATCTTGTGGATTTTTCTACATGGCAGTGTCCCAAAGTCAAAAAGGTGCAGCCCTCACCATTGCAAGTGGGATGATTTTGAGAGTTACCAAGCTCTCATGGCCCAAATGTAAAACCAAAACCCAAAATAATAAAATGTCCTCTTGTTTGATGTGGGATGTTTTAGTGTGCGGGGGAGAGCTGAAAGACTGTTACCCCCTTCAGTTGGGGTGAGGGCATTACCAGGCCCATACTGGCTGGTAGCCACCACCCCACAATATTTTTTATTAATTTTTTTTATTCCCTGGCATCCAATAGACTTTCTGCCCCTCCCCCGAGGTGGCGTGGATCGGGGGTAATTGCCCAATCTGCCCACTGGTGGGCAGAACAACTTTGGCCCCATTTATTTGGGTTGGGGGCAGAAATGGCTTAAAAATACGTTGGCCCCCCGGGGAGCGACCCTTGCCTAAGGGGTCGCTCCCCACACATAAAAATTAAAAATAAACAAAAAATATATATCCCTGAGGTCTAGGGGTTTTCTGCCCCTGGGGGAGGAGGGGGGGTGCAGAAATGGCCTAAAAATAATATGGCCCCCTAGGGAGCGACCCTTGCCCAAGGGGCCACTCCCTTTATTGAAATACATTTTAAAAAATCCCTGGTGTCTAGTGGCCATTTCTGCTGCCCGATTGATTCCCCTTCCATCCCCGACTGGGGGGTGTGGGAGGGAGGCCCACAGGGGGGAGCGGTAGCGCTCCCCCCATGGGCCAGGCGCATGATGAGCTGGTTTCGGCCCAGGCACACGGGAACCATGTGCCAGGACGATACCAGGGCACCCAGCGGGTTAAAAGATTTTCCTTCTGCCATTTCGGCATTTCTGGCATTGCCAGACCAGCTGTCCCTTTTCAAATCTCCTATTGTAAATAGGTTCCTGAAAGGTCTCTAGCATATGTTCCCACCAGCACCTTTTATTATGCCCCATTTGGCTCTAAATATGGTTCTCACATTTCTGATGAGCCACTCCACAACTGCCCACTCGGACTTCTCACCATCAAAACGACCTTAGTAGTGGCAATAATATCTGCCAGGAGGATCAGTGAGTTACAGGCTCTGTCAGCAAATCCTCTATACTTTTCCTTCTACCCAGACGAGCATTCTTTTTACCGAAGATGGTAACTCCTTTCCACATAGGCCAGACCATCGTTCTGCCTATCTTTTAACGCTCTGCCTCATTCCTCTAAAGAAGAGGAGCGATTTCACCAGCTGGACACAAAGAGCCTTGTCGTTCTAGCTTGATCGTACTTGTGATTTCATAGTGGACGATCAACTCTTTATGGGGTATGTCGGGCCAAGAAATTGTAGGCGGTGCAAAAGTGGACCATCTCGCAATAGATGTTCTGCATCAAAATCTGTTATGCATTTTCCAAAAAGCAACCCCATGAGTGTTTGCATGCTCAAGATACCAGAGCCAAGGCTGCGACCACTGCTTTAGTTTGTGGATTTCCTGTCCTGGATATGTGTCAGGCTGCAATGTGGACTTCCTTGCACACGTTTACGAAACACTACTCCCTGGACAGTCAGATCAGGTATGATGGTCACTTTGCTCTTTGATCCTACAAGACTTTCTAGTCTAGTCCGTATCACAGTCCCACCTTCAGGGAGGTATTGCTTTGGTATCTATGTCAAGGTGAGGAATCTGTGGTTAGACATCTCTATAAGATTAACAAGTTACTTACCTTTGGTAAACACCTTATCTGGTAGGGACTCTATCCAGCTGCATATTCCATACTGACCTTCCCATCCTCCCCACTCTGCAGATGGATTATAGTGTAAAGGATTAACCCTTTTAAGGGCCTCAGTTTAAAACAGCAGTGGTCAGTGTTCCTTGTGGCTCTGCACTTCTGGCATGGAAAGTACCAAAGAAACTGACGTCAGCACGCTGGGTTGGCACCTATATAGGCACTGCCCACGTCATTTTGGGTGCAGACGATGCTGACTACACCAAGGACAGCCAGATGATTACACCTACCAGTACCATTTGTCTGTCCCCAAACACCTAAAAAAAATAGTTTTGGAGGGTACACAGTTTTGGTGGGTTCACAACGTATGGTAAAGTGGATCTTGATAATAAAAAGCTATGTAATGGTGGAGTGGAGAGTCCTACAGCTAAGAAAATAGAAATGCTGAGGTTTTTGTTTAACTCCTGTTTATCCTTTGAAGGTCAGGTTAATGTTCTGATAAGCACTGTAGTTATTTGCTTGACTAGAAATATATTAATCCTTTCCTTGACTTACAAGGGAAGGCAAGTATACTGTTGTAGGCTTTTAGGTGTATTGACGTGAAAGTTTGTTTCTAGGAAACACTTAATTACAGCCAAAACCATGTAGAGACAGCGATGTCCAGTGGTGTACACTGTGAATACTGACCCCTGAATATTGATGGGACAGGTTATCAAGGATAAATTATCGAAAAAATATATTGACAGGTAAGACTAGGTTTTCTATACCTAACCCCACACGTGTACGAAATATCTCCCACACCATTTTGGTCCGTTAGTTGACTGTACTACAGGTGCAAGATTCTACATGAGATGTGGCCTTAGCAGTGGATTAATTTTGCTGGCGTGTATCCCCCCCGACTAGAGGCAATCCACTGACTTCAAGCGGTTTAAGACTAGACTTGTAACTGAACGGCACTGTAATGACGGAAGCATATTAATAACTTGTGGAGATTAAGGTGTCTCCGGTATGTACCATGTTGGAATAATGTTTCTTTAGTGAGTAATTCGCAGAGGAATTTGGCAGATTGCAGTTTGTGAGTGTCTCAGGACAGCATTCCTAATTTGCAGTTCTCAATTTGTATTCTTTTCATAACAGTCTCTTGTAGTTTAATGTGGTCCTTGTGCTCGTCGTGTTACCACACAAGAAATGTACGTGTTTTTAACAACCAGCAGTGTTTTACTCAAGATTTGAATACACTGTGATTATTGCTATACTACGATGTAAGAATTATTTTTGAAGGTATCCCCCTGGCGTTTGTCTTCCCTGCTCCAGGTATCTGCTTAACCCACGCCGTTGGTTCTACTGCCTGGCTTTTGGAGTGTTGATGCTTCTGCTGCTTGGACTATTACTTCTACTTCTGTCCGTTCCACAGACAGGCCAGGAGCATATCTGGACAGCCATGAAAATGACCGTCTGGCCTCACATCCAGTTGCGCTACGTAAGACCTCCGCCAGTGTAAGATAAACAACCGGACATAGAAGAAAAGATGGAAACATTGCAGATATAGTTGCGGTTAAAAATCCTTTTTGTTCTCTCGTTACATTTATTTCTATCTCTTTGCATTTATTGTTGTACAATACTCCAATCCAAGTACCAGGATTAGCAAGAGGACAAAGGTTTCTGGAGTAGTTTCCTTGTGCATTGTGGGTCCCCACTACCACAAATATTAACCTATCGGTATCTAGCTGATCCGGCTATTAACTTCCTGCAGATGGCAGCAGCTGAGTAATCTCTTGTCAGTACAGACACTTCCTAATAAAGATTCTGTCAAAGACATTCTGGGACGTGTGCTAGATGTGCTTATTTCTTAGTGCCCTCCTATAGACATTATCAATCATTCTGCTGGACAAAACCATAGCTAATTATAGACGTCCGAAGGAGCAGGCAAAGTTATACTTTCATGGCCGGTCAGAGCCATCATTAGTGTAAACAGAATTGGTGATGCTCTGGTCGGCATTTTTACTGAACCCAAAAATACAGCGACACCTATTCTACTTCAACTGTTATCTATGAAGAAGATAAAGTACAATTCATGTATTTAAAATCTGTTAAGCGACCTGAAACTTTTTAGGAAACCGAAGGCAGTATAATGCTTATCACAATGCATTGAAAAATTGAAGTTTCTGAATGTTTTGATGTTAAGAGATACGATAGAATCTGTGCTGAAAGTTAGAGTTTACACAACCTAGAAAAGTTCAGGTTGTCAAAACCTGGAATTAGTTATTTACGAAGAATGTCCTCCTTGCTATTCCTCTGTCAGAGATCTTTCATAGAATCTACAGCTAATGCAACATGTCACACTCCTCTCAACATGATATACCCATGGTCTTTAGTAGAGAGCTGGTATTATCCTCAATTTAAGGCAAAATTATTCCTGAAAGCTCTCAAATCTTGTTTTATTTAACATGGAACTCCTACCTTTCCATGGCGGCAATGATTCCCTTATGGTTACCAAATGTATCTTTCCACCTACTTGCCTAGCCATAGTTTATCACAACAGTGCAACTCAAAGTACTCTATGTGTTCCATCTTCTTACAAACTGACCAACTGGTGTCAAACTCACTTGTGTCGAGCATCTGTGTTTCTTTGGGGAGTAGGTCGATAGTAATATGTACATCAAAGAAAGATAAACGATTACAGTGCAGAAGAAACATACCCCACCACTATGCCCCACTCCTTACTGAGAGGTGGCTCACTCTGGCTTCATCAGGATAATACAATATTCTGGTAATATCTTCTCTATCTTACCCCTGCTGGTCTTTTGAGACCAGTCCATCTACTGCTGTTATGAGATCCTGGTTACCTTTTCTTTCAGTGAGAACCTGTTTCTATATCCCAGATTATGATTTGAGGAAACACGAGAAAGAGATGTTGTCAGAGAAGAACACGCACAGCAGTCTCTGGCTTCTGCCACAAAACCTGTACAACAAACATAATTTACCAAAGAAGCGAACATATTACTCACAACGCACCTGGAAGCTCCTCTAGATACCACCATGTAAAGGTCCTTTTTAGGTCTTGATTTGGTGAATTACAGAAAGAAAAATGATGCATAACCAACCTTCATTATATTGAGTCCTTCTCCTCGTTTTCAGGGTGACCCAACATAGAATAAATGCAGCTACCCAACTCAGAGAGAATCCTGCATTTCTTGTTTGTATCATTTAATACCAAACAGTCGCAAATGAGCAGTTCAACACCACCATTTTTTTCAGGATTGTGTTGGAAGATTGTGACTCAGTGTAATTAATGTGAGCATTATCACCTTGTCCCTCTTCCTCGTCACGGTTCTTACCTAATGAGAATATTGCAAGCCAAGCTGATGCATTTTAGAACATATAAGAACATACGTTTTTCCAGAAACGTGAAATTATATGACATAAACAAGAGCCAGCTAAAAGTGAAAATAACTGAAGATTCAGGTGCAATAGCAGCACTAACACAGCTGCGCCAAGCACGGAGGCTGAAGCGGAGACATCAACCTGGTGTGGCCACTTAAGATATGGCCAAATCCAAGGTGGCTTGAGTATACAGATCCCATTATAACCCACACATGCAGCTGCTATCCCTCTGGTTGAGAAATATGTGTCAAGTCATATAACGAACAGATGCTGAGACGGATCCACCTACTAAGAGATGGCACAAATGATGTGTCCCATGTGACCAGGCCCAATAGAAACAATGTGATCCAAAATCTATCAGTGTGGAATAGTTGAATACATATAGCCCAACCAACATTTAGACAATGGGCCCAGCAACACCTTTATCAGAAGGGGCACAAAAGGTGGTCGATGTGACACTTAGACATAACATTGGGGTGAAAGGTAGAAGGCCACAGGAACAAGCCTCCAGGGAGGAAATATAGGTATGTTTCCCTACAAAGACGAGAACTAGTGTCGCCAATCCTGGAGTTGATAATATTAACTAAGAACGTTACCATGGCAGATAGGAGTGTCAATGGAATATACTCCAATGTGCAAATCCTACTTTTGAGCCCTTGATGGAGGTGAAGCTTGCAGTTAATTATCGGTCATGAGACATGCTCATAATGAAACCACTGACTTTACCCGTGACCCGGACAGTAATAAAGGGGATTTGCTGACAGGGAGAGATATACCTAGCTGAAAACACGGAACAAAAAAGCTCTACTGTATGTGTCATTACACTTCAGCGTGGCAGGTCTGTAGGGTTGTTCTAGGGATAACTCCACTGAAAGGCAAACACCCTGCTTCTAAAATCTGTTGAACTGTTCTACCGTCAGCCGTAATGTGGCAAATGACTAAGTAAAGACAACATGAACACTGTATATCATTTACAGAAATATGTGACATAAATATATTGTCAAAAACTGTTCAGAAAAATAGTGCCCCGTGGCACTATTATCATTATTAATAATGATGGGGCAGTATTTTTGTAAACAATATTTAGGACGCCATCTTTATGGCAAACAATATTCTGACAACAGTATTCAGGTAACACACTAGCACAAGCCCTCTTCCTCCTTTTGACCATGAGATGATGTAGGGGGAAGAACCATGGCCTATAGGTCCATAATAGAGGAAGTAGGATGACCCTGCCAATCTGATCTTGTGCAGGAAACAGTGAAAGGTGGTAATAGGAGGAAAGAAAAACAGAAGGCTGTTTGGGCAATGGAAAGACAGGACATCTATTGGTCAGGGCCTCCCTGTAGCAGTAGGTCTAGCACATAGCATAGTTTCAAGTGGCAACTAGGCCCAACCAAAATTCCCTTAAACTGAAGGAAAGTTGCAAGAATAGGTACGGATGGAGCGATACTTCCCCAGAGGAGAAAACAACCTTGCTAGGAAAGACATGGGCCTAGTTCATCCCCAACCCTTCTGGGTGATGTAGCTCGTGGTGATCAGGTCACTCGTCTTAACCAACAGAGCAGGTTAATAGAATTTAGATAATAAGCAGTGGTCTACAATCCAGGCAGTGCAAAGCTCCCTGCAGTTCGAAAGCATCTTTGGCTTCTGGGTGACCAGAGGCCGAGAGCAGAGACTCGGGGAATATCCCCAACCAATTCTGCTAGTATCTGTCAATAAGTTCAGAGGTGGAGTAGAATTCAGCTAGTCTCTCTTTCAGGTTGTTATTCACCAACCACCCTTGGAGCACACTCATCAATGACCTTGTTACTGGGATATGTGGTTCATAATCCTCATATTCATGAAATTAACACGCAGACAAGAGTTTTGTGCTATTGCTTGGTCTAGGCTGCCACAAAAATGCCACATTGCTCTATGGGCGAAGCCATACACTAGAGCATCAGAAACCCCAACAAAGCAGCACAAATGAGTTCTCAATTTCACTGCTTTCACTGGAGGAAGGAAGGGTCTCTCCACTTTCTTGGTGAACAGTGCCTGTTTGAACACCTTCCTTTTGAAAGTAACCAGCTATGACTTCTTAACTTTCATCTTTCAACCGAACTAGAGGAGAAAGCAGATCACTTCTCCATGTAATTTGGCTTTATGGACTGACCACACATGGGTCAACGAGACATTCAGGTATGAGTGGATCTGGATATACTTTAACATGATGAAGCTAACAGGGCCAGGCTTTTGTTAAGATGATTGGCCCAGACATCAGCCCAAAAGGAAGTATTTAGAACTCTTTCTGTATGCTTAGCACCACAAAATGCAGATACGTCTAGTAAGGAACTGTGATGTGAAAAAGGGTCCTCAGAGTCAGCCGTAGATAGAAAATCACCATCGAAATAATCTATTTTAGAAACTTCACCCTGATAGTTCAGAAGAGATAGCTAAGTCTATGTGCTCATATTCTGAGATGGTGGCGGAAAGCAATATGGGGTATCAGTACCAAAAAGAGGATTGAGAACACCCCGAACCAAGCTCCTCCCTGGTAACAGGCTAAAAGAATAAGTTACTTACCTTCGGTAACGCTTTTTCTGGTGGATACAGTAACTACCTGTGGATTCCTCACCAAAATAATTCTCCCCTCGCGCCAGCCTTCGACGGAAATTTCTTCTAGCTCTGCACGTCGACGATGAGGTCACAATCGCCCGACTCCACGCGACGCCACATGACGTCATCTAGGCAATAAGAAGCCAACGTCGACGTGCAGACTTCAGTTATCACCATTTTTTTACGTGCCATAGAGGCGAAAAGGTTAAACCTAAAGAGCACACACTAATCCAGAATAGACGAAAATAAAACATTTAATATAATAAAATATATATCACAGTTATGAATGCTCAATTCGAGATATAAATAAATAAATATATATATGTACAATTCCAGTCCAAAATGTCCTTTTCACTATCTTAGATTGCAAAGGAAAAGTATATACAATGAATACAACCATATGCATGTGAAAGCTATATACATATATATGCAAGTCCAAGGATGCGCACCCAAAGAGATCCTGGTTTGACCAGTCAGGCAACGGGGAGGTGGGTGGGACCGTGAGGAATCCACAGGTAGTTATTGTATCCACCAGAAAAAGCGTTACCGAAGGTAAGTAACTTATTCTTCTGATGGATACACCTTCCTGTGGATTCCTCACCAAAAGAATAGAGTCCCCAAGCAGTATAACCTCCGGTGGTGGGTGCACGAATGGTCAAACCAAGAAATCTTGCAGCACCGAGCGAGCAAAATGGCCATCCCTCCTGACCTCAGAGTCCAAACAGTAATGCTTGGCAAAAGTATGGAGGGATGCCCAGGTCGCTGCCCTGCAGATGTCAGCCACAGGAACACCTATAGCCAAAGCTGATGAAGCTGCTTTGGCCCTGGTGGAATGGGCACGAAGCCCCACAGGTGGATCTCTCTTCGCCAAAGAATAGCAGATCTTAATACATAGAATGACCCACCTGGACAGCGTTCTCTTGTGGACCGCTCTACCTTTCCTCTTCCCCACGTATCCCACGAAGAGCTGTTCATCCTGTCTGAACTCTTTCGTCCTGGCGACTTAGAAGCTCAGTGCTCTTCGCGGATCCAGCCGGTGGAGCCTCTCTTCCTCCTTGGATGGGTGAGGTGGAGGGTAAAGGAAGAGAGAGTAATTGACTGCCCCAGGTGAAAGGGTGTAACAACCTTCGGTAGGAAAGCCGCCTTGGTCCTCAACACCACTTTGTCCTTGAAGAAGGAAAGGAATGGGGTTTCTACAGTTAGAGCCTGAAGCTCACTAACCCTTCTGGCAGATGTTATTGCCACCAGGAAAACAGTTTTAAATACTAGAAACCGTAAAGAACAAGAGTGCATGGGTTCAAACAGGGCCCCCATAAGAATAGTTAAAACCAAGTTAAGGTCCCACTGAGGCATAACGAATGGCGTGGGCGGATACTTATTAGTGAGTCCCTTTAGAAACTTTAAAACAATTGGTGATTTAAAGAAGGATGGTTGATCAGGAAGGCACAGAAAAGCAGATAGTGCAGACAGATAACCCTTAACAGTGGCAACTGAAAAACCTTTCTGTGCCAAATAGAGCGCAAATGACAAAATGTCAGATAAACCAGCTCTTAAAGGATCTAAACTATTCTCTCCACACCAGCTTGTAAACTTAGCCCAACGATTTGCATAGATTGACTTGGTGGAGTGTCGCCTGGCCGATAGAATAACTTCCACCACATCTGGATGGAGAGAAAAGGAACTCAGATTGCCCCGTTCAATCTCCAGGCATGAAGATGCAGGCTCTGGAGGTGGGGGTGTAGAATCTGCCCCTGTGACTGCGAGAGGAGGTCCACCCTGCAAGGGAGACGGAGCGGAGGGCACTGAGAGAGTTGGAGTAGGTCCGAATACCACACCCTTCTCGGCCAATCCGGAGCTATTAAGATGACTTGAGCTCGGTCCTGGCGGATTTTCCTGAGAACTCGAGGAATCAAGGGTATGGGGGGAAACGCGTAAAGCAACTGACCCTTCCGGGACATCTGAAACGCGTCCCCCAGAGCTCCTTGCACCGGATACTGGAGGCTGCAAAACAGTGGGCACTGCGCATTCTCTCGAGTTGCAAACAGATCTATTTGTGGATATCCCCACATCTGGAAGATATACAGAACTAGATCTGGATGAAGACACCAATCGTGGTCGACTGAGATGCGTCG
This sequence comes from Pleurodeles waltl, assembly GCF_031143425.1. Taxonomy (NCBI): domain Eukaryota; kingdom Metazoa; phylum Chordata; class Amphibia; order Caudata; family Salamandridae; genus Pleurodeles; species Pleurodeles waltl. The sequence goes on from NC_090446.1 coordinate 1,365,299,175, forward strand.
ACTGAGAATGTCTGCACGCACATTCAGGACTCCGGCCAAATGATGTGCAATCAAGCAGATCTTGTGGTCCTGAAGCCAGGACCAGAGTCGAAGAGCTTCTCTGCAGAGAAGATACGACCCCACTCCTCCCTGTTTGTTTATATACCACATCGCAGTCGTGTTGTCCGTTAGAACCTGGACTGACTGACCGCAAATGGAAGGGAGGAAGGCCTTGAGTGCCAGCAGTACTGCCCGCAATTCTAACAGATTGATGTGTAATTTCTGTTCTACTGGAGACCAAAGGCCTTTGATCTCCAGGTCCCCCAGATGAGCTCCCCACCCTGGAGTGGAAGCATCCGTTACCACTGAGGCCACTGATGGGGGTAGCGAGAACGGCCTTCCTTGAGACAGGTTGTCGACCGCTGTCCACCATTGAAGATCCACTGCAGTGTCTCTGGAGATCTTTATCGAGTCCTCGAGATCCCCTTTGTGCTGAAACCACTGCCTGCGGACGCACCACTGGAGAGCCCTCATGTGCCAGCGTGCATGAGTGACCAACAGTATGCAAGAAGCAAACAGACCGAGCAGACGAAGGACTTTGAGGATTGGAATTACCGCTCCATTTCGAAACATCGGAACCAAAGCCTGTATGTCCTGAACCCGCTGTGGCGTAGGAAAGGCCCGATTCAATGTCGTGTCCAATACTGCCCCTATGAACAGGAGGCGTCGAGAGGGCTCCAGGTGAGACTTGGGTACATTGACTGAAAACCCCAGGTCGTACAACAATTGAGTCGTCGACTGGAGATGGTCCTGCACGAGCTCTGGAGTTCTGGCTTTGATCAACCAATCGTCCAGATAGGGAAACACAGCGATCCCTTTTCTTCTGAGCTCTGCCGCTACCACCGCCATCACCTTCGTGAAGACTCGAGGTGCTGAAGTAAGACCAAACGGGAGGACCGCAAATTGATAATGTTGTGATCCCACCACAAAACGGAGATACTTCCTGTGCAATCTGAGGATCGGAATATGAAAATACGCGTCCTGCAAATCGACCGACACCATCCAGTCTCCTTCGTTCAACGCCAAAAGAACCTGTGAGAGGGTCAGCATTTTGAACTTTTCCTGCTTGAGGAACCAATTCAAAATCCTCAAGTCCAAAATCGGTCTCAGCCGACCATCCTTCTTGGGAATCAGAAAGTATCTTGAATAGCACCCATGACCCTTCTCTTGCTCGAGAACCAACTCTATTGCACCTTTTTGTAATAGGGATAATATCTCCTGCTGCAACAGGAGAAAATGGTCTTCCGAACAGAAGGATGGGCGGGGAGGGTGGGTGGGAGGAAATTCCCAAAAGGGAAGAGCGTACCCCCTCTTCACAATGTCGATGACTCAGGAGTCTGATGTTATGACCTCCCACTTTGGAAGAAAAAGGGTAAATCTCCTCCCTACTGGAGACGAATGGACAGGGAATGGTGGAGGACTACGGCTGCTTTCCTTGCTGCACCCCTCCCGAGGAAGAGGAAGAGGCAGAGTGCTGCAAGGTGGCTCCTCTCGTACGGACTCTGCCCCTGCCCCTGAAGGATCTGTAAGGCAGGGTAGAAACAGTTTGTTGTGGTCCTTGCAGTCTTCCTCGAAAGGAACCACGACCAAATCCTTTAAATCTCCGAAAGCCTCTAAAGGTGGATGAGGCCGACGACTGGAGTCCCAAGGATCTAGCTGTCGCTCTGCTTTCTTTAAAACGTTCTAAGGCTGAGTCAGCCTTAGAACCGAAGAGCTTTTCCCCATCAAACGGAAGATCAAGGAGCATAGCCTGCACGTCCATCGAGAAGCACGATGATCTAAGCCAAGACTGCCTCCTAGAGACTATGGTCGTGCCCATAGCCCTGGCCACCGAGTCCGAAGTGTCTAAACCAGACTGGATTACTTGCGTCGCAGCCGCTTGAGCATCCGAAAAGAGTTGCAGCATCTCCTGTGACACATTAGGATGGCCCTTTGCGTCTTCCATAAGGGCATGTATGTAACGTCCCAGTATGCATGTGGCATTGGAAGATTTCAGGGCCATACTGCACAATGAAAATGTCTTCTTAGCAGTATGGTCCATCTTTTTCAACTCTCTATCAGCAGGAACACCAGGAAACGAGCCAGGCGAGGATCTGGAGGAACATGAAGCTTGGACCACAAGGCTCTCCAGAGATGGTTGCCTGGAAAGAAACACCGGATCCCCAGGCGCCGTCCTGTAACGTCGAGCCACCGCTCTGTTGACCGCAGCCGTGGATACAGGTTTCATCCAAATATCATTAATAGGGTCCAGCAGAGCCTCATTGAATGGAAGAAGAGGCTCAGCAGAAGCAGATGTCGGATGGAGGAGCTCTGTCAATAAATTTCTCTTAACCTCTGCGGTAGGAAGAGTAATATCCAAAAAGTCTGCAGCCTTACGAATGACCTTATGGAAAGAAGCTGCTTCCTCTGTAATCTCTCCCGGAGAAGCCAGATCCCATTCCGGGGTAGTGTCAAGGCCACTAGCCGAGTCCAGACCCTGGAAATCACCTGAGGGCTCTACAACTTCTCCTTCCTCCAGGTGTTGCCTGGCGTACTCCTCCTCTTCCAAGAGACGAAGGGCCAGGCGCCTTGATCTAAGTCTGGACTCTAAGCCTGGAGTCGACAAGGCGTCGGCCGACGCCGAAGATCTCCGTCGGCGCCGAACCTCGGATTCGTCCGAAGCCGGAGGCTCCGGCTCCACAGCGTTCTTGGACGTCGATGGGATCCGAGGCAAATCCGACGGCGCCATAACAGGTGTAGCCATCCTGATCGACGTCGTAGGCATCGGCGCCGCTTCAGACGCAGCAGACATAAACTGAGTGAACGGCGCCGACTTGAAAGGCGCCGGAACACCCAAGTTGTAGGCCAAAGGACCAGACGGACCTGCATGACTTCCACCCGGCGCCATGGAAGCAAAGATGTTAAACATAGCGTTCAAAAACGCTGCAGGATCCGATCCCGGAGTCGGGAAAGCCGGGTACTGTTGCTGCTGCACCGGCGCCGGCAAAGCTGCCGAAGAGGGTCCAGGTAACTCCTGGCCAGGAGAACCTTCAGGCCTATGGAGAGGCTCGACCTCAAAGACCGACCCAGGTGACGTCGGGGTCGCCGGAGGTGGAGGGGTCACGGTCGGGCTTATCTCCCACGTCGGACGACGCCGAGTCGACGGAGAAGCCAATCTAGACCTGGACCGTCCTTTGCTCGATCGGCGCCGAGATCCATGACGGCACCGAGAGCCACTATGGTGATGACGAGACCTAGAGGATCTCGACGAAGACTCCCTCCTATGATGCCTCTCTTTCTTCTTCTTAGACCGGGCCAAGAATAACTTCACCTCTCTTTCCTTGAGTGCCTTAGGGTTCATGCGCTGGCACGAACCGCATGCCTCGACCTCATGATCGGAACTAAGGCACCAGAGGCAGTTTTCATGGGGGTCGGTAACCGACATCCGACCCCCGCATTGGCTACAAGGCTTAAAGCCAGATTTTCTAGGCTGCGACATCGTAAACGTCTGTTGGTAACAGTAGCTCCCTGTGAGCCTCGAAGAAACAACCGTTATTCGGGCACGGAAAAAAGGGAACTGACGTCTGCACGTCGACGTTGGCTTCTTATTGCCTAGATGACGTCATGTGGTGTTGCGTGGAGTCGGGCGATTGTGACGTCATCGTCGACGTGCAGAGCTAGAAGAAATTTCCGTCGAAGGCTGGCGCAAGGGGAGAATTCTTTTGGTGAGGAATCCACAGGTAGGTGTATCCATCAGAAATATTAATTAGCAATTACAATATTTTAAGCACACAGTAGCCACCTTCGGGTCTAAATCTTCAAGCCCCTCTGGCAGAACCCTTTTCTTGAGGTGATTGATAGCCTATTTAGTCAACACTCAATGTAGTAGCAGTCGTGGACCACTTGCAAAACCCAGGCATATGGAGTATTAATGAACCACACAAACGAAAATGTCTTAAGAGGATCTATGACACGAAGAAGAGTTTTGTGTCAATCCATAGGTGTAAGGACAGCATAAAAAAACGATTAAGACATGCTTTTGATGGAAGTCTTCACCAAAAGGACACTATCAGGTTTGCATTCCTTTTTAATGAGTTCCACAATTGGTCAGCACACGTCTGCCTCAGCCAAAGCATCCAACAAACTTTGAAGGCTCCATTGAGTCTGTGACATATATCTCAGTTTAGATAGAAAATGTCCGATCACTGAACTGTCTTCAAAGACGCCTCTATGGTTTTGTAAATTTGATCTGAAGGATATTTTTCCTCAGAAGTAAAAGATATGAGCAAGGCTAGAAAGTAAAGTCAACCTTCAGAATTTATGAAAGGTCCTTAAACCCTAGAACATGATGTTAGTCAATACCAAGGCACAGCTATTTTATTTTGCCCCTTTGGGATAATGAGCCAAATACCTGGAAAGAGAGTTGAGCCCTGCACATCAGGGGGCTGATATCTGCTGAAGACATCATCCACGGAGGAATTGGGCACCAAGAAATTGCACAGGCGTAGAATGTCATGCAGCCCTAATTTCACGGGGTTGTGGGCCATCACATTCTCTCGTAAATCCAATGTACTGCCTGATGAATCCTAGACAGTCTGATTAACTGGGAACTACTCAGGCACAGTATAGTCAAGGTCTTATTCCTATCTGTCCCTTTTAAATGCCACCTAAATGGCGAATTATTGTTCAGTACAGAGTTTTCTGCAGCCTCAGACATTAAAGCTGCCCCAATGACATGGGTTAAAAGGAGCTTGATAGGGAGTAGCACGGGCAGTGGTTCATACAACAGCAGCAGGAACCGTGTGGAGGTGCACCATAAGGAGTCAGTGGAGAGGCAGAGTAGTCCCTATGATGGCACTTGCACTTATATATTCCATTGCTCTCACGAGATGAGAACGGGAGTAGAAGTCAACTTACATGTGAAGGGAGTTGGAGGAAAATTTCCTGTCTTTTGTTTTGTACATAGACACTCTCAGTCCCTCACGGACAAGAACATGTCAGTATTCCGCAACCCTGCATAAAGCACAGCAGAATAGAAAGAGTAATCAGAATATGCAAAGCATACATATGTAGTAAAAAAAAAAAAAAAAACTCAATCCTATTGCCAGGTACAAAGATCTGTTGCACTTTGGTCCTTTTATCCAGGGAATCACATAGCCAATTTGGATTCTTTTCTTTTCATCACAGACTGCCGATCAAATGTCAGGTTGAGCTGTCAACAGTGATTTGAATTGAGATCACAACTTCTCCAGCATCTCTTACACCGTGCTTAGCAGTTCACTTGCGTGGTGCAGACAGCAGAGCAATGCTGAAGGTGGTCCGCAATGTGAGAGCATGAAAGAGCGAAGAGAAGTACAGGGAAAAAATGCCTGTGACTGCCCGGAGTATGCAAACACCTTCCCTTCCAAATCTTCTGTGACACAAACAGGATCACCATGCTCATCCTGCCACACAAAATTCTAAGTATCACTCACGTTTTCCACAAAAATCACCACTAGCAGAGAAGTCTAAAATAGATACATGAGAGTTGAAGCTGGATGTCTACATAATCACTGGGTCTTCCTTCAAGTAGAGGTGGCTGACTCCTCAGAGGGGACAAACTCAGCTTTACAGTTCAATTACAGATGAATGTACTCTGTTCTAATGAACTCTGTACTCTGCATACAGAGGTCATGCTATTTATTTTTAGTACACTAGCATGGGTCTTGGACACAAGCAGCTCATACTGTAGATTAAAATCCTGAGATAATAAAATCAAACCTCTTATGCAGATCCCTCGTTTTAACCCTGCTCAGTACACCAAAATAACACTAAGTGAACTTATCTCAGGAAGCCCAGAAACGTTCTTTGCCTCACCGAGAACAGCTGCATGTTCTCGTGAAACAATGGATGTCTCTTCTGCGGGCCACAGGGCGCTTGCTGTTTCTCTGGAGGCTGGCTGTCTTGCTGTCAAGGACTTACTGCAACAGCCTCAGATCTTCAGACCATTACACATTTAGTCAGGCTTTCTGTTAACAGACACTTGTGTGGTATTCAGTCTTCTTTTCTTCTCATTTTCTTTTCGCTTCAGCACACGTTAGTTCCGTCGCCAGTGTAAACGTTCTACAAAGAAACGAGGACTGTGATGACCATGTGGATGGCTTCTTCACTGAGCAACGTTAGTGGTACAAATACCTTGTAATGTGGAAGATGGGCCACTAGAACGAAGGCAGCGCCCTTCTCATCTTCGACTAGCTCCTCTAACGCCCGAAGCTGACAGAATAAAAAGCCCAACATTTTAGTCCATAACCGTCATCCACGCTCTGCAGCAGCACAGGCATGAGACACAAGAAGCAAGCCTCAGCAACTCTCTTGGAGGAGAGGAAAGGAAGGAGTCACATAATGTTATGGTAGGGTTATCCCAGCCAGGTAAGGGCTGTGAGGAGGAAGAGGGTCAAAGATTTTACTGTATATCTGGAAAACAGGGAAGGTTGTTTAAAAAACACAGTCCCACTAAAAGCAGCAATATTTTATGGACATCGCCTACCCTCTTTAAAAAGTTTATATTTTCATTGTAACCGTATCTGTATTCATCTGATAATAAACGTCTGCAAATGATATCCTTTCTCTTTCCGTACACTAGTTAGCACCACGTGTGCCGTGTAACCAAATAGTTAACATAATTGCTGCGTGTAAATAAGTAGAATCCATCCTCCGCATATTTAAAGACAGATAAGTTAAACATGCAAACATTTGGGTAAAATCGTTTTGTCATACATTTTATTTGCGTCCACGGGACTGTGAAGTGCATGCCGTTGAACGTGCATTTTAATAAAGTTATAAAATATGGTATTTTGATACACTCGGCACCTTACAAGTCACATGATTTAAACAAAAACGGTTTTAAAAAGGACTCGTCAGGGTCAGAAAAAAACAGGAAACAGCAGAACAAAAATTGTCAATTACATTTTAAAAACCTTTTAATGAGCACTATTGAATTTAAAAGTAGGAGCACAATGCAGGTGCAATAAAAGGACGTGTGTATCTGTTTTTTCAAATATACTCGAGTGTTTTCTTCAGCACAGAGACCTCTGCGTGGCCACTGGAGACTTATTACCGCCATCAATTTAACTAAGAAAGCTGGAGTAGTTTCTAATCTGGCATTCTAATAGTAGGTGTCTCCTCGTGCTAAAAAGCTGCTAGTAGGAGCGTGATAACAAGGTTTTAGGTTATGTAGTTTAGCATTTCGGATCATTGTTTGGTAAGAAAATAGTGCAGGGAGTGATTGTATTAGTAATCTTGATTACCTGGATTTTAGCAAAGGCAGAACAAAACGTTCACAGCAGCAGAAGGCCTGTGGCGCATCTCGGGGTGATCTATTTCTTCTCAGGACATGTGGAGGTTTTGTTGAGATTTGTAGGGCAGGCCGTTATTCAGTGAAGTAGACAGCCATAACTAAGCTGAGAGGGAACTAGATTCTTGTTTCAGTGGCTCAAAAGCTTTTTCAAGTCTGGTTGATACAAACTGTTCGACATTGTGCGTTTGTCTGCAGTTCCTGGTTTTTGGAATGTTGGGGCTGGGTGAAACCCCGGCAGTCAAGTACAGTTAGAGGGAAAAGGTAATCCCCTTCGGTGTTTAGGATAGAAATCACGGGATCTGACGGTGTGTACTCTGGGACCAGTCGCCACTGTGTACTAATGTGAGGTTTCAACAGGTGATTGTTACCAGAAGCAGAGTACATCAGTGTGAGGTTTGAAGTGCGTTTTATTTCACTTGTCTGTGCTCCGAGATCAGTCATCATTTTGTACAAATGGGAAGATTTGACAGGTTCGTATTACGGGAGACAGACTATATTGGTGATTGTCTCGTTGGAACAGTCACTAAACTGTGTTTCAGTTCTATGTACTGGTCATTCATCGTTGTGTATGGTTGGGAGGATCCGAGTTGGCTCCAGAGGGAATAGGTTTAGGGTGAAGTGAGCCTTTCATACCCTGGCACCTTATGATGTTGATCCATTCTGCTGACATGGACTAGTGTTAGGAGCGGGAGTGCTGGACTACTGTTTGAATTTTTGGTTGTGCCAGTTTCAGTCTGCGTGTATTGGGATCTATCATCATTGTGTTTAGAAGCTGTTCTGTCTGATGTTTGTGCAGCTTCTAGTGGGCATGGTGCTGGGTGCCAATTAAAGTGCCGTCTTTCATTTGGCACTTGCTGATAGTGGTTTGGTAAGTTAGTGTCCCCGGATGTTGATCGTATTGGGTTGATATGCTACCATTGATTCATTAATATTTGTGTTTAATTTGGAGGGGGGAGGATGAGGGGAGAAGAGATTTGTGTGACCCCAGGACCGCTTTACAATTTCTTTGTCTCCTAAAAATGCTGGCAGTCGGGCTCAACTAGATTTCAAATTTCACCATCTTTCCTTTTGTAAACCCTAGCAGAAGGACCTCATCACAGTCCATTTATGGCAAGAACATCACTAATCTTAGGCTCAGTAGCGCAGTCCAAAAAAAATATCTATACCCATTCGATTTCTCAGAGTACCAAAATTGTTAGATACAACACAATTTTCCCATTCATAAAGCAAAAAAGAACATTAAGAGCAATGCTTTAAGCTCTTTGAAATACCAAATTTTAATGTCTATACCAGACTTGAAGATTGTATAATAATCTCAACAGCACTTACTACAAACAACTTACAATGAATTTATCATCAATAAACTATGGAAATCAGAACAATTTCTCAGCAACATGGAGTTACCTCTTAGAGTTGGTTTCGATTAGCATTTACTCAGCTGACAAATATTTTTAATAAACCAATACTATCTAGCTGTGGAGAAACGCCCACATTATTGGAAACATTAGTTAATGCTCAGTGTTGCGTAAATTACGATTTTGGTGTAACTCTGCAAGCTGTGCTTTCTCACCCACAGGTGTCACGGGTGCACTTGGTTCAATGCACCAGCGATGAAAGTGAAAGATAAGTTATTGAAGCCCCACACAACACTATTCAATGTGTAATTGACATAGAAGTATGGCTTTTGGGTTACCAACAGTCCCATAAAATGATTCGGAAACCGTGGAAACTGCAACTAATCGGTTTCTTAGTACACTTAAAACAACAACAAAGACCGCAACAAGACATGTTATAAATAACAAACAAAAAAGAATGAACATTTCCAGCATTGTTAAAATGTCATTTAAATGTTATCTAGAACCTAATGCCTGCTTCTATGTGCTATTCTATGAGCACGAAAGGCAGAACAACTTGCTAGTTTCTAAGGGAGAAGAAATACCCTGCATACCTTGCTCACAGCAAAGGCTGTCTTTATCAGCATAGGCAAGAAGACAGTGTTCCCTGCAAAGGGCAAACGCCCACTGAGCTAGCAGTCAGTCGGTCTTCCCTCCTGGACTTGGCTTTATCAGCTTCATTCAAAATGTATCATCTGCGAAGTGTGAAGTGTCACGGCAGCAGATGAGACAGTCTCTGGCTGAATCTCCGGCGATCATCTGGGCAAAGGACCTCCCCCTGACAAGTGGCAGTTCTTATATAGTAAATCGTATAAGAAACTGTAATTTATGACATACATTTAGGAATGTCTGACATAAATTATCATAATTCAAGGTATGTGTCCCAGACATTTTCTTATGAATGTATAAGACAAAAGGACATCAATTCAGACTACACTATTTTAGTTACATGTCTGTGTGTGTTCTTATTTAACCTTGACATGGTGAGGAGGAGACATTTGACCCAGACGACTTTCGCATGAGATGTTGTATCTGTGTCATTAATCGAAGAACTTGATGCTATTACAGTTCCTAGAAAGATAAGGTCTGGTGACATTTGCATCTAAAGGCAGACATGACAATGATTCTGCGTAAATCACGGAATATGGTGATGTCCATTGTCTAAGTTAAGTAAGATGGGAGCCTGAATAAGATGGAGTCAGACCGCAGGGACTTTAACATCATCTGGACTACAAAGGAGGCATTTGGTATAAAATTCTCTTATCGGAGAAACACAAGTACAGCCTAGAAAAAAATGATCATTAAATGGGAAAATGTAATTGGCATTAGAATAACAGAAACCCAGTGGACAAAATGTAATAAACTTAGCCTTCAGGTTCTTAAAGGGGCTATGTTCTGGCAATGTGTTTTATAACAAATGGTTACTGTATCTCCCTTCTGTACATCTCCATAAAAGTTATTCAAGTAGTAGCCCTTATTGAAGGGGATGCAACTCGAACTTGATTAGAGATTTGTCATATGTTTTTCATCAGCCAGGAGCTTACGGAGCTCAGGTGGTGGCTTTTAGCCTGAGGGCTGCCAAGGGACCCCAGGTGCTTCTGAGGGGGTGCTAGAGCCCAAGGGGATGCTAGAAAGACGGGCTCCACCAGCCAGAGATGAAGTGTTGCGGCGGGATCGCTGCCCGCCGTTCCAAGAGAGATGAGCCTTGGCATCTGAGGTAGCTCTACCCCCACCCAGGAGAGACCTGTGGTGGGACTGAAGTGAGTAGTGGGGAGCCCGATGCCTCTGCAGTGCGTGGTCTGTTCGGGGCAGTGGCAAACAGGAGTGGTTGAAGCCAGAATGCTGTGAGGAGGTAGCAGCTTGCCTGTGAATACTGAGTATGGCTGGGGCCTATTCAAGGTACCAGAGTCACCCCCCCTACATCCGTTCCGGGGACACTGATGTCCTCAGCCCCATGGAACTGGACGGACCTGCGAAGCAGAATCCCCTCCCCTCCATGTATCACCAGTCGATTAGGCCCTCTGTATCCCACCTTAGTGGGGTACCTGTGGCACTTGTATGGGGGGTGGAGGATAAGTAGTTCCCACCACCGATGGCAATAGTGATTGATACCTGGCGGAGGGCTGAGACACTCATGGGGTGGAAGGGACGAGTTACACTGGCGCCACCACTGTGGGAGGCGGAGGGGGTCAGGAATATTGAGGGCTAAAAAAAAATGGGATGTGTTGGGCATCTCAGCAGTGGGAGATGTCTGGAGGAACAGCAGGTTGATCACCTCTCCGAAACTACAGGCCAAATATGCGATGTTGGGCACTTGGGGGCATATTTATAATGCCCTAGTGCCACCTTGCACCACATTAACGTCATTATTTTTGACAGTAGTGTGGCCCAACACGGCTGAAATCCCTGCGCCTTACTTACAGAGTGGCGTAATGCAGGCCCTGCTCACTCTGTAACCCTTTGTGCTACACTATGCCTGCGCCAGACATAATGTTTGCAAAGGGGGCATTCCCTCATTAGGGGAGCCGGAAAATGGCAAAATTGGGCAAGGAAATCTCATAGATTTCCTCGCACAATTTTTTACGGCACTTTTAATACCTGCTCAAGAGCAGGCATGAAAAGGGGGCTTCCATTCTTTAGAAAGGGGCCCTATGTACTCTGCAGGAGTAGCACCAATATTTTGGCGCTATGCAGAGTACATCAATAGCGTCATGAAAAATGTCGCTATTGCCCCCACCCTGCGCCATGGTGCGCCGTATCTTAAATACTGCGCACACATGGTGGCAGTAGGGAGGTGCTAAGGGGCGCTGCATTTGGTGCAGCACCACTTTCCATAAATCTGCCCCAAAGTATTTTAGATACCTGCAGATGCAACATATTCTTAAAAGCTATGGTTTATTGCTGTAAGATCCGCCAGAAGAGTCCCCATTAAAGTACGGGGTGCTTCTGTCCCCCTGCATGTACACGCCATCTCCTTAGTATATACTACGCTTTTGGCTCATAGGCTCCCTCACTTGGCCCCCTTTAGAGGTCGATGGTAAAGAGACCTGGGTGTACAGGAGGACGAGGCCTGGGGAGAGGCCTGCCGCTACGCATGAGAGGTGGCGATCAGGGCGTGTTTTTGCCTGGTCCTGCTGAAACTATTACACAGAGTATACCTTACGAGGGAACACCTGTATAAACTGGGGCAATGCGACTGTGGCCTATAAGGGTGTGGCTGGAGAGGTACACTGCTCCACACAATTTGTGAATGCCCACTGGTACAGAGATACTTTGAGCGGGTGGTGTCACATCTGATCGAGGTTGTAGACAGATATACATCTTGCTCTTCAGTTGGTTGCGTTGGGTATCTGGGTGAAACAGAGCAATATAACCTGACCCACCAGAGGGCCAGATGGGAGCTTGAAATGGGATCGGGACCAGGAGTCCCCTCCCCCCTTGTTTCTACCAACTATATCAATTAACTGCATTGGAAATACAGGACGGCTTGGCGGACCCTGGTGATCAGTTAGTCTCGGGGTGTACTGATGCTGTGACTTTCCCTGTTGGGGCTTGGGATGAACTAAAGCAGCTACAATTATCTTTAACAGGTGCAAACTACAACATACATCATTACCGGCAACTGAGCACCGGTGTTGCCCTGGAAGGCCTGCCCAGACCTACCCTCAGGACTGCAGGCAGTGTCAGGTGGTAACGGCTACAAGATTCCAGATCACGAGCTCTGGAGGGCTGTCCCTGGATGCCTGGGTAGGACTTTCCTTACTCTGGTCTGTTATGTGGCTATGGCGATTCGAGGAAGGACATAGCCAGGCGCTGGGGAAGCCCAGTGAGTATGGATCCTGAAAGTATGTGAAGATGCATGAAATAGTGGGGTCTGGGTGCAGCCTCGCAGTTAAGCACAGTTGGAAGGAGAAAGTAGCCCGAACCGGACCTATTGCGCTGTGAGTGTAACCTATTTATCTAAGAACCTAAATATAAGTATTAGACCAATTATACACAATAAAATAATAATCCTATGTTTCAGTATTTTATGCATACTTCCTCCACGCACATCACCAAACCATTCACCAACTTTTATAATTCAATATTTCATCACACGGAACCATGAACCAACAGTCTCACCAACACCAATCTCTTCAAGAGCATTTGCCACACATAAAATATTACTAATATTACTTTTATATTTATTAATTAGACAGGTATTTTCTGGCACAAAAGTGCAACACTATTTGACTTTCAAAATGTGGCACACATCATCGTCCTTCACTAGATAATGTCTAAAGAAGGCCTGTTCTGTAAAACTACAGAACATTTGTGAACAATCAGTTCATTATTTTTTGTTAATGCACCCAAGGTTTTAGTTGCTAAACAATCAACCAAAGTAGACAACTTTCTGAGTTTTATATCATTCAAAGCAACACCAATAGGACAAATCAACACACCAAAGATATCTATAAGCACTTGTCCAAATCCATGTTTCACTCTTCTAAGACTAGGCTGACTCATTTCATTCACGATACACTCTACAGAAAACTAAAGCCAAATAGCAGTTGCCCACCTAATTGCATGGCGGATTAAAATGAACTGTCTTTCCACTAACATAATAAATTATTCTCTATGTAGGCTCTTCATCCCTCATATATTCACCATAAACTACAATACTTTAAATACATTCACTTTTTCCAATCATTTCAAATGTTTCCATATTTTCAAATTTCTCACACCTCACATACACAACTCCTTTCTTCTCCTGTTCAATTCCAAGTCTATGATGTATCTTTGAATATCTTAATCTCTCTTCAACTTCATCCTGCAACTCAATCTCTTTTGCTTCATCCAAATGCCTAATCATTTTCACTTTTTGTCATGAAATTCTTTAATAAAATTTTCTTCTACATCAGTCGGACATTCTTTTCATTATTTATATTAGTGTTTATGTTACTTTATTGAATTGGTCCAATGTGCTTTGAGTTAGAACCCATCTCCCCAATTTTAAGCAAATCCTCCAGTGGAAGATCAACATTACATGAAATAGCTCCAAGAAATCTTTTCATCTCAAATCAACATGAAGACACTGCATGACAAACCATTGGAGATTGTAAGTTGATTGCAGGTCACCCCCCTCGGAAACAGAAGTTGGCAAGTATGAACCTACGTGACAATTTTCATTCATTATGATGATAGTCATTAAACAAACTATACTCATTTTTCAGAAATATCTCTATGATCTAACCTTTTATCTGAAGTAGCAATGTTATTAATATACAATTTGTTTCAGATTCACAAGAAGCATGTCCAACTGAGGGGCGAAGGCTAACTAGGGTATCCCTCAAGATTATTAATATAAAAGTTCTAAAAAATATATTCTCAATGCTGAACAACTGCTTCGTTTAATTTTGGCCATACTCCTAGTGAAAACCTACCCAAAACAAAAATCTAAACTGCTAGATATGGTACAAGAATCAAAACTTTCAAAATCTTCAAATGTTAATGTTACCAGTAATCATTTTAGTTCAAAGGAAAGGTTTATAAGACTCCAACTATTTTTAACTGGAAACCTAAGGTCCAAAATTATTATTTTTTGGATGTAAGATATCAGGTTCTAACTAAAGAATTATGTTGGCACTTTTTGAAAGATTCAAATATTCTAAGTTCAGTTTCAGTATTCAGTCAAAAACTATTCAATGTTGATTTACACACGCTTCAGTTCACAACAGGTTCATGGAGTTTCTTAAAAAAACAAACAGATAGTCTTTCAAGTGAATGTCTCATTGCTCTGTTTAAATCCTTGTCAGATATGCCCATTCAGGTGTTCCATATGTGTTAATTAGTACTCTTATTGTTCTAGATCTCCTGACTTAGCAGATTTTCTCACTCTTTCACTCAAATCTGCCTTTGTTTGTTCTCTCTATTCTACAATTTTTTTCTAGTCTGTGATATTCCTTGACACTGGTATCCTCCCTCTCATAGTCTCAGGCCATCCACATTGGATCTAGCATTCATCTTCAGACCCACTTATGACAAGTGCTGCATCTTCACAGTGGTCTGCGAAGTTTTAAACTGGAACAGCTTGATTTGTTCAGGAAGTTTTTGAACTTAAAAATTTTGATTTCTGATTTTCTCAAGTTTAAGTTTATTGTGCTTTTTGTTTTTGCACAATTTCTTCTTTGCTTGTTCCACTCCTGTATGGAACCATATAGAAACTCCAGTTTGACACCGAGTCAGTAGTAAGTCACTACTTCTTCATCTTCAGTTGTCAGTCCTTTTTGTGAGATGTTTGGATCCACTGCGGTAAGTCTGCACACTTCACAGCAGAATAAATCACAAGTATGACTTAATATCTTCGATGCCACCTCAGTTTCAGGCAGCGTTTCCGAACATGCTTCTTCACCATGACCAAGTCACCAGGCAGCAGGTCATGGCAGGGTTCTTCACTTAGTGAAGGTGTTTTCCATTTGATCTGCTAAGAGAGAGCATACCACATCAGCCAAACCTTTGTAATAGTCCACGATCATTAAAAATGTTCACAAGAATTCCAGGAATCTGCATTGCTCTGCCCATAACCACTTCATGAGGCAAGAGTCAAGTCATTTTATTAGGTGCACTTCTTACATGAATCAGCGGCAGTGGTATGGCATCTGGCCATTTCAGCAGTATTGAATTACACACACTGGATAACTTTGATTTAGGCATACATTAGTCAATAGCTACAGTGAAATTTAGTTCCAAGTTGAGTGTCATACGATTTTCACTTTTAAAGTGACTGCCCTTATCTGACTGGAAAGAAGTTGGCAAAATGAATCTAAAGATCAGTTCCCTTAGCAAGAGCTTGCCTACACTTAAGCTACCACACCTAATTGGATAGGCTTCTACCCATTTGGATAAAGACAAACAAGGACTAAAATATATCATAGCCCATTTAATGGAGGTGTCTAATCTGGTAGAAGGACCTTCTCTATGTCCTTCTGAAAGTCACAGGCGTGTCTTTGCCAACATTTAACGGTTGACTACTAACACAAAGCTGACACAAGGTTTCAGCTACAGCTCTGAAATGAGGATTAAAGTTTTTGCGGCCAGGCCCCTAAGCGCCCCCCCCCCCAAACCCCTCCTGTGCAAAGCCTTTTTTTACTATTTGGGGTAGTTTGCTCTTAGGCTCTCATAAGGTTTTGTCCACATAAGCTATGCACCCCAAATTTGCATCCTTTCATTCCCCAACATTCTGAGGATTCTGAAGGTACCCAGAGTTTGTGGGTTCCCCTGGAGGAGACCAAGAAATTAGCCAAAATACAGCTAAAAGTTGGGTTTTTCTAAGACAAATGGGAAAACAGTGCTGCAGAAGAAAGCATATGTTTTTTTCCCTGCAGATGGCAAAATCACCATCTTCCCAGCATACAGGAACAGGCAGACTTGAATCAGAAAACCATTTTTTTCAACACAGTTTTGGCATTTTACTGGGACAAAACCCCATTTTTACTATTTTTGTGCTTTTAGCCTCCTTCAAGTTAGTGGCAGAAATGGGTGTGAAACCAATGCTGGATTCTGATCATCTAAACATTTCTGAAAAGTAGACAAAATTCTGAATTCAGCAAGGGGTCATTTGTGTAGATCATTCAATGTTTTCCTATAGAAAGTAACAGTTGAAATAAAAAAAATACTGAAATTGAGTTGTAAAAAAAACAGCCATTGCCATCTACTTTTTCTTCTGTAACTTTTTCCAGCTATGGCAGATTTTTTTAAAGCAATATACTGTTACATCTGCTGGACCCTTCTGGTTGCGGGGATATATAGGGCTTGTAGGTTCATCAAGAACCCAAGGGACCCAGAGCCAATAAGTGAGCTACACCTTGCAATGGGTTTTCTTTGTATGCTGGGTATACAGCAAAACATTTGGTAAAATATAGAGAGTGAAAACTAGGTATAAAGGAAACCTTTGCACATCTCTGAATTCTGGGGTACCCACACTAGCATGTGAATTACAGTGCATTTCTCAAAATGACTTCTTTCTTTCTCACCCACTGTCTTACATTTGGAAGGCAAAAAGGCAGAGAACGACAACTGGCAAAAACACTTGTTCTTCTATTCTGTTTTTCCCGCAAGTCTCCCAATAAAAATGGTACCTCACTTGTGTGGGTTGGCATAGTGCCCTCGACTGGAAATGTCCCAAAATGCAGGTTGGACACATCACATTTTTCCATTGAAAACTGACGTGTTTTTTGCAAAGAGGCTAGCTGTGGATTTTGGCCTCTAGCTCAGCCGTCAACTAGTGAAACCTACCAAACCTGTAAAAAAAAATTAAACTAGACACCTAGGGGAATCCAGGATGGGGTGACTTGTGGGGCTCTCACTGGGTTCTGTGACCCAGAATCCTTTGCAAACCTCAGATTTTGGCTAAACAAAAACACTTTTTCCTCACATTGCGGTGCTGCGAAGTTCTGTAATCTGAGGGGAGCCATAAACTTCCACCCAGCATTCCCCCATGTTTCCAGATAAAAATGGTACCTCACTTGTGTGGGTAGGCCTAGGGCCCACAGCAGGAAATGCCCCAAAACACAACGTGGACACATCACATTGTTCCAATGAAAATGTATGTGTTTTCTTTCAAAGTGCCCAGCTGTGGATTTTGGCCTCTAGCTCAGCCGGCACCAAGGGAAACCTACCAAACCTGTACATTTGTGGAAAGTAGTCACCTAGGGGTATCCAGGATGGGGTGACTTGTGGGACTCACTGGGTTCTGTCACCCAGAATCCTTTGCAAACCTCAAATTTTGGCTAAACAAAAACACTTTTTCCTCACTGCAAAGTTCTGGAATCTGAGGGGAGCCACAAACTTCCTTCCACCCAGCATTCCCCAAAGTCTCCCGATAAAAATGGTACCTCACTTGTGTGGGTAGGCCTAGTGCTCGCAACAGGAAATGCCCCAAAACACAATGAGTCACTATCTACACTGCCAGCCAAGCACCAGCGCACACACACCACCAGCCAGGCGCCACTCCACACACACCGCCAGCCAATCGCTAACCCATATACACCAAGTACACGCAGACCCTCAGCTAACCTCCAATCCACACACTTTCCCTGGTGTCTTGTGGTTTTTCACTCCCTTGGGGCAGATGGGCCTAAATATATAGCCGAGTAGCCCCTCAAGGGGAGCGACACGGGGGCAACGGGGCCACTTCCCAAAACATTATGTGCCATATGTAACAACATCCCTGATGGTCTAGTGCTAGTGGCCTGCCACCTCTGACCCCCCCCCCCCCCACTCCCCCCCCAAACAGGGTGGATGGACTTCTGCTCCACAATCGCAGCCCTCACCCGCGATCATAGAGCAGGAATCCACTCGGGGGGAGGGGGGATGGGTGGGCTTAGGGGTGACGGTCAGGGGGGCAGCAGAAGGTCTTTCGCTGCTGTTCCCAATTGGAAGGGGGTGTGTGGGTTGGTGGTCCATCTGGCGGGGGTGGGTGGAGGCAGTGCTTCCCCCGCGGGTCACAGTCAGGACGTAATGGTTACGTCTGTTGAAAAGCAGCGCTGTGCCCCCAAGACGCAACCATTAGGTCCTTGGCATACAAGGGGTTAAACCAAAACTGCTTAAAAATGTTTCCAACATTCCATCACGTACCACACGTGTAGGTCCATGTATGTATCCTGCCACTTCATTCAAAATACAATTTGGCAAAACATATTTTATCAGATGATGTTTAAAAATTATGGTCATCTTTGGTACAACCTGTTGTAACCCATTTTTTTCTTTTCATCCTCATGCACATTGCTTTGTAGATTTTACATTTCTTTTAATGTCTGTCTTGATGTTAATAAGAAACAACTTATGCATTCTTTTCAGAATTACAATCTTCTAATGTACCAGATGTAGGAAAGCGCCCTCTTAACATGGTTAGCCCCTACTTGTTGCCTGGTTTCTGACATGGCTTTACTGTTAGTACACTGGGTCCCCACTAACCAGGTCCCCAGTGCCAGATCTCTTTCCCCAAAACTGCACAGTAGTTTTGCACAACTGGCAAACTCTTTAGTTACCACTGTAAGTCCCTAGTAAATTGTACCCCTGGTACCTAGGGCCTGGGGTACTGCGGAAGGTCCCTGAGGGCTGCAGCACCAGTTGTTCTATCCCCAGAGACCCTTCACCAAACTCAGACAAGTGCTGTCATTGCAGGCTACATGTTTTGGTGCACACTAAACTGAAAAATACGACCTATCACACACCCTTGTGTGTCAGATTCCGTATCACTGCATGTGCCAGGGGTGAGCTTTCATGCACATTCATGCACATGTGAGGGATATATGCATGAGCAGATATGCCCTTACTATGTCTCTGTCAATTCTAATACATAGTAGGTGCACAGGGACATCAATTTAAATGCATGTGCTGGACGCTGGTCATTATGAGTTCCTCAGCTACATGATGGCTTCTCCAAATCCTGGGATGTTTGGTATCAAACATCTCAGAATCATAAACACTCACTGACCTCAGTGATGGATTTATTCATAAATGCACACAGGGGGCACTTTAGCGGTGCCCCCTGAAACCTACCAACCACTAGTATGTTGACCGACTGGTCCTGCCCAGTTCAGCTTCCACCAATGGGTTTCTGGTCCTCCAAGGAGACAGCCAGCACTCTCAAGGGCCTGAGACAGCCTGCATTGGGCAGAGGTGTGATCTCCTCTCCCAGGTAGGATAGACATTCTGGGTGGGGAGCTTCAAAGGCCTTGCTGCCTTTGCAATGCGACCCAGGTCTCTCCAAATGACAGGGGTGACCAACCCCTCTGCCCTGACTGATTAGGAGGAGTGCCCATGTCATGCCGGTCCCACCCCTAAGGTGGACGAGCTGAAGTGGACACTACTTTTCAAATTCCTCCATCTTGCTTGGAAGGAATTAGGCCACTAGGGTTAAGGTTATGCCCGCTTCTCAGTGGTCATAAGAAGAGTGTAGTCACCCTCAAGGTGGTCAGTCCATTGGATACCGCCTGGCACTCCCTATAATGCCCCTAAATTGAATATTTAGGTGGCACCCTAGAACTCAGATTTCGACAACCTAAGAAGACCCAGACAAAGAAGAGTTGCACCCGCAGACGAGGACAAGAAGCAGCTGACCTGGATATAGCCTCTCCCTCCAGCCTGCCTGATGACTTCAAAGGATCCTGCAAAAGAAGCCAACTCGTCCAGCCTTTAATAAAGACTCAAGTCTCCTGTGGGCACCAGACTTGCCCTGCAACAAAAGACCTCAGAAGAAAACTCTACAGCTGCTGGAACCCCAGAAACCCAACACCAGAAGTGACCACTGCACCCAACGTCCATGACCCGAGGTGAAGCCAACTGACGGTGACAACGCATGTGCCCAGCTGCCCAGAGACCAAGTCCAGTGTGGACTCACCCAACTTGGACTCACCCAAGACGCCTGCAACCTCTGCACGCAGGGCCCCTCCCTCACAGGCTTGTGGAGAGAGAAAATCTGACAGCTACAGCAACCACTGAACCCGTGACCTCAGCTGAGGTGGGTCACCAGTGCCAACGATGTCCACCGGCTCCCAAGAGCTAGAATACACCCTGGCTCTGGCTCTGTCCCTGCCAAGCTCCCCCACGAAGCCTGTAGCCTCAACACATAGGATCCCCTGACTGCAAGTGCTCCTGGACATGAAAACCCAATGCCTAAAGACACCCGTGCATCTGTCACCCCTGGGCACAGAAGAGAACCAAAGGTGCACTTTGTCCCTGTGCACCCCAAGTCTACTATCTACCTGCTTGTAGTCCCAGATTGGCTTCCTAGCCAGAGCCTGCAGGCTGTCTTCATGAGGCTCAAATTCCCATATGAAACCATTGAGCACACAACACCTTACTGCACCCAGTGCTGCCCTGTATGACCTGTTGGTGTGGTTCTGGTCAGTGCCCAGTATTTACCTTAACTCCCTGAGATTGTCTTCATAAGCCATTGTTAACACTGTTTGCTGAACATTGTTTTCCTCCATAGGATAACAATGAGAGAACTCAGAAAATTGCTTGTCTCCGTTTCTGAAACTGCAAAGTATTTATGCTTAAAAGTCTACTTAACTGATTACAAAGTTCTTTGAATATATACACACACATGCATATATAAATAATTGCCATTTTTCTAAATTGGTCTCCGATGTATTCATTGAGTGTGTGTCTCATTGATTGCTTCTGTGAGTACAACAAATGCTTAGCACCACCCTCTGATAAGCCTAGCTTCTCGCCCATACTACAACCAATAGAGCACTAGTCCTATCTACTTTTGCCTCTGCAATGCCATTTGGGGATTCACTTGAGACTCTGCACAGCGTACTTTATTTTAGTGTACTATAAAGAGCCAGCTTTCTACAGCCCGGATTCCTTTTTTCAAAAAATGTATTCAATGATGTGATTGCACCTCAAGACAATGTACAAAAAGACGCTCAAAACTCTAACTTTGAGAGACGATCATCAGACCCAGACTTTGTACTGCACTCTTCTGGCTTTTGCGTTTAATTAAACAGACTGTTCTTACTTTGCCAGACGCATCTGGTCTTTCAATTATTTAAGGTAAATCCACATTCAAGCAACAGTAGTCACCAGGTCAGAAATGCAAAGGGGGGAGGAGACGCAGCTCTTAGCACTCCCGTTGCCAGTCTCCTGCGAGGCCAACCAACAGCCGATGCACCATGCCATGTCCGTGCAGCGACTGTCCAAACCCCAGCAGCTGGCACAACCAGGGTCCCCTCTTCCAGTGGGGCAACTAACCCTGTTGATGCTATGTGAGGCCTCTTCCAACCTCACATGCAGCCAGAGACCCCACCGCAGGTCTGTTGCTCGCAGTAGAGGCCTGATGATTCCTCGCAGGCCATGGCTGTCATCTTGGGATCATCTCCTTACAGTGTCTTCTCTTCTCACCAGGCCCAGTAATCTTTCCTAATTGCCGGAATCCGGCTATACTGTGGGATCCTTGGGTCTTAAGGGACTCCTCACTGCTATTTGGCGTCCCCTGAGCCACCCAAAATTACAGGATGGCACTGGATGAGGTTCACCTGCAGGAGCACTGTGTTAGGCTTCCTACTCCATCGGCGTCAGGGCACGTCCCCAATTAAATGTATACTTCACTGATGCCAGCCACTTAAGTTTACAAGCCTATCAAGTCTTTTCAAGTGTCTTTCTCTTTTGGTATGTGGCGCTGCAGGTGGCCCTGAACATCCATCAAAGAGGAGTCTGCTACCTTCTTTAAGAATGTAAGCGGTTTCTATCACATTAGACTATATCCTGGGGTCCAACTGGAACCATGGATTTTCTCATAGAAATGCTCGACAGAGTAGAGTTTAGGGATTTCCCTCTACCACAGAGTCCAAGACATTCAACCTGTGATCCTAATGTTTCAGACTAGGTCCTGGATCACAGTGAGAGCAGCTCTGAAGCTGCTTGGCCTCCTAACCATGGACATCCTAGTTGTTAGTTATGCCAAGTGGCACATGCATGTCTGCTATTGAACTTGAATTTCCATTAGATCCACTATCAAGGCAATCGTGCCAACAACACAGATGTCTTGAAGGAGATAGCTTGAGCTTTGAAATGGTGGCGGGCGGTGGTGATGGACGCATCAGATAGAGTCTTCTAGTCGCAGATTCCTTACCTTACAATATTCCCTAGGCGTCAGACTGGATCTGGAAAATCTCAAGCAGTACATCTGCATGCCAGAAGATGGCATCATTTGGTGTAGCCATCGTCCGCGAGGCATGTGTCATGCGTGGCGCCTACATAGGAACCACCCCAGTGCCTGACATCACTTGTTTTCTTTCAGTGCCATTAGTGCAGATCCACGAGAGCTACCTCAATCACTTGGAGTACCTCTTTCAACTTTTTGGCAACCTTTTTTCAAGTAATTACACTCACAGCGAGCCTTAAAGGATGTAAGCTACGAAACCTGTGTATTTTAAACTCTGTGGGCCCTACCACTGCCAAATATCTGTGACCGACCCCACCTGGTTTGCCTATGGTGCCTGGAGCCAAACCACGACTCCAAGGCATGTCCTGATTGCCGTGCGATGAACCACAGGGAGGTCCAGTGGTGAAGGCTGAAGCTCCTGATTGCTCAGCAGCGGGTGACTCTGCACCACTCCAGGTCCCGGTCGTGTGGAAGTTACCAGGTCCACTCTTGGAGTCACTGTCAGTCATCGTCGAGACTCAGATCTTCAATGGGTAAGTCCCACAAAAAGATAAAGAAAAAGAAGTTGAAGAGCTATCTAACTTCACCGTGCTAGTCCAAGTCAACAGACGAGGCGTGGGAATAACACCACAAGTCTAGGCCCCACTCCCATACTTCAGCTGCAGATTCTGAGCCTGGGTCTGCTCCGTGCCTCCCAGGATTTCTCAGAGCCAAAGCGACTTCCGCCCATTTGAAGGAATTCTATGAGGCTGGGCACCTCATCTCTGGGCAAGCCGACCCCGCTAGTGCGATTTCCGGACCCATGGGTTCAGAAGGTGCCCAAGATGGATTTCCCCCAGCGGAGTCGCCCTCGACGCCAGTCAAGCCCCTTGGATTCACTCCTGCAAATGGACCAACTCCATTCGCAAGTCCACGACATTCACTACAGTTCAGTCCAGTGGCACCATTCTCAGCACCAGCAATGCCCTTCAGGGGTGCCAATCCTATTGTTATTCCTAACTCCAATACGAAGCTGGGCCAGCTTCATCTGACCTCGAATCTGCACCAACTACAGCAAAGCCCACTGAGTTGGAGACAGTACCTCCATTTCCTGACAGGCCTTATGAGGAATTTGCATGCAGCAGATTTGGGGATCCTTTTGTTTCTTATGACCCCCTTGAGAAACCCTTAGCAGAGGATAGCCGGTATGAAGAACTGGCAGATGCCAGTGGTCTGGACACCTTCCCAGACACTGGTCTGTTCTTTCCTAGTGTGGCTACAGAGGAAGGGGCTTCTTTTGCCATAGTAGTGTAGTGGGCAGTTGATGACCTGGACCCTACGCTGCCCTTGGTGGTGGTCAAGACCAATGTCTTGATAGGAGGTGCTTCAACCCAGGGCATTCCCCACAGAACTTCTCCCCTTCATTGAAGCCCCCACAGATATCCTGCTTGGGGCCTGTGCCAAGCCCTTCACAAGTACTCCCATGCACAGGACAATCGGCCATCCCCTGCTCCTGGGTATCTAGCTTTCCTCACCCACCAGCCTCCCACCTGGTTGTGCAAGCATCCACATCCGCAGTCAACTCTGGTGCATTCCCTACCACACCACCAAATAGAGAATTTAAGTGGCTTGGCATGTTTGCTATGAGGATTTGATCTTCTAACGAGACTTGCACTGCAGTCCGTGATCACCATGTGCCTCTTGGGACGTTAAACCCACACAGTGTGAGACTCAGCTGCGCAAGTGCTCCCAATAGTCTAGGAGGAGGCTCGAGCCATTCTGTCCTAGGCTATTGCCAGTAACAGGGACGCAGCAAAGTTGATGATACGCTGCTGACTGGACATGAGACTCACTGGGTGTACTGATTGCTTAGTCAGTGGTGCTCAGCTGCCATGTCTGGCTAAGGTCTGCTGGCTTCCCAGGGGTTGTCCAGGCATCAGTTATGTACATACCCTTCAATGACAGTCACCTGTTTGGTGACAAGGCAGATTGAGGGCTCAAGTGCTTTAAAGACAGTAGCTCCACCACCCGATCGTAGGGAGTCACCATGGCCCCACGCCAGCCTTATTCTGCTTTCCGCTCCTTTTGTGGCTATGGTAGCAGATACCAGCTACATATATGCACATAGACAGCAGGTTCCACAGTCCTTTTGTGGATGCTGTCACGGCTCCTACAAGCCTTGTTGGACTCAGTCAGATCTGCCCGGTCCACACCCTCATAATATCATGGGCAACTGGTTGGTGGCAGGCTCAGGCACTACCTGCGCCAATGGCAAGCCATAACTTCAACAGGTAAGTGTTCCAAGTTGTTCAGTGGGGCTCGGCCCTTCTAGTCACAGAAACCCCACCAACCATGTCATCGCCCTTGGCTCAGCTGATGGAGGACCATTGTTCCATGCAGCGTCAGGAAGTGCCAAAGGAGCTATTGAGAGGGTGCAGACATCAGAAATAGGTTGTCATTGATATTTCTGCTACCAAAAAACAAAGACCTTCATCCTATAGTAGATCAACTACTTCTTGAAAAAGGAGAAGTTCGGAATGCTCATGTTAGCTCAGGTCCTGCCTGCCCTGGAGACGGAATGGCAGCGCTGGATCGGCAGGATGCATATTTCCGACACAGAAGAGTAGGTCGCAAGTACTTTGTTTGCTGTACTCCCCTTTGGCCTTATCAGGGCCCTGCGGGTGTTCATGAAAGTGATAGCAGTGGCTGCAGCCCATCTGCAGAGGTCAGATGCTCCATTCTTCCCCTAACTCAACGACTAGCTGATAAAAGTAGGCTTGCCCCAAACTGAGACAGACCTCCTGCATTTGCTGGGTTCACTATAAACATGCCAAAGTCACACACCTAACTCCCTCTCAGAAGCTCCCTTTCATCAAAGCCATTTTGGACAAAGTGCAATTCCACAACTATCCCCCCACACATTAAGTACGGGATATTTAGGCTGTGATTCAGATATAGCGGATAGAGACTTCTAGCCACAGATTTTTTACCTTTGGAATATCCCCAGAAATCAGACTGGATCCAGATGATTTTCGAGTAGTAATCCTGCACGCTGGTAGGTGGCGTTATTTATGTCAGCATCGTCTGCTCTGGTGGTGAGGTGCTCGGAAGTGGCACCACCTCACTGACATCAGTTCTTTCCTTTCAGTGTCACATAGCACAGATCCGGAGTGATCTACCCCTTAGTCACTTTTTGATTGGACTTTTTTTCCTTCTTTTTGTCAAAGTTTTTGAGATTCCGTCTCCTGGTGTTAGAATGTCAGTGATAAACATTCACTTGATGTGTTTGTGGTGCCTGGAGCCGGGACAACTCCAAGGACTGTAAGAAATGCCACACTGTCGGAAAGCAGCATCTTTCTGACATGGTTACCTCCACTTTTTGCCTAGTGTTAAGTGTGTTTAGACTATAATACACTGGGGTCCAGCAAATCAGGACCCCCAGTGTCAGTGCTCTCTCCTCTAAATTTGGTTGTATAACTTTTGGCATGCTGGTGCATCCATGTAAGTCCCTAGTATATGGTACTTAGTTACCCAGGATATTGGTACGCCAAGGATCTTCCCATGGGCTGCAGCATGTATTATGCCACGCATGGAAGCCCATGCAAATTGTGTCTGCAGGCCTGCCATTGAAGCTTGCATGAAATGGTGCATGCACCTTTCACTTTAGATATTTGCTTTTGGTTTGCATGCCAGCCCTTGCTGCTGACCCTAGACACTGTTCTGCCCTCCTGCTGATGTGCCTAACTCGAGCAGGAGAAGGCAGAACAGAGAATTTCCTGTAGGGAAGAGGTGTGACCACCTCACCCTTTGAAATAGGTGTATCTGTGGTGGGGTGGCCTCTGAGCACCACCAGACTGTTTTGAAGGGCACATTTAGTGCCCTCCTTCCCTAAACCGGTTTGCACCAGAGCAGGAACCCCCAGTTCCTGATCTGACACAAATGACAGGGGAGTGACTACCTCTCTGTCCAGCTCCTCCCCTAGGGAGGGGCACAGAGCTCAGCCAGATGGCCGCTTGATTCTGCAATCTTGGAGGCCCCTGGGAGCATCTGACTGGTTAGGCCAGGAGGGTGACGTCTCTGACCCCTCCGATAGGTGGGTCACCGCAGATAGTGTCCTGCACCCTTTTAGGGTTACTTAAGGGCTCCCCTGAGTGTGGGTCCCTAGATTAGTCGAGTAAGATTCTACAAGGAACTCTCTACAAGACTCTTCTGCAACCTGGCCTCCGGATCCGCTGCTGCTGTGCCTTAGGAACTGAAACAAGACTGTATCTAGTTGGGAGGACTCTCACTACAACATTGTTTCTCCAGCTCCTGCAAGAATTCTGCAACATCCGTGGCTGTGCATCCTCCAGGGTCACAAGTACTCTGCATCAGGAAGCAAGAAGGAATCTCCCGTGGAGCAAAGGAGTCACTTCCCTAAATCCACAGGCACCTAAGATGACAATAACCAGCTGGTGGATCCTGCTGTCCATTGGACATCGAAAGGCTGCAACACAGGTGGTGGTTCTGTGGTCTTCTCCAAGTCCAACTTGTCTTTTGTCCAACTTGGGAGACGGTGGGCCTTTGCTGCAGACACAGAAACATAACCCCTGTACACAGTGACGGTAGCTCTTACCAAGGCTTGTTTCTCCAAAGGTCTTCAAGCTCCAAGAAGCCAAAGCATTCTGCAACTCCAAGAACAGCATCCATCCTACAACTCGTGGGACTACTTTGCTATAATGCTGAGGCCTCCTTGCGACTCCCTGTGCCTGCTGCCAGTGGATCCTCGTGGGGGCTCCAACAATTCTGCAGGCTCTCCTGCTTATTTGTACCTTTCTGGTCCCCAAAACCATGCAAACGTCCTGCAGCTTCTTCTTGCATTTGCCAATGCTTGTTGGTGGGCAGGCTGACCACTGACCCCTCTGCAATCCAGCAACCAATGTGGGACAGCCCGTGGGCAACTCCAAGTATCTTCTTGCTTCACCTGGACTCCACAACTGTATTCCTTCCTTCACCGACCTGCAGGAACTTCTCCTCAAGCAAGGTGGGCACTGCCAAGAAGGGAGGGACATCTCCAAGTGGTCTGGATGCTGTCCCCTTCATTTTCAGGTTCTTCCTGTCTGGAGTATGCCCCTGAATTCTGACCTGGTCCATGGGTTGCAAAAGCAGCTGGACAAATGAGGCTCCCATTGACCCCAACAAAGGTTTCCAATGCCACATCACCCCGGCTCCCTAGTGTAGGCACTCTACTTTCCTGCGTATCCACAGGTGGGGTCACTATCGAATCTTCCATGTGCCAACTAGTTTCCTCTAGTAAGGGCACCGAATCCTTAAAATTCCAACCGTGACAATCCTTTGTTAGCCTATGGGACGCCCAGCTAGATAACCCCTCTAGATACGAGCGCCTGTGGTATTTCTGTTACATACCTTGGGTAATTTCTTACTTCTCCACTCCCTTGGATCCCAACACATGTACCTTGGCTGGACACCTCCCTTCTTATACCGCTTTCTTAGTATGTGGTTTGGCCACCCCCATAGGTGGCCATGTATTTTTGTGTTTTTCTTGTTAGTTTCTAAGTATATATTTTGTGAGGAGATATACCAATGTTAGGATAGTACTACTGTTTAAAAAAAAAAAGTATTCTTTATTATAACACTTGGTGCAGTTCTTTGTTTGACAATCACTGACTGACTACTGTGGTATTGTAAGTGCTTTACGCTCCTTTATAAGCCTGAACTGCTCTCCACAGCTACCGCTAGAGAGCTTTGGTTGTATGGGCACCAAAACACTATCACTAAGAGTTGCATGGACTCAGTATAGGGTGCCACACCATAGGTGTGAACCATAAACTGAGCCAGCCTCCTACACATACCATGCACTGAAGGCACTGAGGGAGCAATCCCTCAAGCTCCTTGTTGCAGATGTCAGTCGACTCTGATGCTCAAGGTCCCATTCGTGTGGAGGTCCTGGGACCATTAGTAGAGCCCATCTTGATGTTCGTCGTCGCATTCAAAGTCATCTGGGAAGTCCCACAAGCATATGAAGTGAAAGAAATAAAACCACAGTACAACTTCCCCGCTTCTGTCACAGTTGAGACAACAGAGCATCAGCAGTCCAAGCCCCGCTAGTTGACAGGGTCTGAACTGGGGTCTGCTGTCTCCCCCAATTTGCCCAGAGCTGCATTTACTCTTTCACAATTGAAGGAGTTTTATTAGGATATGTGCCTAGTTTTTGGGCAGCCTGGCACCTCTGGAGCAGCTTTGGGCCCCACAGTGTGGGAAGGGCCCACCTTTAAACAATGCCAGCAGGTTCACCCTCAGCACCAGCCGGGCCCCATGGATCATTTTGTGGATCCAGAGCAAAGCCATCTGCAAGACTGACCTTCCTCAGCACCCAATCCACTGATGACGGCCCCAGCTCCACCCCTTGGCATCACCATCCTCATACCAAACTATGACACTGAGCCAGATGGGCATCATTCGGCACCAACCAAGGACATCCTCTCTGAAGGAGAAGACAGTGTTTTTTTTGTTTTTGTTTTTTAATGGGTCGCTCTGGAGATGGTGACGTTTGGGAATGGTCAGTGGACCCTTATGGAGAAGCACCAGTTGAGGAGGACAACCGGTATGATAAACTGGATGAGACCAGTGGTTTAGACACCTCACCTGACACTGGCCTGATCTCCCCCTCCTACTGTGGCTACAGAGGAGGGAGACTTTTGTCTGTGGTGGCACACAGGCCAGCTGAGTTCCTGGACCTTTACCTGCCCTCAGTGG
Source organism: Pleurodeles waltl (assembly GCF_031143425.1). NCBI lineage: Eukaryota > Metazoa > Chordata > Amphibia > Caudata > Salamandridae > Pleurodeles > Pleurodeles waltl. The sequence continues at coordinate 1,365,328,315 of NC_090446.1, forward strand.
CAGCCAAAACTAATATTTTGACAGAGGTGATTCAGCTGAGAGTTTCTCCCTCAGAACCTATACTTCCATTTAATGGAGCCCTTACAGGCGTCCTACTTGGGGCCAGGGCTCCTGTGAATAGGATGACTGCCCACCACCATCACCCCACACATGGGGATCCCAGTTTCCTTACCCAGGACCCCACCCTGAAAAGCCGGGTAGTTCAGGACTTCATGTCCCGAATTAACCCTGGCGCATTCACTTCCACTCCACTAGACTGGGAATCAAAGAGGTCGTATACCTTTGGCAAGACAGTCTGTTCTTCCGCCAGCCTAGTATTACCATCGGTAAACACCACATGCCTTTTGGACCGATGTATCCCTCACAATCTGGGATTCAGATGCACAAGTGCTGCCAATGGTCTCGGAGGAGGCCCAAGCTATACTGCCACAGGCTATGGAAGATGTGCGAAAATGAGGTATTATGTAGTGTAGTTGTACAGACTCACTGTGTAATACACTTACAAACCCCTTTAGGTACAGTAGGTTTTGTCTGCAAAACCTTCAGCTCAGGGGAGGTGAAAAGTGATGCAACCTCCTATCAGGCAATAGTGAGCCAACAATGGCAGTTAAAAGAGGTTTTAAAGTGGCTGTGGAAAGCAGGGTATAGGTTTGGGTAGTTCTCGGACCCTGGGGCCCTAGACACTGTTGATCTGCTCCCCGGCCTCTGCCCCGCAAGATGTGAGAGGCCCGTTGTTGCTGAGGCACATATTTTCTTTTGACTCTGCTGGTAGCTCTTTCCAAAACCTTAAAAGGGGTGTTGCTGCTGTGGAAACTGCTGCACCGGCAGCGCTAAGTCCAGAAAGTGGGCAGTGGCCTTACTCTCTTTGAACCATGCAAGAGCAGAGGTTGTCCTGGCTCTGGATACCCTGGGGCCGTCAAAAGGCATGTCCATGAGAACTGCTGAACATCTGATGAGGTACCTGTGGAGCGAATACAGGTGTGTTCCACCATTCTGGTGCTAATTGCTCTACTCAGACAGTCCATGTCCATACCACGTTTTATTGAATATTTCACTACATCCTTTCAATCCAAGATCAGCTGCTGTAAGGTTGGTTGTCTTGTCTGGGACAGCTGGTAAAATGTCTACCACTTTGTCCCAATGTGTATGTTGATATCTGCCCAGGAGGCATGTTGTATTTACAGACTTAAAGGCAAGACTGGCTGAGAAGAACATTAACTTAGCAAATTTCTCCAGCCTCTTAGATTCCCTGTAAGTGGGATTGGTAGGTGTTAGAAATGGGGTTTTTGGTTGGCATCAGGTTGCCCTCTGTCCAAGCAAGAACCCTCACTCTAGTCAGGGTAAGTCACACACATCCCAAAATCAGCCTGTGCTCACCCTCCGGTAGCTTGGCACGAGCAGTCAGGCTTAACTTAGAAGGCAATGTGTAAAGCATTTGTGCAATAAATCATACAACACCATAGCATAACACCCCAAAAATACACCACACAGTATTTAGAAAAATATATAATATTTATCTGGGTATCTTCAGGTCAAAATGATCAAAGTTGCAATACGAATTTGTAAAGATATCACTGAAAAGTGATATAAAGTGTCTTAAGTCTTTAGAATATTAACAAAGTCTCTTTCAAGCACAAGTACCTGGTTTAGCGTGGAATAATCTCCTCAGAGGGCCACAAGAGAAGAGGTGCGCGGAAAAAGGGTGTGTGCATCGATTTCTCCCCAGCACACACGGACTTGCGTCGTTATTTTCCACGCGGGGAGGCCGGCGTCGTTTTCCGGCGCGCGGACTGTCTCTTTCTGTGGATCGCGGGGATTACCAGATGTCCCGGGTCTGTGCGTGGATTCTCCTGCTTGTTCTCCGGCTGTGCGTCGGTCTGCGGGGCTGCGCGTTGAAATTACGATCTCACGGCAGGCGTCGCGTCGATTTCTCCTCTGGATGTCGATCTGCGGGGCTGCGCGTTGAAATTACGATCTCACGGCAGGCGTCGCGTCGATTTCTCCTCCGGATGTCGATCTGCGGGGCTGCGCGTTGAAATTACGATCTCACGGCAGGCGTCGCGTCGCTTTCTCCTCTAGAGGTCGGGCGGCGTTGTCCTTGCGAGGCCGTGCTTCGGATTTTCAATCGTCCCAAGAGCGTCGCGTCGATCAGCGTCGGTGTGCGGCGTTTTTCTCGCCGCCGAACAAGCTGTGCGTCGAAATTTTCGGCGCACGGAGCGTCCAAGTAAAAGAGAGAAGTCTTTTTGGCCCTGAGACTTCAAGGAACAGGAGGCAAGCTCTATCCAAGCCCTTGGAGAGCACTTTCACAGCCAGACAAGAGTTCAGCCAGTCAGCAGGGCAACAGCAAGGCAGCAGTCCTTTGTAGAAAGCAGACAGGTGAGTCCTTTGAGCAGCCAGGCAGTTCTTCTTGGCAGGATGTAGTTTCTGGTTCAGGTTTCTTCTCCAGCAAGTGTCTGATGAGGTAGGGCAGAGGCCCTGTTTTATACTAAGTTGTGCCTTTGAAGTGGGGGTGACTTCAAAGAGTCTCTAAGAAATGCACCAAGTTCCCTTTCAGCTCAATCCTGTCTGCCAGAGTCCCAGTAGGGGGTGTGGCAGTCCTTTGTGTGAGGGCAGGCCCTCCACCCTCCCAGCCCAGGAAGACCCATTCAAAATGCAGATGTATGCAAGTGAGGCTGAGTACCCTGTGTTTGGGGTGTGTCTGAGTGAATGCACAAGGAGCTGTCAACTAAACCTAGCCAGACGTGGATTGAAGGGCACAACAAGATTTTAGTGCAAAGAAATGCTCACTTTCTAAAAGTGGCATTTCTAGAATAGTAATATTAAATCAGACTTCACCAGTCAGCAGGATTTTGTATTACCATTCTGGCCATACTAAATATGACCTTCCTGCTCCTTTCAGATCAGCAGCTGCCACTTCAACAGTGTATGAGGGCAGCCCCAATGTTAGCCTATGAAAGGAGTAGGCCTCACAGTAGTGTAAAAACGAATTTAGGAGTTTCACACTACCAGGACATATAACTACACAGGTACATGTCCTGCCTTTTACCTACACAGCACCCTGCTCTAGGGGTTACCTAGGGCACACATTAGGGATGACTTATGTGTAGTAAAAGGGGAGTTCTAGGCTTGGCAAGTACTTTTAAATGCCAAGTCGAAGTGGCAGTGAAACTGCACACACAGGCCTTGCAATGGCAGGCCTGAGACAGGGTTAAGGGGCTACTGAGGTGGGTGGCACAACCAGTGCTGCAGGCCCACTAGTAGCATTTAATCTACCTGCCCTAGGCACATGTAGTGCACTCTACCAGGGACTTACAAGTAAATTAAATAGTCAATCATGGATAAAACAATCAGTAGTACAATTTACCCAGAGAGCATATGCACTTTAGCACTGGTTAGCAGTGGTAAAGTGCCCAGAGGTCAAAAGCCAACAACAACAGGTCAGAAAAAATAGGAGGAAGGAGGCAAAAAGTTTGGGGATGTCCCTGTCAAAAAGCCAGGTCCAACAGTAGGGAAGGCATTGGGGGTTCAAGCAACTAGAGGATGCTTGTACCACCAGGCTCTCAGGAGTGGGGTGTTGCAACAGGAAGTCCAGGTCTCTGTGAGTGGGCCTGCGTCATCTTGTCACCTGCCGATTAATGATCTTGGCCTGCTCAAGTGCCTACCAGAAATGTCAGGGCCTCATTACATAGGAGGAGAGGTCCCTGGTATGACTGTGCAGAGCTCAAAACATCCATAAGAACAGACTATTTCTTGGGCGGAGAAAGGTAAAGCACCTCTGCCGCTCTCAAAATATGTTGGAAAGGAGGACTCCTCCTTAGTGCCTACAGCTGGATTTGGTGAGGAGAGGCCAATGTCTGGGGAAGACTCCACACCACTGGCCTACTAGAAGCCATCAAAAAGATTTCCATCACTCTAGTCATCATTAGTACCGGTCATTGTCCCTAACATATTGTGTGGTGTAAATATCAGGTTCTGAGTAGGCATACTCAGAGTCCGAAAAAAATGACTGGCTCAGTTTAGTGAGCCACAATGAGAAGTGACCACTGCTGTGATAAGCTAAATCACTGAAAATAGTGTCTCTTACACATTAATCTGCTTTCAAAGCAAGGCGGGTCGGAAAGGAATCTGCAGCTAATCTCTGCCAAATAAGGTTTTATCTTGTTCATCTAATAGAGACTTCTAGCCCCAGATTCCATACCTTTGAATAAATACCTAAGCAATACCTCTCCAGAGGTAGACTTTGAAACCAATTAAATTAGAAAGTATTGCAGGACGGCACAGGTGAAGTGCCAGTCACAACGGATGTGACTGTCTGTCCAGACAGTAGTGCTTGGTGCACGTGAACAGGGTCTCCCCCCCTCCCCCCCTCCTCACGTTGCTGTTTGACAGATGTCCAGGACCAGGATGCTGCATGGTAATGCAGTGGTCACGACCTGGACTGGTGGAGTGAGCCCGCACGCCCTCAGCCTAGCCAGTGCGCAGCAGATCTTCATGCACAGAACAATCAATCTCGAAATTGTCCATATTTGCACCGCCTTCACCCGCCTTTTTTTTTTAGCTCCCACATAGCACACAGAGTTGATTGTCCGCCTGGAAATATTTTGTGCACTTAAGGCAGAATGGCAACACTTTTTGAGTGCAGACGATTGAGTCTCTCCTCTTTGGAGGGATGAGGTGGAGCAAAGAAGGTAGGCAGGGTGATGTTCTGGCCTACCTGAATCCAGGCCACAACCTTCGGAAGGAATGAGGCACGTTCCTGGAAAACTGGCTTATTCGGTTAGAAGCGGGTATAAGGAGGGTACAGAGTGCCTGCAATTTGCTGACAATCCTGGTCAATGTTATGGCTACTGAAAAGGCAGTTTTGATGGTCACTAGCTTAAGAGGGCAGTTGTCCAGAGGCTGCACACATGAGAAAGGGTGAGGACCATATCAAGGCCCCACCAAGGCATGATGTATAGTGTAAGGGGGGGGGAACCATATGCTCCAGGCCTTTAAGGAACCTAGCCACAACAGGCGACTTGAGAGAGAAGGTTGGTCTGGCAACTGCAAAAATGCAGAGATGGCGGAAAGATAACTTAACTGTGCCTAGACCTGCCTGGCCAAAGATAAAACAAACAAGAGAACATTAGATTTAAAAAAAAAAAAAGTGCAGAAAGGGAATCAGCATTATGGGAGGCACATTATGATACAAACTTATCCCAACAACAGACGTATACTGACTTGGTGGAGGAACACTTGGCTTCTACAGTAATATTACAGACTTCGGGAGGAAGGTCGAAAGTTCTCACCTGTCACCGCTCAATCTCCACGCATGAAGTTGGAGGATGCATACGTTTGGGTGCCAGACCCTCCCCTGTTGCTGCAACAGAGGATCTGTTGAAGAGGTATCATGACTGGAGAACCAGTGGTCATGCTCAGCAACTCTGAATACCTTACTTTCTATGCCCAATCTAGAGCCACGAGAATTATCCTGCTCTTCTTGAGAATCCTGGGCAGGAGTGGTATTGGCAGAAAGGCATACAGGAGGCCGAAGCTCCACATGGGACAAAAAGCGTCTGAGCAAGAGCCACCTTGGAAAATCCAGCACGAAAAACTGCTGACAGTGGGTGTTCTCAGTTGTGCTCGACAGATCCAACCAAGGCTTTCCCCACTATTGAAAGAGACCTTGCACCACCCATTGATGGGGATTGCATTCATGATCCGCTAGGCAACTTCTGAGTTTGTCCTGGCGTTGCGACAGCCTGCCATGTGTTGACCCTCCTATGAAATGCCTTTACATTTGAGCCATGTCAGGAGGCACAGGGAGTCTTGACAGAGGGTCCACAACCCAACACCTGCCCTGTTTGTTGCAGTACTGCTTGGCAATGGTATCCTTGAAACCCTTCACTAGCCTTCCTTCCTCCCCTCTGCCCCCACCCCCCACCCCCCAGATCGAAGGAAGAAATACTTTCAATGCCAAGTGAATTGCCTGAAGCCCCCACAACTTGATGTCGACTTTGGACTCCACTGGAGACCAGCGCTCTCTGATCTCCACCTCTCCCAGATGGCCACCCTAACTCAGGGCTGACATCTGTCACTACTGTCAACTCTGGTTGGGGGAAAAGGGAGAGGAGTCTGCTGCTGACCCATTTAAAATGTTTTTTTTTTTTTTAAGCCACCACAGCTGATCTATCGCAGCCCCTCGGAAGTCTGAACCATGAAGGAGATTCCATTGATGCTGCACTCACCGGACCTTCAGGTCCCACTGAGTAACAAGCAGGATACAAAAGGCCATGCCCCCCCCACAGCCTCAGAGTCTGTCTCACCACGGAATCATATCCTGGACTTGCATCTCAGAAGGATAGGCCGGAAACTGCACTGTCCAGATTGTCTGATGAAAGGGAGTGCCTAAGAGGGAGTCAGGTGCAACTGTGGCATCTTCATGGTGAACCCCAGTGAGTGCAGGAGGTTTGCCGTAGTGTGAAGGTGGGAGGGGACTACCCAGGGCAAGTCCACCTCCAACAGCCACTCAAGCTAGGGGATGACTGGAACCGCAAACCTCTGCAGATGAGCTGCAACCACCACTGTCACTTTCATGAACACCCGGGGGGCACTGGTAAGGCCGATAGGGAGCACGGCAAACAAACTGTTAGCCCACAATGACCCACAGGGTAACGTCTATGGCAGGCTGGATGAGAATGTGCAGGTATGAATCCTGCAAGTCTCATGCAACCATCCAGTTTCACGGATCCAGTGCAGACAGAACCTGAGTGAGCATCTTGAAGTTCTTAAGGAAGAAGTTAAGGCGCAGGCCGAGGATAGGATGGAGGCCTCCATCCTTTTTGGGCACCAGGAAGAAGCAGGAACAGCAACAACGCTCTACTTCTGATGGAGAGACGACATTTCCTGACCAAGCAAAGGGAGTTGATCCCCCGTCAGCTTTTCGTAAGTGAGTGGCATGGGAGGGGTAGGGTGTTCAGAAAAGAGGCGTAGCCCTCTTGAACAACTGGTCAGATGTTACTGACCACCAGTAATGCGGACAATGGTTTATCCTGCCTCCCACCGGGTGCCCATGGGGTCAAAAGGGCACGCTAAAGGGATTTTGAGGCTACTGCTGTAGGGGGCAGGTTCAGGTACTGGCTTGACCTTTGCTTGGGAGCCCTGCGTGGTCTGTAGGTACCACATCCTCGGTTGGGAAACCTGTAGGCCATGGTGGCTGGGCTGGTAAAGATGCGATTAGAAGCCCCTTATGTGGCCACAAAAGGCGGACTGGGATTGTCGAGGGGCCATGGAAAGGAACAAGGACCTGGTTGTAGCCCTACTGTCACTGAGGCGCTGAGTCTGCATTATCTCCAGAGAGACGAGTGCCATCAAAAGACGTGTCCATGAGAGAAGCCTTAACATACCCTGAAAAGCTAGTGGTTCTCAGTCAGATTTTGCATCTCAATGCCACTGATTTAAGAAGAAGAAGAAAAAAAAAAAGAAAAGAAAAGAAAAAAAAAGAAAAATCGCTCTGTCCAGTGAGTCAGTTGTGTCAAGTCCACAACAAATGGTTTACTTTGCTGCATCCGTGTTGTAAGGAAATGCCCAAGACACCAGAGCACCCTAAGTGATTGACAAATTAAATCCAGCCAATCAATTAATCCAATTTTGGGAGAAGTGCAAGTTTTATTCCACTGATGATAGAATTAATGTCCACAGCAATATGGCAGCCGACAAGCATTTCGTACTCCAGACTTTCTCGAGGCTGATTTGAACAGGTTAGCAGTCAAAGTGTCAGAAATGGGTCAAAAAGTTGTTGCAGGAAAGGCTTTGAAACCTGTGGCTGCAGATTTGATAGTCAGCAAAAATCTGTAGGTCTTCATCATGAGCACAGAGTAATATCAATATAAAAGAGCCATGATAAACCTCATAGCCGTATAGTAGTGAAGCATTAGTCAGGCAAACTGATATCCTATTGTTAAATGTGGTCCAAGGAGTTTATTCGCTTGTTGAGATATGAGAGGGTTGAGCTTCTTAAACTCCTTGGATCACATTCAACAATAGGGCCCGCTGCTGCTTTCCCGTTGTGGGTGATATATTGCTTAGCAAGGATTAGACCCAAGTCCAGGAACGTAGACGTCACCTTGTATTTAGCAGGCCGTGGGAATAATCCCAAAATACACATCAGGGGTGTAAAGTTAATATTCTGGCATGTAGTCTCATTTAAAACCTCAACCACCACCTCCCAATATGCCTGCAGCAGGGGGACAGCTACAAATCATATGTAAAAAGCACACCCCAAACTCCTTCCACTTGGGACATGTAGCCTAAGCCATTGGGTGGGTGGAGGGTTAACCCATTGATGGCCGTTGGGAGGATGTCAAAATGATCAATTTAAAACACGCATTCCTGGACACTTTTTGTAATAGGCTCCTTTATTCTCTCCGAGGCTCTCTCCTCAATGGGAGTCCCAAGTTCTGCTAACCATGTGTCCCTCAAAACTATGAAAAGGCACTTCCAAGTCAGTCCTCAGATCACAATAAAAAGTTTAATACCAGTCTATTCTGCCCACCCCCAATAGGTGCAACGCAAATGACAACCTTCACAGATGACCAGCACACCACCACCCTCACTAACTCCGACCCCCCCATCGCACTCAACGACCACCCAAAACACTGCAGCACGCACCATTAAAAACTGGATCGCCGACTGCACCAACAAAATAACCCCTCTCAAGAAAAACAGCACTCCCACTAAGAAAGCCAGCTGCTTCACCGAAGAACTCAGGGAATCGAAACGCACCTGTTGCCGCTCCGAGAAAATCTGGAGAAACACCAAATCCACAGAAGCCCAAAACAACTTCAGCTCCGCCGCCACCGCACACCACCAACTCATCAGAAGCACCAAAAGAAAAGCAATACAAAACAATCTCCTCACACGCACAACAGCAACAAACTCTTTAGCATTTAAGAGTTCACCCAAACAAACAGTGACAACAGATATCCCACCCTCACAGAACCTCTGCAACAGAGTCAACACCTACTTCCAACACAAAATAAAGACCATCTATGACTGCTTCAACGAGGAAAACCTATGTGCAGAACCCCCTCCACTGGAACCCGAAACCAACGATCACCAACTGGAACCCACTCACCACCAAAGCCACTCTGAAGATGAAGTCTATACACTCCAGGCCCCCATTGACCCATGCCCTGACCACATCTTCAGAGCCGCTGACATCATCACCCCCAAGCTCCGCCTCACTATCAACCGCTCCCTAGCTGATGCCTCCTTTCCTGATGACTGAAAACACAGAGATCAACCCCCTCCTAAAGAAACCCTTGGCAGACCACTGACCTAAAAAACATCCGGCCCATCTCTCTGCTACCTTTTCCAGCGAAAGTCATCGAGAAAGCCATCAACAGCCAATTCACCACTTTCAAAGACCACAACATCCTCGAAGCACCCTAATCCGGATTCAGAAATAAAACCATAGCGCCGAAACAGCCCTACTGGCTGCAACCGACGACATCTGCTGCCTGCTGGACGAGGGAGAGACGGCAGCACTCATCCTGCTAGACCTATCGGTGGCCACCACCCCCTGATACACAGACTTCACGAAGCCGGCATCAGAGACAAGGCCCTCGACAGGATCCATTTCTTCCTCTCCGGCAGAACCCAATAAGTGAGACTCGCCCCCTTCCTCTCGGACCCCACTCCTACCAGCTGTGGAGTTGCCCTAGGGATCCTCCCTCAGCCCTACTCTGTTCAATGTCTACCTGGCCCGCTGGCCACCATCGTTAGGAGCTACGGAATCAACATCTCCTATGCAGACGACACTCAACTCATCCTCTCCCTATCCCTATCCAATGAACCCAACACAGCCAGGCACAACTTTCGCGAAGGCATTGGAGCAGTAGCCAACTGCATGAAAAACAGCTGCCTCCAACTCAACCCAAACTAGACAGAAGTTCTCATCATGAGCCCCCAACCCAATGTGTGGAACGACTCATGGTGGCCACCCACCCTCGGAAACCCACCCACCTCCACGAACAAAGCCCGAAACCTCAGGATCATCCTGGAGCCTCAACATGGACCGCCAAATCAGCTCAGTTACATCAACCTGTTTCTGCTCCCGCCGCTTCCTACGCAAGACCTTCAAATGGATTCTCCTTGAACCCAGAAACACCGTTACACACGCCCTCATCACCAGCAGACTGGACTACAGCAACGCACTCTACACCAGGATGAACAAGTAACTCACCCGCAAACTACAGAACATTCAGAATGCTGCTGGCAGACTGGTCCTCGCCTTGCCCCGACACTGCCACATCTCACAAACACTTCCTTCGCTTCCAAAAGAAAAAAGAATCACCTTCAAGATCCTCATCCATGCACACAAAGCCCTCCAGGACACCGGACCAGCCTACCTGAACAGTGGACTCAACTCCCACATACCCTACCGGACTCTCCGATCAGCCCGGCTCTCTCTCACCGAAGTACCCCACATCAGGAAACCAAACAGGGGGGTGTCTTTATCCCACATCGCAGCCACAGCCTGGAACTCCCTCCCACTACACCTCAGACAGACTACCCCCTCCTCAACTTCACGAAGGAGCTCAAGACATGGATTTTTGAAGAACCACCTCACTGATGGATGCTACACGACCCCCCTGTGCCCCAGTGCCTTGAGGCCCTTACAGGTGAGTAGCTACGCTTGATAAGCCCCGAATGATTGATTGATTGATAGGGTAGGTTCCCCTAATTCATCTGACCAGCAGCCTCTGAAAGCCGCCACCAGTGCTTCATATAGGAGAAAGTTGTCCAGTGGTGTATTAAAATCAGCTCACAGTTTAGGAAACATCAGCAGGATTCCAGCTCTGTTAGAAATCGCCCAATAGTGTTACCTCCCTCTCTGCCCACATGGAAAGATTGCTTCTCTGATGAGGTGGGAGAAGGAAGGATGCACACTTCAGGGGTATCTCCAGTGAGTATGGGGGCACCCAGTAGCATCCCTAATCGGCTCCCTATTCCTGAGTAGCACCCATTGGATCAGCACCGCCGGGTAGTACGATTCAATGTCCGGGACCACCAGTCCCCCACTTGTGACTGGATGTTGCAGCTTGGCGAGCACCAGTCTATGCCAGCCCACAGAATAAATAAGGTAGGTCAGCAGGGAGTCCAAATTGCGGAACATTGGCCCTATGTATAAACAGGAAGGGCCCCACGCAAATATAGGAGCTGCAGCAGTGCTATCATTTTAACCAGTGCCACCTTCCCAGCCACAGACAATAGCAGTCTTCCAAAAACCCACTTGCGTATGAAGCAAGGGCATTGCCAGACCTGTGTTACCTTCCACTAGGTACACCACTGCCTTGAACTCTTGGATCCCCAGATATTTAAATGTAGTGAGCTCCTATGCCACCCCGGTAGTCCCAGGCGGTATCAGATGGCTTTCGAGGTCATCGGGATGCAGTCATCGTAGGCTTTGGAGTTGCATTACAAACTCAAGCATCAAATGCACACCTTGTGGGGATCTGTCACAGACATTTGTCAAAGACCGTCCCTAGAAGGACTAAACCCTGCAGTATTGGGGGTAGAATCCCTTGCATAGCCTTCACAAGTAGAGAAAAAGAGGAGCAGAGCTCTGGATCCTTCCCTCAGGGCACAGGAAGAAAGGAACTGAAGTCAGCGCACATGGGTGGTGATTATATGCAGCTGTTAGCATTGAAGCCATTACACTTCAGAAGTGACTGTGTCATGCGCTGCCACCTACCAGCATGCAGGGCTATTGCTTTTGAATTTTTCAGATCCAGTCTTGCATCAGTAGATATTCAGAAGTTGAGGAATCTGTGGTTAGAAATATTCATAAAAATTATATGAGACATCAGAATTCAGATCAATCAGCAATACTTTAGAATACAATTTTAAAAAAAGGGGGATGGAATGTTCATGTAATGGCCAGCAAGCTGCACCGATGTCACTACTTTTCACAGATACAATTAACTTTAAGTTAAGCACCTTCAGTAAGGACGCCTTCTGCCTGGAATTGGCAGCTGCCTTAGGTTTAGTTGGACTTTTTACAGACTGGTCACACTTTTTTGGTAACTTTCAGCCTGTCTGTGGCTCGAAATTGCTATGACGAGTATGACAAGCCTCAAACCAGCACATTTTCACCGGAGTGGTATTATCACATTTTTCAAATGACATTTAGATGGTAGTGTTTAAGCAGCAACCTATCGAGACACCTGAAAAAATGAGTGATTTTAAGTCCCCATGGTCTCTTCCATAGGTCAAAAACAATATTCTATTGTCACCAAAGCACAGGTGCATCTGCAGAATATTTAATGATTAGTTTCCTGATTTCATGTATTGACTAAAAAATAAATACATTGGAGGCATTCACCTTTTCTTTTTCATTTTCACTGCAAATATAACCACTGCAGAAAAAACCCACACAAATTAAGAGGATTTGGTTTATTTTCCTTTGAAAAATCCTTTCTGCTTTTCAGTCATTTGTGGCTCATTCGGAGTTCTGGCTTACGGGAACAACCTTCTCAACATTAACCATCTCCATAAACAGCTACACTGGTTTAGATGGAAACAGAAGGGATTGAGGGCTGAACAAATTCATCTTGGAGGCTTAGTAAAATTCATCTTTGTTGCATTTTCATAATGGCAGTGTAGCGAGAACAAGACAAGACAGAAGTTCTCAATTTACTCTGGAGATAATGGGGTCTTGGGTTTTTCCAGCAGACCTGTAAACATTTTCCCTTCTACTTGCTAAGAAGGAAAACAAAGCAAGAGTTCAAAGAAAAAGGAGCAAGGAAGAAGATAAAAATCGAGGATTCAAAATTTCCAAGAAGCACCTTCATGTTATTAACATCGTTTAAGGCTTATTACAACATAGTTTCTTTTAAACTGTGGAGTTTTTCTTTGTTTCGCTTCGAGGGTTTACCCTCTGTTGATTCAATTGCTCAAATTCAGAGAATAAGAAGGAAAGTCTGTTCTGTAGGTATCAATTTGCATGCTTTCTAGAATTCCACACTTGCTCTTAGGATGAATGCCAGGAAAAAGATAGGCTCTTGGCAGGGTTTGATTTGGGTGTCTGTATGAACTGCTTCACTTGTTTCATAGTAGGATACACTTCCTCTTGGAGGATTTCTTCTTCTTTTTTCCATTGCTGGCCTTTTCTTTGTGTTTATGGATCTCCCGGACAAGTGTATAAAAAGCATCTTCAACTCCCTTAGAGCAATCAATGATGCAGCAGATAAAAACAACAAGAGAAAGGAAAAAGAATTAGTGTTTCCAGTACAAAATTGTGACACTGTTACGTCTTACGTGCTATGCAATCTCAGATACCCATCTCAAATATTCAATTACTTACCTGTAACAGCTTTCTCTAGTTTGAGTATTGTTCATTTCATTAAGTGTTGCTAATTCTCCCTACCCCTTTCATTGGCTGGGAAAAATCTTGCAAAAAGTACCAACTTCAAGATGTGAAGGTGTGCTGGTATTGATTCCTTTCGGTTTAAGTAAGGAAGGTATAACCAAGCATTCTGCACCAAATATGTAAACTATAATTTTATAAAATAACAGACTTTCACGGATGGTCTTCTAGCAGCTTTCTACTCCACAGTAAATGTTACTCAACGTAACAGTTCTTCCATTCTTTGTTCTTCAACCTGTTCCTCTTTTCACTACGTGTGTGATGTGCTCCCCAGGACAGGAGGTGACCATCGCTACACCGCAACAATGCCACAAACCTAATAGCAGACTCATCCTTTTCTCTCTGGCTATCCAGATGTTATACCATATAAACCAGAGAATTATGTTGAAAGGTGGGTTTTGTAGACGTGAACTTCTACACGCAAATCCTGGAATCAAAAGGAGTCATTTGTATTTACTTCTACACAGTTTGTACTTACTCCTACGTAAAAAGCCGGACCATTCTCCCTCACCTCCTACACATGGCAAGAATTCATACATCAAACATTTAGAAGCGGGATGGTGGCAGCTAGGTTTCAATGAAACCAAACCCACATAACTTTAACAAGGGCAATACGCTATCGCTTGTTATGGGTAAAGGGAGCTTGTGCAGTTTTTGCAAGCATAAATATCCTAGCATTAGCATTTCAATCTAGGGGAAACCAGAAGTAGAAGCCTCGACCACCTATTGGCCAGGTGAAGAGTAATTCAGTCTAGTGAACTCAAAAACTGAGATAACTTTATGTGAATGTTTTCGATCAATTTGTGGCTGTCTGGTGTAGCAGTGGAAGCTATGTAGTAAGAGTTTAAGTGCCGTGTTAAGCGGTGATAAAGTCAATATTGAAGAAGCCACCTCCATTATGGATAAACACAGGGTGTTATGAGCAAACAGAAGAAAGCTGAACGTACAAGATGCATTTCTTTAAACATGTTTTTGCAATCACAGTGATGGACCACCTTATAAAATGAGTCATTCTAGCTAAAATGTATTTGATTACACAAATCCGACATAAGTATTATACTATTGTTCAGCAATCAGTAGTGACTAACTGATCACTAGTGGGAAAGAAGTTTAAAAAGTGTTTCAAAACCATTCATAAAAAAATCTATACGAATACTTGTACAACAGTGTTTTTTTTTTGTTTTGGGTACCAGCAAATCAAAGAGCACCAGTCTGCTGTTTATTGGATTACAGAGTGGGAGCATTAGTGCACATACATTTTCAAAACCTATTTTAATTTCACAATTTTAAAGGTTAGTGCCAAAAGTAAAGGGTTGAGAGTAGCTTCAAGTTCACGGCCAGTTATAGCACACCATCAACAATCAGGGGAATTTGTTCTGAAGGCCCCTTGACTTCAAGGTCTCCACTAAAAATCTCCATTAACCCCTGCTGAACGCCTCTTCAGCAAGCAACAGCTACTCCTTCTTACATCTGACAGCAATGTTAGTTCTGTGCAATATCCTTTTCCTATTATCTCTGCCTGCCTGCATCTAATGAAGCCTATTTGGTCCGTGTGGATCAGTATGATTAAATGCCTTTATCATCCCCAACAGTGTATGACAAAATTGCTAGTTTTTTTTTTTTTGGTCATGCGATTTCATGAAATGGCACAGTTTTCCCTCCGAGGATTATCAGACCACCTGTGGTACTGAGTTTCTCAGTCTGTTCTCCTACCCATGAAGCAGATTGCTTGGTGCAAAAAAAAAAAAAAAAAAAAGGCTAATTTCAAGTCAATTATGTCCATGAGTGTTCTCTAAAACTGGATGCAATGTTGTCCAGAGGTTGGCAAGTGAGCAGTCTTGTTTCAAGAACTGGGAGAAAGATCAGTGGGTTTCCTACAGTGATCACAGTCAAATGTACTTTTTACACTTGCAACTCACAACTGACCAAATAAAAACCTCCTGCTTCACCAGACACACGAATATATTGTATTCAAAGGTCTACAAATTATTATAGAATATACTTCACCTCTTCTGTTTATGAAGTCTGGCAGGGCTTTTAAGTGTTAATATTGCATGTACTCAGAAGCCAAGCAGTAAGTTCAACAATGGAAACCTATAACAGAGGCTCCCATCACACATCTTGAATAAGATATCAAGGCTAAAAGCCATTTGATTGAAGTGCACCTAGAACTTGGGTGAAGGAGACCTGGGTGGAGGATGCTACCAATGGTGCATTCATTTTCAAACGGAGATGTTATTGTCTGCCTTTTCTGTGACCTGCTGGTTGTCAGACCCTGTTCAGCAGGGCCAAAGCACCAGCACGGGCTACTGGACTCAATCACTGGTCTTTAAGGATGTTTGCCTCCAATATCTAGGGTTTAACTCAGTTATGATGTTTAGTACTGTGCTCCACCTCCTGTGGCATCATCTCTCTGTTCTAGGGGGATCAATAATTGTAGGAAAGTACCCTCTTTTTGGTATGGTTACCCCCCACTTTTGCCTGCTATCAGCATGCTTAAACTGTTTACACTGGGATCCTGCTAACCAGGACCCCAGTGATTGTGCTCTATCCCTCTAAATTTGGTAGCCTAGGACTTTGCACACCCCACAATTGACATACTGGTGCCCCCTTATAAGTCCCTAGTATATGGTACTTTGGTACCCAGGGCACTGGGGAATCAGAAGTTACCCCATGGGCTGCAGCGTGTATTGTGCCACCCATGGGAGCCCATGCAAAATGTGTCAGCAGGCCTGCCACTGCAGCCTACGTGAAAAGGTGCATGAACCCTTTCACCACAGGTCACTGCACCAGGTAACTAAGTCACCCCTTTGGTAGGCTCTAACTCGAACAAATGCAAGACCCGTTACATTGAAAATGCTTGTTTTTAGGCTTGCTGTCCAGACGGCATGGTGCAGGGCCCCCGTGTGTGAGGGTACCCCTGCATGAGCAGAGGTGCCCCCTGTGAACTCCAGTTTGATTGCACTGGACTTTATAAGTGCGAGGAACTCATTTTACCCGTGTACTGGACACAGGTCACTATGTCCAGCTACATAATGGTAACTCCGTAACTGGGAATGTTTGGTATCAAAGATGTCAGAATCATACCCCAATATTGTTGCCAGTATTGGTTGTATGATTCCATGCACTCTGGGGGCTCCTTAGAGGACTCCCAGCATTGCTCCTACCAGTCTTCTGAGGTTTTCCGGGCAGCCCGTGCTTCTGCCACCCCTCGCATAGGTTTCTGCCCTTGTGTTGATTGACCAGTTCAAGCAGGGGAAGACAGAACAAAGAATTTCCTTTGGGAGAGGGAGGCAACACCCTCTCCCTTGGAAATAGGTGTTACAAGGCTTGGGAGGGATAGCCTCCCCAAGCAACTGGTTTGGTTTAAAGGGCACATTTGGTGCCCTCCTTGCATAAACTGGGTTGCACCAGTCTAGGGATCCCTGGTCCCTGCTCTGGCACGAAACCGTACAAACGAAAGGGGAGTGCCCATGTCCATCACCACCCCAGGGGTGGTACCCAGAGCTCCTTCAGGTGGCCACTTAATTCTGCCATCTTGAAACCAAGATGTGCAAAGGCCCATTGGAGCATCTCAGTAGCCAGGTCAGGCAAGTGACATCACAGCCCCCTCCTGATAGGTGGTCACATTACTAGTTAAACAAACTCCCTTTTCAGGGCTATTTTGGGACTCCCTTGAGGATGGGTCCCCACATTCGACTAGCAAGATTCCAGCAGGACTCCTCTGCATCGCTTACTTCATCTGCTGGCAACTGAAACCTCAACAGGACTCTTCAGGAACCAACAATCTACAACTCCAGCAAAGACTCCGCTTTGCAACATTGTTTCTCCGGCTCCTTCCAGCAACTGCAACATTTCCCTGGCTGTGCATCCTCCGAGATCGGCGAGACTTCAGCCTGCACCAAGAAGCAATCTCCCTTGGAGGGAAGGAGTCACTCCCCTGCAACTGCAGGCTCC
The DNA here is from genome assembly GCF_031143425.1 of Pleurodeles waltl. NCBI lineage: Eukaryota > Metazoa > Chordata > Amphibia > Caudata > Salamandridae > Pleurodeles > Pleurodeles waltl. The sequence goes on from NC_090446.1 coordinate 1,365,345,683, forward strand.
AGCTGCAAGGACGACCGGCTAAGTGGATCTGCTCTTCTCCGGAACTGTGTGGATCCTGCCTCACAGGTGGTGGTCTGGAGTGGTCCCCTCTGCCAGCTTTCCAACTTTGGAGATGGAAAGCCCTTGCAGGACAGTCCCCCTGTGCACTGAGACTCTTGCACCTACCAAGGCTATGTTTACTCCTGCTACACAGGATCTTCAGCCTCAGAGTAGCCCCAGCCCCCAGCACTTCTTCCTGCAAAGCACTTTCTCTTCTCTGCTGCTCCAGCGACGTGGGACTCCTCTTCAGGTGTGCTGACTGGGCCTCACTGCGACTTAATGTGCCTGCTGCCAGTGGGTTGCCTGTGGGGGATGCAACTGTTTTTATTGGCTCTCATGACTACCGAGGGACACCTCGGACTCCCCTCCAAGGGTCAAGTCCCCTAGGCCTTGCTGTCCCTCTTCAGCCTTGCAACATTTATTTTTTGCTCCTCTTGCATTTGCCAAGACTTGGTTGTTCTTTTGCACCACTAACCATCTGCAAGCCGACAACCAACGTGGGACATCACCTGCACCGCTCCAAGGATTCCTCTTCAGCTCCTGGGATCCACAGCTGGGCTTCTTCCCCAGTCGACCTGGTTCAGCATTCTCAGAAGGGTAGGGGCTCCTGCCCCCACTGGACTGTCCATCAAGACTGAACTCTGTCCCCTCCTTTTGCAGGTCCTCTTCTACCAGAATCCACCTTTGGTTTCTTCTTGTCTGGTCCTGTTCGCCCATATTCCTAAATCATCCTGGCACTTACCACTGGTCCCCTGGTCGCGGGGGGGGGGGGGGGGGGGGGGGGGGGGGGGGGCGGGTATGGGGGTGGAGGAATGGGGTCACTCAGCTCCCCTCTAACAACTCCACATCCTTGGGTGGGGGACTCTATCTCGCATTCCACTCTTACTATATGGCCCTTGCTATTTTCACTAAGTATTACCAATGCTTATTGTTCCTATCCTACTTATTGATTGCTATTTTGTGCATAATTAGTGTGTACTTACCAGCTGGAGGGGGAACTGCCTATAAGTATTCTAGTGTTGCGTTACTATAATAAAGTATCTTTATTTTTGTAACACTGTGGTTCTTTCATGTGCAATAAGTTGCTGTGTGACAATAGTGATATTGCATAAGCTTTGCATGTCTCCTAGATAAGTCTTGGCTGCTTATCCACAGCTACCTTTAGAGATCCCCGTCTTTCTAGACACTGTCTACACTTCACTAATAGGGGATACCTGGACCTGGTATAGGCTGATAACACAATAAGTGTCCACCACACACAAGGCCAGATTCCTACTCTAATGTCTACTGTACCCTATGATGATGCAGGCGTAGGCATTAATTAGGCACAGGTGATCACTTTCATTTATCCCACTGGTTTGAAGCGCAACTCAAATGTTCTCAGCCTACATGTTCACTACAGCAAAAAGTCTTAAATTCCTCGCACCAGACCCCTTTACCCACTTTTAACCCCTTGTTCACTTTACAGGCCAAGCCCTTTTTTACCTGCTGCTGAATGCTTTTGAAGAGTAAGCGGTGCAGCGGGCCCATCATATCTCCTCGCTCTTTGAGCTGGCAACCAACCTTTTACTAACAGGGCCTAAGTGACAGCTCCCTCTGGGAAAAAGAATAGCTAGACTGAGTAGAAGCTGCACGTATTGGGCAGAAGCACAACTTTAACAGCTGGGTCTCCAGACATGGCAGTTCAGGCCTCTGTGGCATTTTGTAAGTGGTGATGTGTCTTTGGCTGTCTCGTAGTTCAAGGATCTCCAAGACTCTGCGGACTGTAACAACACACCTTCTTGTTCAACACCACTGCAGTGATTGTATTTGCAAAATTCTGATGCAGTGCACAAGGAGTGTATGTCCTAACAGCATGGGACACTTTTGGCTTCACTATTTAGGGAAGTCCACTTTCTCAGAGTACTCTTATCTGATAGAGACATCTAGCCGCAGATTCCTCATCTTAGAATTCTCCCCAGGCGTCAGTCTTGTTCCGGAAACTTTTCCTCAGCAGTACCTCTGCGCATCAGTACAGGGCATCAATCGACTCCCCAGCATCGTCTCCAGACATTATGTCACCCGAGTCCAAATAGTCCCTCTCACGGCGCGCTGGCATTAGTTTTCTTCTTTTCCACGCAGCAACACGGATCCGGAATACCAGTATAACTCTGGCCTTTTACCCTATTTTTTACGGGTATTTTCTACAAATAAATTTTTTTGCAGGGTATATGCCTTCAGGTTTTAAGGTTATAGGTCCTGTGCTCAATAGATGTTGGTTTCAGACCAACATTCAATGTGTTATGGTATCTGTGCACTCACGACGCTGACGGTTGCGATGCCCGTCATTGGCTGAAGCCCTAGTCCTCGCAGGAGTGGCACAGATGTAACAGTAATCTTCTTGGCGTTGTCTGAGTCAGTCTTCTTACTCGTGGTCTCGAGAGCACTCTCCCAGTCGTTCGTGTACGGCTCCTGCGACGTCCTGTGGTCCATCGGCGTACCCAGGTAAGTGTTCCTGAGTGACGACACGGCCTTAGACGTCACCACCCCTGCGCACCTCTCCTCCAGTGGAGTCTGCGCTTGAGTCAACCCCTTCCCTTCCACCCTATCCGGGCACCGGGGTGACTCTGGCCATAATGCAGGACTACTACTCATCCCTGCATACTATTTTTGGGTCTTCCCCTCCCTCTGGAACGCCTTTGGGCCCTAAAGAGGTGGCGAGTGCTCTGATGGGGTCTCCACCGGTGGCTCTGTCCTCGGTGCCCATTCAGCCTCTCGACTTAGACTCCAGAGTCGGACTAGCATCAATGCACGGCCTCTTGCAGCCTCCATCGCCTGCGCCCGATCCGGTTATCCAGACGTTATCCATGGCGCCTGTGTCTCACCGGAATTCGCTTGACGCCCCTTTTGTGATTTTCTGGAGTCGACTACGCCGCTTCCAAGGAGGGTTCCCCCTCTCAACATCGGCTGATGTCAAAAGCTGCGCCATTAGATCTGGATGTTGGCCCTCTTGATCTTCCTTTGGAGGTTCATACACATCCTCAGCCTCCTTTTAAAGGCCCCATTCCATTTTCTTCAACGATTGGGTGTTTGTGTTAGCCAATGCGAGTGGCCTCGATTCCTAGCCGGCGTCCAGTCTACTCTTGTCACCTGGTTTGGAAACTGAAGCAAGTACTGCTTTCGCAGACAAGTTGAGATCGGTTACTGGATTTACATCCTGATCAGTCTTCTACTGAACCAATCCTCCTGTACTGTGAGGCTCTTTTCGACATCCTCTTGGGTGTTGGAACCAGCCTGTTTCTGTGCTACACATGACGTAGCGCAAATCCCTCCTGCCCCGCTAAAGTGAGAAACCAGACAGCTGATGGCTGCTGGAAGGCAGATGTTCACCTCCTCTAGTGCTGCCTTACATTCCACTAACCCCTCTTGCATGTTAGCTCACTTCTCCTATGTTCTTTGGGATTCAGTAGAGTGTGTGTGTTACTGAGGAGGCTCGTACTGGCCTTCTGCCCTTGATACAGGATTGTCAGCAGGCGGCCAAAATCATGGTTTACTCTGGTATGGTTACCACCGATTCAGTTGGTCGACTGATGGCTGCATCAGTTACAATACATCAAAGGGCTTGTCTAAGAGCATTTTTTTTTCTGCTCCAGTAAGGGATTCTTCGCTTGACATGCCGTTTGATGGCAAATCTTTATGGCGCACGTGCAGATTCCACTTTGCTCTGCTTTTGAGATTCTCATAGTGAAGACTAATGTTCCGTCCACCTTTGAGCCCAATCACCTACACAGCTGAATGCTGTTTTAGGTTTTTGTGATCCTTGCGGGTGTGTTTTTATGCGTGCCCAACTTTTACTGTTGTTTCTTACAGTTGAAGTAGTCCTCTGGGTTTTGGTTTGGCTCCAGAGTGTACTCCTACTTTTTGCAGAAGCATTGTTCTTACAAATTATCTACCTTATATGGTGTTTTTTTCCACTTGCAATAGTGGTACTGCGCACCGTTTACGTTCTACAGTTATATAGCAGTATAGACCAGCAGCTCTACTTCTGCGGCAAGGCCACAGCTGTGGATCGACTCCATATTTCTGGGTCTTTTCTTCCCACATATATTAGGTCTCTTTTTATTGTGCTTTCAGCCAAGCCATCAGGTATGACAGCCAAGTTATTTTTGTTGGAATGGGTGTAGGGCACGTGGTTCAATGTGTTTGTAGATCACTTGAACATGAGGTGTAGGATAAGGGGTTTTATGTTATCACCAGTTTGGTGGTTGTCACATTTTGAAAGTGCACACTCACTTCTATGCACGTGGAGCACGGGAAGTATTACAACAGTTCCCTGTAAGAAGGCAATATAACCAAAACTATCTATATCTATCTATCTATCTATATGTGTTTCAATTCATATTTAGATTAAAAAAAAGAAAAGAAAAGAAAAAAAAGAAAAGGACGTGCCTTTTTTTAAATTTTATTTTTTTTACATATTGCCCTGATGAAGGTGGCATACACATTTGTGACTGAACTGGATGGTGTAAGTCCACTGAAACGCGCGTCAGCAAAAGCAAATTATATGTCAACGACAACGGTGAATTATTACTCGGCTGAGTGGATTTCAACATTAAGAAAAATCCGGGTTAAATACATATAGACTGTCTTTCCTTACCCATAGCCTTGTGTTATGATGGGGACACGTACTCTGGACATTTATCTCTGAAAATACTGGAACTGAATTTTTTAGAATGATTTGGAGATTTGTGATCATTTTGACCTCAGTTCTTTTTTTAAATTTATGCAATATTTACAACTTAGAGTTGGTTATTTGACCACTTGCTTTTTGATATATGAAGTGTATTATAGTAAATGTGATATTTTTCAAGTGAAGTTTATATATACGTGTTTGTCTGTATGTATGTGATTGTTGTGTTGATGTCTTGATGTCATTTTGGTTACATTTTTTGGTGTTGTGTAGTCTTATGATATTTTGTGTGTGTGATTTGTTATATGGGGGGGAATTGTATATCTGTTTCTTTTTTTAGATATTGCTGTATCAGTATCTATATTTTGTTTAAATAAAACTATTGAAGTCTGATATAGTGGGTTGAATCATAATATCGAATACATAGAGGGAGTTAAATGGGAGAGAGAGGTGTGTGTTTTGTTTTGCCTGCTTTCAGCCAAGTCTGCCTCTCCTTCATTTTACCTTTAGGCGGATAGATATATCTCTGTTCTGTAGAGATTGGTTTGCCCAGGGCTCTTTCGAGCATTTTCGTGTGAGCTATTTACTACATTTTCCTCCTTCTTGGTCCCAGTTGGGATTTTTCTTGTACTCCTTTGGGAGCAATTTATTTCCTACATTATTATGGGCGAGTGCAAAGCGCTCCATCCATTCTGTTATCTCTCTTTGGGCCTCAAACCACGCCCATGCCAAAGTCAGTCACATTGGTTCGTGGGCTTGCGTTTTAAAATCCGCTTTCTTTCATTTGTGAAAGGCATGCATACATCATGCCTTTTCCGGTGTTTAGCCTATCTACACAGCACCGGTAAAGTACTAAAAAAAAAAAACAGCCTGGGGTCCGGACTACTTTATCTGTTTATTTTCCCCGCAGCGCAATTGCGCTGCATTTTACATAGCGCTATCGCACTGTGTGTTTTTTTTGCTTTACAACACTAATAGCTCGAACTCGAACAAATGCGAGACCCGTTGCATTGAAAATGCTTGTTTTTAGGTTTGCTGTCCATCAGCACTGCATTACTACTTTTCTAGAGGTGGTCTTTTCTCCTATGTTTTCTATGGGATTTATTATTGATATTGGCTATGTTCAGTTCATCTTTATCCACCTGCAGGACCACATTTAGTGCCTTTGAAGTTTCTAATTTTACCTTCCTCTTGTCTTGGTGGCTGACTGTGTCATGAATGACCATGAATAAAAAAATAAAAAAAACACAGATTGAATCAATTCAGTTGCTTAACCAGTGTTTATAAATTCCTTTCTTTACGACCCATGTCCACTGCCGTAGTTCCTTTATGGACATTGCTCGGTATGCTAGTATGCCGCATGGCGTTATGCTCACGGTCACTACCCTTCTCACAGGATGATAAAAGGTTCTGTTCCAGGTGTGTCTCTTCAAACAGCCCACCTTTTATCTCTTCATCTATGCCGTGGAATCACATACTTTTTTTTGTATGTCATTCTTGGCGGGATTCTTTGACCGCTATCTTTGCTTTATGATGTTTGCCACCATACACTATCATGTTGCCAGTATTCTTTCCATAACTAATGGTTTTGTTGGGTGTCATCTGGTCTGTTATTAACATTTTGTACACTCCTTTGAGGGTGGTTTCCCTCGACATGTGTTTTTCTTACCTGTTCACACCTCTACAGGTACTTTTTCCTACGTTTCCTCCCTGGCCCTAAATTATTGTAGCTCTGTGGTGGGACTGTTTCTCGGTCCACTAGGTGTCTTCCTTTCGAACCTAACAGGTTTCTACGATTGATTACGTTGCTCCTTTCCAGACATTGCCTTATCTGTTGGTCTTCAGCATCCTATTGTTTTCAACCTAAGAATTTTCCGTGGCCTCATGGTCAGGGTTACAGACCCTCACTTTAAGTGGTGGGACTCTATTCTAGCTAGGTTTGTCTGTTGACATGCCTCATCTTTCATGTCTTTGCTTCTTCTGCCCTGGTCTTACCTTTGGGTTTTCCATGGCTGTTTCACCTCCTCTTCAATTATTGTTTTTACCCATTGATTGCTTTGCTTGTTTTGTGTTCTGTGCTTCTGTACTGCACAGTTCTGTCGGCCTTTTTGAGCAGATAGTTACTCCTCCTTCTGTTACCCTTGACGGCCACCTTTGTTTCCTCATCACTGCGGTTTTCTTTGAAGGGTGTTTTTTCCTTCCCTTCAGTTTTCTGTCAGGTTATTTCATTGTATTGTGAGCACACAGGGACATTGGGTTCCTTTACCGAATGCCATACCATTTCCGCTAAAAAAAGAGTTCTATTACCATCTCACCTATAGTGTTCTGTTTGGTCTATGGTGTACATGTGCTCTTGCACATTTTGGGCTGGACATTCTTTGTCCTTCCAAGTCTATTGTCCCGTTGGGTACTAGAGCTAGTTTCTCCTAGTTCTTCTAGGCCACCCATTGCTGTTTGTCTTTGTACACCTTATGGTGTTCTGTTATTTACTTCAATACATCATGTCCTCCTGTTATCGCTGTGTCTGTTCCTACACATGTATGCTCTATTTTGGGGTTTTCTATTTCTGCAGTGATACAGCTTTCCCTAGCATGTTTACTCTAGTCCTTCTAGTACAAATGTTGTTACCTGTGACTTTTTTCCAGCTTAATCATTCCGTTATGTATTGGCAGCTCTGCGTGCCTCACTTGTCGTGGTCACTACCATGTTCCCTTCAGGGACATTGCTTTCCAGTCATGTCTTATCATATCCCCTGTTGATATGTCGGTCATCTATTTATTATGGGTAACTTACATTATCTTCTCACCAGGTCTGTCTCGTGCCTGGCGTATTTCCTCTTCGAAGCCAGGCTGTTCATTGACAGACTGGTTAGATCCATTCCCAACCCTCCTCCTGGGTTGTTATTGCTTTGGTATCTAATTCTAAGATAAGGAATCTGCGGCTAGTTGTCTATCAGATGGACAAGTTACTTACCTTCGGTAACTGTTTATCTGGTAGAGACAGACTAGCCGCAGATTCCTTATCAACCCACCCAGCCTCCCCGCTTCAGATCTGTGTTCTCTTCAGTCTCTATTAAGGTAGTCTCTGCTGTCGTTCCGTTATTGTGGTAATGATTTTACATCCTAGTTGGCATATACACCACTGCTCTGCCGGTTTCTATGTGGCTCTGCATTGTTGTTCGGAGTCTAATCACAGAAAAAAAACTCACGTCAGCTTGTCAGGAGGGGGTCAAACTATATGGACTCCGCTGACGTCATGTCCGGAGACAACATTTCTGTGGAGTCACTCAATGCTCTCTACCGACATGCAGAGGTACTGCAGAGGAAACATTTCCGGATCCAGTCTCATGCCTGGGGAGAATTGTAAGATCAGGAATCCGCGGCTAGTATGGGTCTCTACCAGATAAGGTGTTACCGAAGGTAATTAAATTGCCGTTGGGGCCATACTGGGCCACTTCAGGACAATCTTAACTACTGAAGGTGCACACACACATTCCTTTGTTCTGTCAGCAGGCAGGTTTTTAGGCACTAGTGCAGACTTCAGGTAATATTCCCTTCAGCTTTAAGAGGCTGACTGTCATACAGATACCAGCCCTGGTCACACACAATAGTCCTTCAAGCATCCTGTGGAGCAGTCCCTTCCTTGATCAAAAAGAACATGGGTCTAAACACAGAGTTTTGATCCAGCTATTATACACATTTTTCCAAAAGGGGTGTGGGTCAACCATCTCCAATGTCTATCTGTTTGAGGTAGTTCTCTTTCAAGTGTCCTTCTTAGGTTGCTCTCTAAATGCAGGCTTTGTGTAAATCATTTTGTATAGCAGGTAGCACCAGGGCCATCTCCAAGCAGGAGTACCTGCAACATGGGCATAATGAAGTGTGAAATATGCAAGTGGCTATCAGCCTTCCTGAAGCAGTAATCAGACAAAAGGAACAGATTACTCTAAGCATTTGTTTGTGGCATGTAGTGCTGTAGAATCATATGCTTTGCATACTGCTGCCATCTAGTGTTGGGTCTGGATGTGTGCAAGTTGTTTTTCTTGAATGAAGTCTTTCGAGTCATGAGGCAGAGTGACTCCTCCTGTTGGTGATAATGCGCATGGGCATCAACTCCATTCTTAAATTACATCCCGGAGGTGGGTGAAAATGGAGTGTAAAATAATTGCGTAAGTAGAGAGATGTTCATGTGTATACGAAGTAAACTGCAAAGGCCACAGGTATTCAGGTAGAAGGGTCGGCACATGTAAATCTACAGTACGACATGCCACAAACAGATGCATACAGGGTAAGTAATATTCCTTTTGAGGTATGTGTTTGGAGATACACAGTTTTGCATAGACTGTAAAGCAGTCCTCCTTAACTTGTGGGTGTTGAAGTCGTTTGGAAACATATGGAGCACTATCTGACATACATTGGCTTGTTGGTGTGCTAGAACATCCCCACAATTGTGTTTAGTGAAAGTGTGTGGTATAGACCAAGTTGCTGCTTTGCACATGTCAGCTATTAAAATGTCTCCAAGGAAAGTCATGGATGCCCCTTTCTTCTGAGTAGAATGTGCTCTAGGAGGTGTAGATACAGTTATTTTGGCATTAGCGCAAAGTTCAAAAGCACTGAACTATCCATCTAGCAATACTTGATTTGGATATAGGCTTTCCTTTATGAGGTTGCGAAAAACAACAACATAGTTTAGTGTTTTTAAACGTTTTGTTCTATCACTGTAGAACATAAAGGTTCTTCTGATATCTAATGTGTGAAGAGCACACTGCAACAGATTCTGGTTCAGGGAAGAAAAAAAAAAAAAAAAAAAAACACAGCAACTCAAATGACCGACTGAAATGAAAGTCAGACAACTTTTTGGAGGAATTTAGGGTTGCTGAGGAGGACCACCCTGTCTGGAGCTGAAGAAAGGGTCTTCCAAGGTTAAAGCCTGGAACTCAATAACATGTCTATATGAGGTAATAGCAATTAAAAATGCCACCTTCCAAAAGAGATAATTAAGAAGGCAGGTATGCAGGGACTCGAATGGAGGGCCAATGAGTCTGTAAGGACAATGTTAAGATTCCATGAAGGTACAGGGGGGAACCCGTGGTGAAATTACTCTCTCAAGCCCCCTCCATAAAGGCTTTTTTGGTAGAAAGGCAGCTAGTGCAGCAAGATGTAACCTTATGGAGCTGAATGCTAGCCTAGAGAGTTGTAAATGAAGCAGGTAATGTTCTGTACAGTGGGATTGAAAGGATCAATTTGTTTTGAGTGACAATATCAAACAAACCTCTTCCATTTAGCATCATAGCTTGCTCAAGTGGTGAGCCTACAAGCTTGCTTATGCATGGCCGTACTTTCAGGTGCTAGATTCAGGTAACCTAATTCTGTGACCTCAGGAGCCAGATCATCAGATTGAGAGCCTTGGGATTTGGATGCTCGATGTCTCGATGGTGCAGAGAGAGATCTGGCCAGTTGAAGAGCTCTTTGCGGGGGGACTACAGAGAGGTCCAGTAATTTTGTGAACCAGGGCAGACAGGACCATGTGGGAGCCACTAGTATTAGTGTGAGAGATGTTTGCTTGTGCCCTTGAATAGGTGGTGTGGGAACCTAGATGCGAAGTATGGGCATTTGGCGTTGTCTGCAGTTCCAAAGAGATCTATTTGGTGGACCCCTCATCTGTGAAAGCCTGAGAGGGGGACTTGGGGTGGAGCGTCCATTCATGGACTTGATGTTGCATCATGCTGAGGTGGTCTGCAGAATCGTTGTCTGTACTAGGAAGGTATTCCGCTAACAGGTGAATGTTGTGATGTAAAGCTCATCTCCAAATTGTTTGAGATAGGTGAGATAATTGTGGGGAGCGTGTGGTCCCCCCTCCGCTTACGCCCCCACCCACCCCACCACCACCCCTGTTTTCGTAGATAACACATGGCTGTGATATTTTTTTGTATGGACTAGGACAACCTTGTCAATCAGATGAAGTAGGAATGCTTTCAATGCTAGGTGAACAGCTTGAAGGTCAAGGTAGTTGATGTGGAGACCCTGGTGTTTGGTGTCCCAGAGACCCAGTATTGGAAGATTTTGCAATTGTGCACCCATCCCGTGAGTGATGGGTCTGTTGACAGTGATGTGGGGAACAGGGTTGAGGAAAGGCCACCTTTGTAATAGATTGCTGGTGTTCAACCACTGCAGAGACTGATGAGTGCTGCGGTCTACCAACACTACATCTTCTAACTGACCCAGAGACTAAGACCACGGTTGACGTGGGAATTCCTGTAACGGACGCACATGCAATCATGCATGGGGTACTATGGCAATGCAGGAGGCCCTCATACCTAGGAAACACACGAGTGTACTCACTGTGAGCTGTTGATTTGTTTGAAATTGGGGTAACAGCACTTGGAACCTATGGATTCTTACAGAATTGGGACAGGCTAATCCTATTTGGATGTTTAGAATAGCCCATAGATATGGTTGAACATGCAATGGTTACAGGTGAGATTCTGTGATACTGATGCTGAACCCTAAGCGATGGGAGCAGATCTATTGTAACTCTAGTGTGTTGTTGACATGGCTTATGAATGTTTGCTTTGATAAACCAATCGTCCAGATATGGAAATACATGAATTTATTACCTGCGTAATAGGGTGCCACCACCGCTAGGTATTTGGTAAATACCAGGGGTGCAGCAGTCACCCTGAAGAGGAGCTTGGACTTACTGTTTGAGTAATGCTTGATGCTCCAGTGATGGCTTGTGAGTGCAAGGTGAATTGTTGGGAGGAGTGGTAATGAGCTTCAGACAATAGCCATGTTGGATAATGCCCACTAGTCTGATGTCATGGTTTGTCAGGTGGGTAAGAAATCCTGTAAATGACCTCCGACAGGAGTTATATGGTTGGGGTAGAAGAGGGAAGTCCTTGCTTGGTGATGGCTGTTACGTGTGGGGAAGTACCCTTACCTCTGCCTTTGGCATTGTTTCCCCCTATAGGAGCCTCTGATGTAACCTTTTGGGGAGGTTTGTTAACCCCAATCATGGTGCTAGGATACAGAGAAAGAGGTCAGCCTGGAACCTCCACAATAGTTTGTGCTGCGAAAGGAGCCACAGGGAGTAGGTTTTGCTGTCTGTATCTTTTTAAAAAAAAATGTTTTCCTAATGTTTGGTCTACTTGGAGACCGAACAGATGTTCGGTATCAAAAAGCGTATATTGAGGATTTTTGTTGCACCTCTGGTTTGAAACCAGAAATCAGCAGCCATGCATGGCCCCTGTGAAAGATGCTGGTGTTGATAAACCTAGCTGCAGGGTCGGCAGCTATACCCCTAGTGGCAGTGTTAGTAGTGTCTAAGAGACAGTGTATTAAGGTATTTGACATGAGCTGGCCTTCATCAACAAGTTCCTGTCCTCTTTTTTGTGTTCCTCTGGGAGATAATGGAGCAGATCCATTTTATCCCAGTGTGCATGATCATAACAAGCAAGAAGTCCCATTGAATTGGCAATACGCGAATGACTGGCAGATTGTGCCACAACCCTCTTCCCAGCTACATTCATACGCTTCAATTTGGTCAGGCAGTGGGGCATCTCCACTGGCTTGCAAGTTGGTACGCTTGTGAGCAGTGGTACTGACATGCAAGCCTGGTGGTAATTTGCCCTGATGTGGACAGGATCAGACGTGGAGGGCTTAAATTTTTTTTGTCTACCCTGGGCGTTATAACCCCAGGGAGGCCAAAAAAAAAAGTATAAGCCCTCCACCCCTAATAGGGTCTTTAAAGATGTCATCTGTGTCTTAGCATGCCATTTGGAGATAATGGAATTTGTTTAAAAAAGGAAGGCCCTGCTAATCTAGGGACATCTAAATAGATCCCACTGGCTTTAAGACAGACACTCTACATGTAGACCAGCAGTACTGTACACAAACGCGCATTCGACAAGCACGAGAGGTCAGCACAAGGTTCTGGGTCTCACACAAAGGAACTTTACACATGAGGTCAGTAGGCCACATACTCATTATCACAGATCAAGGTCTGGTCACACTCAAAATTCACAAAACCAAGTATGCTGCCACCACAGTCTTATGTACTGTTTCAAAAGTGAACCCATCCAGGTCAAAGGACAAGTCCAGAGCCTCCCATTTTCAAAGACAGGCCTAAATCTTTGGACATCCATGAGATTACCGTCAAGCCTGGACAAAAAAAAACTGAAGTCAAGATAATAGTTTTACATGCAGTCAGGCACTGAGGGGAACAGGTCTGTAGTGTTGAAATGACAACTGTGTTTGAAGATGTATATTTTACCAAGTGTGATTGTTAACACTTTGCTAGTAACCAAGGCATCATTCTGGACAACCAGCGAACCATGATGACTCAGGTCAACTCCAGCTTATGCATCTCTTGCATGCTTCATAAAATACTCAAATGGCTGCCCTAAAGTTCCAGATGCACCATCAACCAAGCCCTCATCACCAGCCGACCGGACTACAGCAACGCACACTACGCAACTCACCTCCTCTGACAGCTACAGACCATATAGAACTCTGCAGCCAGACTCATCCTGGATCTGCCTAGATTAACCTCCCCCACCCCCTCCCCACCACAGGGAACTCTACTGGATCCCTGTAAAGAAAAGATGCCAGTAAGGCCCTACACAAATGCGGACCTGCCTTCTTGAATCACCACCTGAACTTCCATCAGCCCACTAGACAACTCTGCTCCCCTGCCCTTTCTCACATCTATGCATCCGAGGTAGGAGAGGCAAACATCACTCATTCTCCTACCTAGCAGCGAAGACATGGAACAAGCTACACTTTCATCTACAGAGGTCCCCATCTCTTCTAGAGTTCAGAAAGTCCCTGAAGACCTGGCTAATCAACTGGATCCTGCAGCACCTGGATACCCTCACAGGTGACAAGTATTCCACTACAAATCTATTGATTGATTGTTAAGCTTACTAGAATCCTAAGCCTGTGTAAAATAAATCTAGGAGGTTATGAAGATGGAATGGCAGTGGTGGGTGTTATGGTTAACAAATGACTTCGGTTGGTGGACACTTGTTTTTTGAGATTTTGTACTGTAGACAATATTCACCTCCTATGAAACGTAAGTAAACCATAGGTAACATTTGATTCCAGCAAGCGAAACCCAATTTTGCTTTCTCAGAAAAATACTAAAGTTAAAGGAGAGTAGAGGACACCTGACCTAGCAGTAGTGGTTACAGCCTATTCATAAAAAATAAAATTATATACATATATATATGTATATATATATATAAATAAAAATAAAAAAAAACACAAATGCCAGTCACAAATTAAGGTACGACTTTCGGCTCAACATCTCTCTTCCACTCTACATTATCAACATTAAACAGGCTTGCACAGTTACAACTCCAGATTACACACTTTCAAAGACTCGGAATCACAGGTTTTACTCACACATGGACACAATCCAATTACTAAAATCAAACACATGGGACAACATGGTACAATGCCCAAAAGTACTACCATACACTGGCATATACAGAAAATGTTATGGTCATGAGGTGCTATCATCATAACAAACCAAACAATTAGGTCCTCATTGTCGGACTGTAACAAAATACCAAATACCTTCCCACAAAAGAAACCACTGCACAGCTACAATTGCAAAGCAGCTACAGTCACAATCATTTGAACTCACACACATCAACTTAAAATCTCGGACCATCATTCATATCTCATTTCTGCCTTTCACAGTCATGATACAAAAGTATCAAACATACCATGGATGGCAGAGTGGGAATAAGCAGTCATCCTTGGGTCGCCAAGAAGAAACTGGACATCTGTCCTATACCCTTTTCTTTTTTAGCTTTGAGTTTATAAGGAGCCTGGAATTTGTGGTTGGCACCATTTTGCCTCCCACGTAGGACCAGGGAAACTACTTGTTGTACCACTACTCAATCATTATATAGTTAATTATTCATTACTATAGTACCATCATTAATTATTTCATATTGTCTGTGGGACCTACATTCAGGATCTTTTTGGGCTTCACTCTTTAGAAGGATGGAAAAGACTTGGGTATGATGTTAGTAGGCCCAGTGCACTATCTACATTTAGTTATGGTGAAGGCGGCCAGGGTACCTGGTCTTGGTGCTGAACTGCTGGCAGGGCAACTGACAGACATCCCCAGGCCTTTGTGGCTCACACCCAGTGTTCCGTGACTTTTGGTTGTGAAGCCTTCTAGCAAGTTTTGCATACGCAGATGGGCACTGGGTAATATGTAAACGCAAGGTGCCTTTATTCGCAACATTCATCACTTCATTCACTCAAAGTACTTCTTGGAAATAATGTGTGTGTGTGTGTGTGTGTGTGTGTTGGAGGGGTGGGGGTAGGGGAGCAGCAATTTTCCTTTGCAAGAACAGAATTCAATCCAAATGGCATAAAAATGGAAAATGTTAATTGCTCAGTAGACATCCATTCGTGGCATGTAGTACTGTAGACTCACATGCTTTGCATAGGTCCGCCATCTAGTTTTGGGTCCGGAGTGTTACAATTTGTTTTTGCTCGAAGAATCTTTTCAAATCATGGGATCAAGTGACTCCTCCTCCCGGTGGTACTACTGCGCATGGGCATTGAGTCTATTAGACTATTTTCTCGTAGGCGGGTGAGGTAAGGAGTGTAGAGAGAGTAAAGAAAAAGCAATAACCATGCAATGAATTTACATAAGTACAATATTTATATGATAATGCAACTACAACGGCCGCCAGCGTCTGGGGAGGGCACATGTCTATCGACAACACTACATGTCACGAACAGATGTGTAGTGGGTAAGTGACATTTTCCGTTCGATGGCATGTGTGGCTGTAGATACACATGCCTTACATACACTGTAAAGCAGTAACTCCAAATAAGGGGTGGCTAGCCTCTGGGAGTTGGAGTTGCTTGAAAAAGTGTTCTGAGCACAGCTTGGCCAACATTGGCTTGTTGGCATGCTGGAATATTTACACATTAGTGTAAAGTAAATGTATGTGGTGTAGACCAAGTAGCAGCTTTACATATGTCTGCTATTGGGATGTTGCAGAGAAAAGCCATAGAAGCACCCTTTTTGGTGGTGAAATGTGCCATATGGGTAACCGGTAACTTATTTAGCTTTAGTGTAGCAAGTTTGAATACGTTTGATGATCCATCTGGTTATACCATTTTTTTATATTGGGTTCCCTTTATGAGGTGTGGACAATGCTACAAAAAGTTTAGATTTGCTACACTGTCACAACTGGCACACCACGGCACATAGTTAAGCCTCTTGTAAAAGGTACTCATTGTACTAAGGGCTCTGTAGCCAGGGAATGTCCCCCAAGGACTGCAGCATGTATTATGCCACCCTGGAGTACCCCTCACCAAGCACATTCACTCCACCTTTGCACCTTGTGACAACTGACTTGGTCCCAACCCTATAGGCCTGTCTCCAGCTTCTGAAACCCTGCAACCAAAAGGCAAAAGGCAATTAATCCTGCAGGACCAGCAACCTCTTAAAAGCCTCAAGAGGACTGCCTGCACCCCAGAGGACCAAGATCTCCCGTGGATAGTGACCCTGTCCAGAAAGAAACACCAACAAAGCACTCCAGAACCGCCCCCGATTCACGAGTCCTGCCCACTCTGCACCCGACGCCCACAGCCCTTGTCCAGGTGGCCCAACTGACTAGAACTAGTCCCCAGGTGATTCTACCCTATTGTCCACCCTGGATTGACCCCTCCGAAGACCATCCCACCGTCATCTGGTGTTTTGGATACCATCTCGAAACAGACTAGCTCTTCAGTTTTGGAGTGTCTAATTGGATCAAAAGGAATGGCAGGCGTCGCAACTGTGATGGTTGTGGTCCAGAGAGAGACACAAAATTACACACCAGATGTTGGTCGGTATGGGTCAATTTCGAGCAGCCTCAAGGACAGAACCAAAATGCAGTCCGTTCCATTAGCCCTGCATAGTCAGGCACCACCTGTAGGAGTCAGCCAGAGACTGGTACAGGCGCCCCGAAGGGCGGTGAACCGGCTCCTGGTGCGGAAATACAGACTGACCACAAAATATATATATAGAAAACCCGATCAAAGTACAATACAGTCACTGAAAGAAAGACAGTTCGGAATACACTGAGACAAGGAAATACTAGAGTAAAAGGAACACGTCTGAACCCGATGGAGAGAAAACAATCTAACTCACTCAATCCGTAAAAAGATTATTTGAACAAAAACAACTTGTAACACTCCGGACCCAACACTACATGGCGGGCTTATGCAAAAGCATGTGTATCTACAGCCACACATGCCATCGAACATTAAGTTTACTTTGAGTACTATTTAGGCAAGAATTGTGAGTTTTCTCCTTTACCAGCTCATAATCCAGGCAGGGAATACATTCATTCTGTCCCTCCTCAGATGTGCTACAACCACAGCAAGACTCACAAATATGCTTTATGCCGATCTTATCCTGAAGGACAAACCTTTGAAATGGCTATGCTTTAAACCAATTACATTCAAAAAGGTAGTTTTTGAGCTTCTAATGTAAGAACACGTGTATATGCACTTCTCAGGTCTGTTGTACTGAGGACGTCACTTTGCATCATCCCTAATATGTTCTACAAAGTAGGCATTCTGCACTCTTGCATGGCAATACATTTGTTTAGTAGACGCCATTCTAATATAAGTCTAAGTGCGCTATCCTACTTTCGAAAAAAAAGGAATTAGGTTGAGTACACTTAAATTTCTCAGTCATATTAAGTATTTACTTTGAAGTATACTTTTTCTAACTTTTTTGTTTACATCTATTTGAATATGGTTTGAATGAGAAGCTCCACATGGAACACTTTCTCTTGATATATATATATATATACACACACACACACACATATATATACACACACACACACACACTCAACAAAAATAAAAAAATAAAACAACAACAAAAAAATAACCAAAAAAACAAAGGTTACGGGAAAAGGTAACTAACTTGCGCCCCTGCCATGCAGTTTTTAGTAAAAATGCTACTGCAAATATTACGCTGGTATTATGAATGATGCTATCAAAGGTGTCATGAGTGCCATAATTTGTGGGGGAAGTAGCAGTGCATGGTGAGGGCGCGAGTTCTAGTTACCTTAGTTATCTCAAGTAATTATAACTTGTGCGCTAACTATAACTGTTGAATTTATATGCCTTTGTACGTGTGAAAATTGAGCCTAACTAAAATGTCCCTGTAACCTGTCTTTCAGTGTATTTAACGTAAAGCTATTTTAATTACTATACGTTAATTCACCTACTGGCGCACACGGCCTATGGCTGTGCGTGGCTGTGCAGCCAACCCCAATAACCACTCAACCCAGCACTGCGCACAGCCTGTGGCCGTGCATAGTGTGGGAATGGTCCACAGGTCCTGGTCACAACCACAATAACCCACCCAACCCTGCACGGCCTTCGGCCATGTGTAGTGGGGGTTGGCCATAGGGCCTGGCCTGCTTCCAGTCTTGGCAGCCAACACTCGTAAGCAATAAAGGAAGCTGGCCTGGTGTGTGGTGAACATCTATGGTATTATCACCTTATACCAGGTCCAGGTATTCCCTATTAGTGAAGTGTAGGCAATGTCTAGGAAGCTAGGGTTCTCTAGAGATAGCTGTAGATGAGCAGCCAAGACTTATCTAGGAGACATGCAAAGCTTATGCAATACCACTTTAATCACACAGCACTGACACACAGGAAAGAACCACACAGTGTTACAAAAATAAAGGTACTTTATAATAGTAACCCAAATACTAGAATACTGAATAGGCAATCCCCCAACTGGAGGTATGTAAACAATATTATACACACATTAGCCATCAGTAAATAGCATAGAAAACAAAAAGCACTGGTAAAAGCAATAGCAAATAGTGAGGGCCCTAGGGGGAGGGCCAAACTGTATACTAAAAAAGTGGAATGTGAAAGGCAGTCCCCCACCCAAAGACGTGGAATCAGTAGAAGGGAGCTGGAGGAACTAGGAACCACAAGAGGCGAGTACCAGAGTGACCCGCAGCAACCAGGAGACCAGGAGTTTTCCCCAAAATCACCAGGAGAACTTTAGAAAGTGATTATGCAAGACCCAACCAAGACTGGAAGAAGCCAAAGGTGGATCCTGACAGAAGAGGACCTGCAAAGGAAGGGGACCATGTCCAGTTTGTGATGGAGTGTCCGGTTGTGGCAGGAGCCACTACCCACCCTTCTGTGGATGCAGGACCAGGTCGACGGTGGACGAAGAAAGGCAGCAGTGCAGCACAGGAGCTTAAGGAGTCCTCACTCACATCACACAAATCCTTTGTTCTGCCCTCCTCTGCCTGAGCTGGAGAAACAGCAGGAGGGCAGAAACCTGTCTGAGGGATGGCAGCAGCGCAGGCTACCCGGAAAACCCCAGAAGACTGGTAGAGCAATGTTGAGGGTCCTCCAAGGAGCCCCGAGGGTGCTTGGAATCATACAACCAATAATAGCATCAGTATTGGGTATGATTCCGACATGTTTAATACCAAACATGCCCAGGTTCGGAGTTACCATTATGTAGATGGACACAGCACACAGGTAAAATGGCTTTCCCACACTTATGAAGTCCAGTGTAATGGAGCTGAAGTCTGTATGTGGCACCTCTGCTCATGCAGGGGTGTCCTCACACACAGGTACCTGCACCTTGTCCTCTGGGCTAGGAGGGCCTACCACAGGGGTGACTTACAGTGACCGGATGCAGTGACCTGTAGTGAAAGGGTGCATGCACTTTTTCACGCATGCGGCAATGGCAGGCCTGTAGACATATTTTGCAAGGGCTCCCATGGGTGGCACAATACATGCTGCAGCCATGGGGAACCACTGGTGCCCCAAAGCCCTGGGTACCAAAGCACCATACACACATTTGGTGCCCTCCTTGCATAAACCGATAATTGTTAGATCCTTCAGCCTTTAGAGTGGTCTTCCCCACATCGTGAAATTGTATTATTCCCAATTGGCACACTTAATTTACTTGTAAGTCCCTAGTAAATTGGTACTGCATGTACCCAGGTCCTGTAAATTAAATGTTACTAATAGGTTTCAAGCACTAATAGCACCACTCTCTTAAGTAGCATTGTCGAACGTGCGTCAGGCCTACCATTGCGGCCTGTTTTTGCAGTTTTTAAACTGCCATTTTGACCTAGCAAAATAAACATTTTACCAGGACAACACCTTCCTTTTAATACATTTAAGTAACCCTACGCTATGCCCCAAACTGGTACAGTGAATTTAAAACATTGGGCATGTACATTCAAGTTTTACATGTCCTGGTAGTGAAGAAAAAAAAAAAACTAAATTTATTTTTCACTACTGCAAGACCTGCGTCTCCCATGGGATAACACTTGGGTGCTTTATTCCATTTAACCCCTTCGCTGCCAGGCCTTTTCCCCCTCAAATGCCAAGTCACAATCCTATCCCTATTGGGGGAATCCTCCATCTGCAAGATGGAGGATTTCTAAAAGTTAGAGTCACTTCAGCTCAGGACACCTTAGGGGCTGTCCTGACTGGCCAGTGACGACTCCTTGTTATTCTCATTATTTCCCCCGGCCTTGCCGCCAAAAGTGGGGCCGTAGCCGGAGGGGGCGGGCAACTCCACTAGCTGGAGTGCCCTGTGGTGCTGGAACAAAGGGGGTGAGCCTTTGAGGCTCACCGCCAGGTGTTACAGCTCCTGCCTGGGGGAGGTGTTAGCATCTCCACCCAGTGCAGGCTTTGTTACTGGCCTCAGAGTGACAAAGGCACTCTCCCCATGGGGCCAGCAACAGGTCTCGGTTGTGGCAGGCTGCTGGAACCAGTCAGCCTACACAGATAGTCGGTTAAGGTTTCAGGGGGCACCTCTAAGGTGCCCTCTGGGGTTTATTTTACAATAAATTTCACTGACATCAGTGTGCATTTATTGTGCTGAGAAGTTTGATACCAAACTTCCCAGTTTTCAGTGTAGCCATTATGGTGCTGTGGAGTTCGTGTTTGACAAACTCCCAGACCATATACTCTTATGGCTACCCTGCACTTCCAATGTCTAAGGTTTGGCTTAGACACTGTAGGGGCAGTGCTCATGCACTGGTGCCCTCACCTATGGTATAGTGCACCCTGCCTTAGGGCTGTAAGGCCTGCTAGAGGGGTGACTTATCTATACTTGCATAGGCAGTGAGAGGCTGGCATGGCACCCTGAGGGGAGTGCCATGTCGACTTACTCATTTTGTTCACACCAGCACACACAAGCTGGCAAGCAGTGTGTCTGTGCTGAGTGAGGGGTCCCCAGGGTGGCATAAGACATGCTGCAGCCCTTAGAGACCTTCCCTGGCATCAGGGCCCTTGGTACCAGTTACAAGGGACTTACCTGGATGCCAGGGTGTGCCAATTGTGGATACAAAAGTACAGGCTAGGGAAAGAACACTGGTGCTGGGGCCTGGTTAGCAGGCCTCAGCACACTTTCAATTCAAAACATAGCATCAGCAAAGGCAAAAAGTCAGGGGGTAACCATGCCAAGGAGGCATTTCCTTACACAGCAGCACTGTTCACCTACAGCAACATTGTTGCAACTTTGAACCAACTTTTAAAGAACTCACTCTTCCCGTTGGAAGCGCAAGACTTCACCCTACGCCCCCGGCTCGAGCTCCAGAGAACCAACACTGCAGAGAGGACTCCCAGGTGACTGCGACCTCGTGAGTAACCGGAGACGACCCCCCCTGCACTCCCACAGTGACGCCTGCAGAGAGGATCCAGAGGCTCCCCCTGACCGCGACTGCCTGGAACAAAGAACCCAACACCTGGACCAAGCACTGCACCCGCAGCCCCCAGGACCAAAAGGAACCGAACTCCAGTGCAGGAGTGACCATCAGGTGACATTCTGCCTAGCCCAGTCGGGGCTGGCCCGAGAAGCCCCCCCCCCTGTGCCCTGCCTACATTGCTAGAGTAACACGCACCCATCCCCCCCGTTCCCTCCATTGATTTCAATAGCAAACCCTGATGCCTACTAAGCACAATGCACCCGGCTGCCCCTGTGCCGCTGAGGGTGTGTTTTTTTGTGCCTATTTGTGTCCCCCCGTGATATAAACCCCCCTAGTCTGCCCCCGAAGACACAGGTACTTTCCTGTTGGCAGACTGGAACCCGAGCACCCCTGTTCTCCATAGGTGCTTATGTGTTTTGGGCCCTCCTTTGACCTCTGCACCCGACTGGCCCCAAGTTGCTGGTGTGGTGACTTTGGGGTTGCCTTGAACCCCCAACTGTGGGCTGCCTATGCCCAGGAGACAGACTGTATAAGTGCTTTACTTACCTCAGAAACTTAAACCTTATTTACCTCCCCTAGAAACTGTTGATTTTTTGCACTGTGTCCACTTTTAAAATAGCTTATTGCCATTTCTTACTGCGCTAATTCAAAATTCCTTACTCACCTGTGTGGAGTACCTTGCATTTTATGTATTTACTTCAAATCTTGAAGTTCTAAAATAAACTAAGAATAGATATTTTTCTACATAAAAACCTATTGGCATGGAGTTAAGTCTTTGAGTGTGTGTACAACAAATGCTTAACACTACCCTCTGATAACCCTACTGCTCGACCACACTAACACAAAATAGAGCATTAGAATTATCTAATTGTGCCACTATCAACCACTAAGGCGACCCCTTGGACTCTGTGCACACTATCTCTCACTTTGAGATAGTATATACAGAGCCAACATCCTATGTGGGCCATGTGCCTGTGACAGGGAAGTGGCAAAAACATGTCGAAATTGAGGGGGGACCAAAGCGGGTCCAAAAGGGCAGTTGGGAAAAAAAAACAACAAAAAAAAAAAAAAAAAAAAACTTTTTTAGGCTGACAAGTGCAGCAGAATTTTTATCGGTATAGGAGACAATATTGGGCGGTAGGAATTTTGTGGATTCCTGCAGATTCCGGAAGGTTCCATCACAAAAATGTGGGAAAAATGTGTGATTTCCAGCAAAGTTGGAGGTTTGCAGGGCATTGTGGGTAAGAAAATGGTGCGGGGTGCATGTGAAGCACACCATCCCCTGGAATCAACCAGATGTTTAGTTTTCAGATGTGTCTAGGTCTTGTGGATTTTCCAACATGGCAGCGCCCCAAAAGGCAAAAAAGGTGCAGCCCTCACCATTCCAAGTGGGACGATTTTGAGAGTTACCAAGCTCTCATGGCCCAAATGAGAAACCAAAACCCAAAATAACCAAATGTCCTCTTGCTTGCCGTGGGATAAGATGTTTTAGTGTGCGGAGGAGAGCTGAAAGACCGTTACCCCCTTCCATTGGATTGGGGGCATAACCAAGCCTATACTGGTTGGTAGCCACCACCCCACTATTTTTTTTTATTTTTTATTCCATGGCATCTAGTAGACTTTCTGCACGCCCAAGGGGGGCAGAAATGGCCTAAATACAATTTGCCCCCAGGGGAGCGTCCTTTTCCTAAAGGGTCGCTCCCCATACATAAAAACAAAGTAATGAAAATGTCACTTACCCAGTGTACATCTGTTCGTGGCATCAGTCGCTGTAGATTCGCATGTTTTGCATAGCTCGCCATCTGGTGTTGGGTCGGAGTGTTACAAGTTGTTTTTCTTCAAAGAAGTCTTTCGAGTCACGGGACCGAGTGACTCCTCCTTTTGTCTCCATTGCGCATGGGCGTCGACTCCATCTTCGATTGTTTTTCCCCGCAGAGGGTGAGGTAGGAGTTGTATTGTAGTAATAGTGGCCATGCAATGGAGTGACTAAGTATGTACCTATTTAAGGTTAAAATAATATATATACAAATAGTTGAAGGTACCTTCCGAACTGCTACAGGCTCCCGGGGAGGCGGGTGGGCACATGCGAATCTACAGCGACTGATGCCACGAACAGATGTACACTGGGTAAGTGACATTTTCAGTTCGATGGCATCTGTCGCTGTAGATACGCATGTTTTGCATAGACTAGTAAGCAGTTATCTCCCCAAAGCGGTGGCTCAGCCTGTAGGAGTGGGAGTAGTCTGAAACAATGTTCTTAATATGGCTTGACCTACTGTGGCTTGTTGTGCGGATAACGTCTACACAGTAGTGCTTGGTGAATGTGTGAGGCGTAGACCATGTGGCTGCCTTACATATTTCTTGCATTGGGATGTTTCCTAGAAAGGCCATGGTAGCACCTTTCTTTCTGGTTGAGTGTGCCCTTGGTGTAATGGGCAGTTGTCGTTTAGCTTTAAGGTAGCAGATTTGGATGCATTTAACTATCCATCTGGCTATACCTTGTTTTGATATTGGGTTTCCTGCATGAGGTTTTTGGAATGCAATAAATAGCTGTTTAGTTTTCCTGATGGTCTTTGTTCTGTCAATGTAATACATTAATGCTCTTTTGACATCTAAAGTATGTAGTGCCCTCTCAGCTACGGAATCTGGCTGTGGGAAGAACACTGGAAGTTCCACTGTTTGATTTAGATGGAACGGTGAAATAACTTTTGGTAGAAATTTAGGATTAGTCCTTAGGACGACCTTATTTTTGTGTAGTTGTATAAAAGGTTCTTGTATTGTAAACGCCTGAATCTCGCTTACTCTTCTTAGAGAGGTAATGGCGATGAGAAATGCAACCTTCCATGTTAGGAACTGTATTTCGCAGGAGTGCATGGGTTCAAAAGGTGGACCCATAAGTCTAGTTAAGACAACATTTAGGTTCCATGAAGGAACAGGTGGTGTTCTTGGTGGAATAATTCTTTTAAGGCCCTCCATGAATGCTTTAATGACTGGTATCCTATATAGGGAAGTTGAATAGGTAGGCTGCAGGTATGCAGATATTGCTGCAAGGTGTATTTTAATGGAAGAGAAAGCTAGGTTAGATTTTTCTAAGTGAAGCAAGTAACCCACTACATGTTTTGGGGTTGCGTGTAATGGTTGGATTTGATTAATATGGCAGTAGCAAACAAACCTCTTCCATTTACTGGCATAGCAGTGCCTGGTGGATGGCCTTCTGGCTTGCTTTATGACTTCCATACATTCTTGGGTAAGTTGTAAGTGTCCGAATTCTAGGATTTCAGGAGCCAGATTGCTAGATTCAGCGATGCTGGATCTGGGTGTCTGATCCTTTGGTTGTGTTGTGTTAACAGATCCGGCCTGTTGGGCAGTTTGATGTGGGGTACTACTGATCGGTCTAGCAGCGTTGTGTACCAGGGTTGCCTTGCCCAAGTTGGTGCTATTAATATGAGTTTGATTTGACTGAGTTTGTTTACCAGATAAGGAAGGAGAGGGAGAGGAGGAAAAGCGTAGGCAAATATCCCTGACCAGTTCATCCATAGGGCATTGCCGTGGGACTGCCTGTGTGGGTATCTGGATGCGAAGTTTTGGCATTTTGCGTTCTCTTTTGTCGCAAACAAGTCTATTTGAGGTGTTCCCCAGAGCGTGAAGTAAGTGTTCAGAATTTGGGGGTGAATTTCCCATTCGTGGACCTGTTGGTGATCTCGAGAGATTGTCTGCGAGTTGATTCCGAATCCCTGGGATAAATTGTGCTATTAGGCGAATTTTGTTGTGAATTGCCCAACGCCATATCTTTTGTGCCAGCAGGCTCAATTGCGTGGAGTGCGTTCCCCCTTGTTTGTTTAGATAATACATTGTTGTCATGTCTGTTTTGACGAGAATGTATTTGTGAACTATTATTGGTTGAAAAGCCTTTAGTGCTTGAAAAACTGCTAGCAGTTCTAGGTGATTTATATGCAGTTTTGTTTGATGTACGTTCCATTGTCCTTGTATGCTGTATTGATCGAGGTGTGCTCCCCACCCTGTCATGGAAGCATCTGTTATTACGTATTGTGGGCACTGGGTCTTGGAAAGGCCGCCCTTTGTTTACATTTATATTGTTCCACCATAGAAGCGAGAGGTAAGTTTGGCGGTCTATTAACACCAGATCTATAAGGTGACCCTGTGCTTGTGACCACTGTGATGCTAGGCACTGTTGTAAGGGCCTCATGTGCAGTCTTGCGTTTGGGACAATGGCTATGCATGAAGACATCATGCCTAGGAGTTTTAATATCATCTTTGCTTGTATTCTTTGTGTTGGATACATGCGTTGTATGATGTTGTTGAAATTTTGAATTCTTTGTGGACTTGGAGTGGCTACTCCTATTGTTGTGTTTATTATGGCTCCTAGGTATTGTTGTACCTTGCATGGCAGAATGTTGGATTTTGCGAAGTTGACTGTGAACCCTAGTTTGTATGATTTGATTTGTGTGGTGTGAGCACGTTATTAACGAATGGGTCTTGATTAGCCAGTCGTCTAGATACGGGAATACATGTATTTGCTGCCTTCTGATGTGTGCAGCGACTACTGCTAGACATTTGGTAAAGACTCTTGGTGCGGTTGTTAAACCGAAAGGCAGTACCTTGAATTGGTAGTGTATTCCTTTGAATACAAACCTTAGGTATTTCCTGTGCGATGGATGTATTGGTATATGGAAATACGCGTCTTTGAGGTCTAATGTTGTCATGTAGTCGTGTAGTTTCAGCAATGGTAACACTTCTTGTAGTGTGACCATGTTAACGTGGTCTGATTTGGTGTATGTGTTTAGTATTCTTAGGTCTAGGATTGGTCTTAGCGTTTTGTCCTTCTTTGGTATTAAGAAGTACAGTGAATAAACTCCTGTGTTTATTTGTGTGTTTGGTACTAACTCGATTGCATTCTTTTGCAATAGTGCTTGGACTTCTATCTCCAGGAGCTCGGAATGATGTTTTGATAAATTTTGTGCTCTCGGTGGTATGTTTGGAGGGAATTGTAGAAATTCTATGCAATAACCATTTTGGATAATTGCTAGAACCCAAGTGTCTGTAGTGATTTCCTCCCATGCTTTGTAATAATGACCTATTCTTCCCCCCACTGGTGTTGTGTGGAGGGGGTGAGTGACATGTGAGTCACTGCTTAGTTGTAGGGGTTTTGGGGCTTTGAAATTTTCCCCTATTCCTAGGGAATTGCCCTACTCTATATTGGCCCCGAAAGCCTCCCCTGTACTGTCCCTGGTAACTGGATGTTGTTGCCTGTGAGGTCCTGGCTTGTGTGGCCTGACCCCAAAACCCCCCTCTAAAGGGTGTTTTGCGGAAGGTGCTGTAATTTCCTCTGCTCTGCGGGGAGTAGAGTGCGCCCATGGCTTTAGCAGTGTCCGTGTCTTTTTTAAGTTTCTCAATCGCCGTGTCCACTTCTGGACCGAACAGTTCCTTTTCGTTGAATGGCATATTGAGAACTGCCTGCTGAATCTCTGGTTTAAACCCAGACGTTCGTAGCCATGCATGCCTTCTGATGGTCACAGATGTATTTATTGTTCTTGCAGCTGTGTCTGCTGCATCCATGGAGGAGCGTATCTGGTTGTTTGAAATGTTCTGTCCTTCCTCAACCACTTGCTTTGCCCTCTTTTGTAGGTCTTTGGGTAGATGTTCAATGAGATGTTGCATCTCATCCCAATGGGCTCTGTCATAGCGCGCAAGTAGTGCCTGAGAGTTAGCGATGCGCCACTGGTTTGCAGATTGTGCTGCGACTCTTTCCAGCTGCATCGAACTTGCGGCTTTCCTTATCTGGGGGTGGTGCATCCCCAGATGTGTGGGAGTTGGCCCTTTTCCTAGCTGCTCCTACAACGACAGAATCTGGTGGCAGCTGTGTAGTGATGAAAATAGGGTCTGTAGGAGGCGCTTTATACTTTTTTTCCACCCTTGGTGTGATTGCCCTACTTTTGACCGGATCCTTAAAGATGTCTTTTGCGTGCCGAAGCATACCAGGGAGCATAGGCAGGCTTTGGTAGGAGCTGTGGGTGGCAGAGAGGGTGTTGAATAGAAAGTCATCCTCGACTTGTTCTGAGTGGAGGCTTACATTGTGGAATTGTGCTGCTCTAGCCACCACCTGAGAATATGCAGTACTGTCTTCTGGTGGTGATGGCTTTGTAGGGTATGCCTCCAGACTGTTATCTGACACAGGGGCGTCGTATAAGTCCCATGCGTCCTGATCCTGGTCACCTTGGCCCATGGTGGTGTGAGCCGGGGAATGTGATGGAGTTTGTGCTGGTGAGACGTGAATTATAGGTGGAGGAGAGGGTGGCGGAGTAACCTTTTTCACCATTTTTGTTTGTGGTGTTTGGTCAGTTTGAAATTCCAGCCTTCTCTTTCTCCTAATAGGGGGAAGGGTGCTGATCTTTCCTGTCCCCTGCTGTATAAAAATACGTTTCTGCGTATGGTCTACATCGGTGGATTGCAGGTCTTCCTCAAACCTATGCTTTCGCATTTGGGAGGTCATTGATTGCTCTTCTGTATAAGAGCCTGAAACTGGGTCGGTTGCAGATTGTTTTGGCACCAAAACCCTGTCTGCATCTTTTTTCGGCTCCGAGGTGACTTTTTTCTTTTTCGGAGTCGAAACATCTCGGCGTCGATCTTCGTCGGTGCCGCGGTCTCGGCGTCGAGCCGTGTCTACACCGCTATCTCGGTGTCGATGTATGTCTCCAGCACTTTCTCGGTCCCGAGAAGGCTGCGTGCCGGTGTCTCGACCGGAGTCGGACGGTCTCGGCACTGTTTGGGCCTTTTTCGGTGCCGACGGTCGGTCACCGAATTTATGGGTGGAGCCATGGCCTGGTGGCAGTGGCGTCCCCTGGGCCTTGACAATCTTCTTATGAGTGGTTTTCGACGTCTTACTCACAGTTCGTGGATCGTCGAATTCCTCGGAGTCCGATTCGTGTATCGAAAAGGTTTCTTCCTCTTCTTGTATCTCGAACTCTCGGTGGGCTGTCGGCGTGGACGCCATTTGAAGTCTTCTGGCTCGACGGTCTCGGAGTGTTTTTCGGGACCGGAACGCACGACAGGCCTCGCAAGTGTCTTCACTGTGCTCAGGTGACAGGCACAGGTTACAGACCAAGTGTTGGTCTGTATAGGGGTATTTGTTGTGGCATTTGGGACAGAAACGGAACGGGGTCCGTTCCATCGGCGTTCTTCTACACGCGGTCGGGCCGAGCAGGCCCCGACGGGGGAATCGAAAACTACCCCGAAGGGCTCCGGAGCTCTTCGATGCGGTGTTGATTCTAACTACGCCGATCCCGAACGCAACAATACCGACGAAAATCTTCCGAAATTTAGCTGTTTTTCCGTTCCGAAACTCGGAGCGACAGGAACACGTCCGAACCCGATGGCGGAAAAAAAACAATCGAAGATGGAGTCGACGCCCATGCGCAATGGAGACAAAAGGAGGAGTCACTCGGTCCCGTGACTCGAAAGACTTCTTCGAAGAAAAACAACTTGTAACACTCCGACCCAACACCAGATGGCGAGCTATGCAAAACATGCGTATCTACAGCGACAGATGCCATCGAACATAAAATATCTATCTATCCCTGGTGTCTAGAGGTTTCTGCCCAGGGGCAGATCGGCCTAATCATATAAGGTCAGCACGTGATAGTCAGACGCCGGTGGGGTGAAGGTGGGGGGGGTTACACGGACGTAATGGTTACGTCTGTGGCGCCTGAGAGGCACTGCCACGGATGTAACCATTATGTCCATGGCATACAAAGGGTTAATATTCAATAACTTTCAGTTGGGAACAGGTAGGAATGTAATCTGGTGTCTAAAGAATTGTAACAAATACCAACTTTACCATTAAAGAAGGTTTTAAGTCACAATTCTCATACCCCAACCATTTGGTGCCTGCAGCCTGTACCCTGGGTCACATGACTAGCTGTAGCTGGCAGTTGATCTTTTTGTATTACTCCCAGACAGTGAAACAAAGGAAGAATAGGTGTTGGCAGGATGGGCCACTTGATTTGAAAAGGGTCAGAGTTGTCACCTGCCATAATTTCACATAACACAAGCTCTGCCTCAGCACACTCAAAGGGGTTCACAGTAGTAGTACTAGGTGCCCAAACACCAGCCAAGACCAGGGCAGATAGTTCCAGACTCCTCTGAAGTGAGAGAAACTTTAATGGCTTGATTCACAAAGGGCCTCCGCACTATTGGTGGAGGCCCCGCACTTGTGGTGGAACCTCTGCAGTGGGTAAATGCAGCATGGAGATCCTCCATGAGTGCGGGACCCGCCGCCCCCTCTCCCCCCGCCACCAACTATGACTGTGGGGCCTCCGCCAAACATGCGATTCACACCTCTACAGTCCTACCCCCTACAAAGTGGGCACCAGTTACATATCTGCACCTGTCGAAGACTCGGAAGACGACTGCTACTCTTCTGCCCAAGTTAGGGCTGGACCTGCATCTTGAACCCAGGACCAAAGTAACTCCAAGGGCTAGTTGGCTGGCCTCCTCAACAGAGCCTCAGACAGAAAAAGGCTCCAATCACCTTGAACCCAGCACGGTGCCTGCTGAGTGTAGTGCCCCCAAGTGTTACCACCCCAGTCCTGGACCCTTGGAATTGGACCTGAAGGTGATTTGCCAGTGGTCTTTTGGGCAGAACAGATGCATCTCTCCTTCCAGCTCCGCACCAGAACCACTGTTGTGGAACACATCCAATCCAACCCCCCCACCCCCCCCGCCTAGAACCCCACCCCCGCTATTCAGAATGGCTTATGCACAATGCATCCTTGATACTCAACTCCGGGACGCTGAAATCTGCACCAGGATTTAAATTACTCTGTTTAGGGGGCCTAACTTGATCTTGGTATCTGGTCCATGTCTCTGTATCTGGCCCACACTCCATCGTGGTTGGCCTGAACTTGTGGCTTTGTCCAGGTCTAGAGCTACCAGATAACCAAGTGGTGCTTTGTGCTTTTATGCAGTTATTTCTACTTAAGCCTCTAAAACTGCATATATCCGGTTCTACCAATTGGATTTTTGTAGTTTTGGTGTCAATTTATTAAAAGTTTGCTGTATTTTTCTAAAGTAATGTGAGATTTTTTTTCTTGGCTTTTCACTTTATTAGCGTTTGCATGCTGCATAAATACTTTCAACATTGCCTCTAAATTAAGCCAGAGTGCTTTTGTGTCGAGCTACCAGAGGGTTAAGCACAGACTAATTTAAGGTGTGCTTGTTTTTCATCGCGACAGGAATTTTAGTTGCTTATGAGTAACCCAACTGAGTAACCCAACTAACCAACCCAACCAGTAACCCAACTTCTCACAGTATTACGCCCATCATTTATGTTTTTTTAAACAACCAGATATGATCTGCCAAAAAAGTAAACAGAGCAAAGCAAGCAGGGTAAAAGAAAAGTAGGTGTTGATAGTTTCAAGCTAGTTAGTATTTTACAGCACCACAAATGCAGTATGGTAAACACATTTGAGGGAGTGCACCTTTTTATTAAGGTGGAGGAAAAGGGCATGGATCATTCTAAACATAAAACATGCAGTACACCATATTGCAGATCTTTAAAGGAGTTTATTACTATTCAGACGTACATGCAGGGTATTAGTTTCAAACCCGGTATGGATGTTACATGTAGACCAGCGGTTCCTAACCTTTTGACTTCTGTGGACCCCCGCTTTATCAATACTAGAACCCAGTGACCCCCACTGAATCATTATTGGAATCCAGGTACCCACCAGTGATCATTACTGAATGCTGGGGACCAAATCTGTAAAAAAGTATAAAATGTTCATTAGTCACGGACCCCCTGGGGGAGGCTTCACAGACCTACTAATTCTACCGCTCCCCCCAGGGTCCCCGGACCACAGGTTAGGAAATACTGATGTAACAAATAACAAAGTTGTATATATACACACAGAGTCTAAAAATTCATGGAACACACCAAAGAGCTCTACACTTTTAACCATAAACGCACTAGTGACCATGCCCATTAAGTACTGCAGTTCCAGTATATACTACCCACTTGTCTTGTTTTGGCAGAGGTCTCAATGAAGGGAATTCCATAGCTCTTTGCCAGCTCCTGTGCCTGTTTTGTGTCAACAGTCCTTGAAGGCAGGTCACACTTGTTGCCCACTAATACCATTGGGACATCATCAGAGTCCTTCACTCGATTGATCTGCTCCCTGAAGAAAGGAATTGAGACCACAAATGTTTCAAGACATTCTCTGATGCAATGTACAAAGATTATATGTTACAGGAGTCAGAAATTAACAGTATGCAAAGACTGGCTTGGAAAAACTGAAAAAGGCCTCCAAAATTGTGAAACTGAGAGGAAAAAAACACAAAGATTCCTATACCCAAAGTCAGCAGCAAGTCAAAATGAAATCAAGATGCTGATCAAATTCATCTGCGCAATGACTTGTTTGGTTCTAGGGGACAACATAAGGCATAAAGCTAGGCACAAAATAATAGCAAAGATGGCAGTAGTCTGCATACAGCCATTAATGTTGCGTATGCACTTAGCAAAGCAGTACCCTTGATCACAGCATACCTACCATCTGGCAAGCTTTGCCTCAAAAGGAGTAATTTTTACAGGCGTTCAATGGAATTTACAATAAAATACAAATGTCGGCATGAACTGTTTTAGTGACACCTATGTGAAGAACCAAAGTTATCTACAGAAAGAGGACGGAAACCTGAGACAGAAGACAACGTGAAGGCATAGAAGAACTTGTGCAGGAAGCTGCTCTTATATGGAGTACCCCGTACCCATGTTTTTCCACAAAGTAGGGCCCTTACCGTTTAAAACTAAGAAACAGACTGATGGTTAGTAACGGTTGGATAAGTGAGTAAAATGTGGTGCGGTATGCATGCACATGAATGGGACTGTTGAGAGATTGGAAAATGTGATGTGATGGAGCCCGCAGACGCATTTCCGCAGCCTCAGTCTCCCTCTTCAGGGACTCAAGCACAGAGTCTAAAAGAGGTGCGTAAATGGACATAAATGTGTGGTGCTTCCCTAGCCCGTGTGCTTGTAACTCCCCTGCCCCCCTCCTCCCCCCCCCCCCAATATTCTGCCCTCCCCCCCCCCCCCCATCCTACCACCCCCTCTTCTTTTTTCTGCACCAATCCTTCACTCAGGTGGAGGAGGGATATACACGCTAGACAACACTTATCTCTCCTGAAGAGAGAGGAGTCAACACTAAGTTGCAAATGTTCTTACTTAACTTTCTAATTGTGTGTCAGGCAGATAACCTGATGATTATTTTTTCTAGAATTGTATGTGCCGTACCATTTGCAAAATCTGAATAAATAAATTTGTGTGTGTGTGGGGGGAGGGGGGGGGGGGGGGACTGGGAAACACCCTTTAAATATGGAGCTGCTTAGTCTGCCTTTTGATGCAAGGAGAGGGAATGAGATATCATGAAGTGAAGGCCATTATAAAAAGAGGTCATGCGATCAAGGGTGCTACTGATGAATATTTCATTTATAGTGTCAAACCCTAGCGCAAAGACAACATGATTCAAAGACAGACCTAGCCACATTTATCTAAGGCAGCCTGGCACTGATAATCTTTCTTCGTTCTGGATTAAGCCCTTCATCCATTAGAAGATTGCCACATCAAATATCAGGCATGGTAGCTTATCTTTTCTCATTTTCACTGGCATAAACTTAACAGTTCAAATGTGCAAAGCTGATGGCACATTTAGGATAACGCTACCATTATCGTGCATTTGCCACTATGGTAGAAAGGCATTTTATTCACAGGCAAAATGAATTATCTTCATGGCCGTGGCATTATAGGGGAGAGGTGTGTGAGGCGCCACGTACTGCTCAGCCTTGTACATTACTCTAAGGGTGCAACTAACATGCAGAAAAGTTGAGTGTTTTGACCTGTAGTGATGGACATCTTCAAAAGACTTGGAGTTATTGATGGCAAAGACACATAAGAAGCCTTCTCCTGTACGCATGTACTGATCCCTCATGGCACTGTACTCTTCTTGACCTGCTGTGTCCAAGATGTCCAGGAGGCAGGTCTCTCCATCAATCACCACCTGCTTTCTGTAGGAGTCCTGTGGGGAGGGGGGGGAAAGCACTAGCATGTTACATAGAGCAGAAAAGCACATGCCACTATACAGGATTACACAGCTGGTTTAGGTTTTTAAAATGGCTGCAAAATCCAAACAGTTCTGGTAAAGGAACAAAAAGACAAGTATGGAGGACATGAAAAAACACCCTAGGCCATCTGAGGTAGGCAACCTACACAAATACATCTTTTAAAACGGGGGAAAAGGACATAAAAAAGTAGAACAAGTTCAGAGGAATGTATATCTCTATCTCCACGTCTTCCACAAATCACAGAATAATACACTGCACCGGTGGGTATTATCTCACATACTGCACACTCCAGACACTGTTTCAAGAAACCACTAGCAGACTAATATGGAAGAGGAGCATAATGGATACAATACCAAAGGGCAGGGGCAAAAATCAGGATAGTGAAGGTCCGACTTCACAAAGCCGCAAAAAGGTAGAACATGTGAGTGGCATGAGCATGTGTCATGCTAAACAGCAACACCACATCGGAAAGTGCATATGAGTTCAAGATTTACGGTTATTATTCACACCAAGAAAAATGATAGGAAATAGAATCTACAATGCTTGCATTAAAGAGGTAGTGAGCAAGATAGAATGCACCACAAGAACCAGAATGATGGTAAATTGAGTTGGTGAGTTACCAAAGATAACTTAGCCATTCATATCAAAAAGACTATTTAGATAATTTTGATGATAATCCGCTGGATCACCACCAGATTCTCAACAGATTTTTTTTTTTAACCCAAGTAACGTCTTGACAGTGAAGTTTAAGAACTGTTCAGGCAGGGAGCACCCTGGATTCTTGGAATGCTGCTCTGCGATTTACATTATCACTAATAAGAACTGTGTGCGGCTCAGGTCAACACTCTGGGATGGAAAGGAAGGGCAGTCAGACAAGTGAAGGCAGCAGACAATTCCCCTACTGAAATGCTTTCTAGCTTAAGTTTATTTCCTTTAGCTAGCTCTCACCCTCCTAGGGCTGTCCGAGCCACCTGTAACGTCACTATAACCTATGTTCTAAAATGGGCAGCGCTTAATAGGTCTATGCTATCGCCTTTTTAAAAATACTGCTTTTTCTGCTGCCCCTCAAAGGCACCAGACTGCAAACAAGAACCTTCTTAAAGGGGCATGTGCAGCAAAAACAAACAAACAAAAATAAAATAATAAATAACACTTTCTGGGCATCGCAATAAAATAAATGTTTAAGTCTTATCGGAACAAGTAGTATTTTTTCCTGTAAACTTGTGCTCAGAATTGAAATGTTTGTAGTGTTCGCTTCCACATTGCAGATCAGTTTGCTGATCTTGCTACCTTAGCAACCATGTGGATTTAGAGAATGTTGAGGATATTTAATTGAGGCGTTGTCAGTTGGAATGCATTCATGTTTCTGTCTTACCTGCGTGCGTTGGGTGCTGGTTTTCCTCTACGTCTTGCTGATTAAATCTCTCAATTGTTATACCTTCATCTTGGAGTCCTAGACTCTTTACTACAGTTTTGCTGGTGACAAGCTGTAGAGTCTGATCAAGACCACCGTACCATCATGAACCGACAAGATACGAAACTCGCTCCCTTAACCTCTAAACACCCTCCTCTCCGTATTCCTGGAGCTCAATATGTGCTATGGGGTATGTGAAGACAAGAATTCAGGCACTGCTGCCGGAGATGGGATACTACCAGGCAGCAACCAACTAGTTGCATGAAGCCAAACTTGATTCTCAAGTGGAAAATAATGTAACTAGGAACGCTGTGCAACTTTCGAAAGTTGCCACCTAGTTGCCTTCAATGTCCTGTGCCACTAACAGTTATACAAGGAGTCTGACCCAGAGACAGCTTTCTACCTTCCTAGGGAGATGTGCTAACATTACATTGGTGGCCAACAAACCTTGACCGGGTCAGCAGCAGGCCCCTCTTCCTTCCCAACCCAGATCTCACAGCGGTGACAGATGCATCGCTCCTGGGGTGGGGCAGCCATACAGGAGCGGTGGAGATCAGAGGACTCTGGTCGCTGGCAGAGTCATCTTCACATCGATTTGTTGGCATTGAAAGCCTTTCTCCCCTAAATCAAGTTGACACGGTTTCAAATCTTTACTGACAACACCACTACCATGTGGTACTGCAACAAATATGACTGGTGGGGTGGGATAGGGTTGTGATCCCTGTGCCAGGAGGCTCTGTGCCTCTGCCCATTAAGGCTGAAATGTCAGGACATTTTCCTGGTCTTGCAACACATGGCGGTGTCACAGAACACTTCGGCAGACAACCTCAGCTGTTGATGTCACAGAGTCTTCATCCAGAGATGGTGAGAGATCTCTTCCAAGAATGAGGAGAACCTTGGTTTCGCTGCCACCGAAAACGCTCATATGTCAGCACTTGTGTGTCTGAGTTTCCAAGGCAGCTCTCACTCAAGACACGTTTCGTCTCCAGTGGGGCTCAGGACTCCTGCATGCTTTTCTGCCAATACCACTCCTGCCAGAGCTCTGAAAAAGATCATGACCGACTAGGCCCAAGTCATTCTTGTGGCTCCGGGCATGGCATGGAAAGTATGGCATCCCAGACACCTGGGCATGAGCACTGGTCATCCAATCAGGCTGTCCCTTTGGGAGGATCTCCTGTTGCAACAACAGGGCAGGCATCTGCACCAAAACAGGGCACTCTGCGACTTAATGCATGGAGATTGAAAGGTGAGTCTTTAATCTCCCTCTTAAAGTCTGAAGTCACCTTGGCAGCCAGGTGCCCATCCACAAAAGACTGTATACATCTGTCGCTTGGGCAAGTTTGTGGATTGGTGCACAGGAAAACATGTTGACCCTGCTTCTGTAGCATCGTTCGAATTGTGTTTGTTTTGTGGCTAGTCCGACAGAGCCTTGCTCTTAGCACAGTTAAGGGGAGTCTTTCAGTCAGCTCAGCCTTTTTTGTAGTTGTCAGAAAAACCCTTCCTGTTCAAGTCACCCGTTGTAAGATTTTCTAAAATGTCTACAACATCCTTCGCCACCCCAACCCAAAACCTTTGATTTTGCTCCCAATGGGACCTTAATTTGGTTGTAGCCTCCTTAATGTGTTTATTTTTTAACCCATACATAGTTGCTATCTCAGACTCCTGACGATCAAGAGTCTAGACAGCCTTCTTGGTGGCAATCACATTGCCAAGGAGGGTGAGCAAGCTGCAGGCACTTTGGTAATCCTCCGTACACCAACTACTCCTCACTCAAAGGGGGTCTCCACAACTGTTCTTCCTTTTTGCCAGCAGTGGTGACACTCTGTCAGCCATAGCATCAAGCTGCCAACCTTCTTTCTTCATTGCTAGCAGCAGTAGAGCAGTCACATAAAGAGCTAGATGTCAGAGCCCTGTGGTAGTGCCTGTACAGGCACTACACTTCACAGAGCTGACTGCCACTACCTACTGGCTCGCAGAGGTACTGTTCAAGATTTCCCAAATCCAGTCCGATGCCTGGAGAATATTTTAACGTAAGGAACTTCAGGATAGAGTCTCTACCAGATAATGTAGTACCCAAGGTAAATAATTTGGTCATTAAGGCAGAGCCAGGCAATGCAGTAAATGGCTGATCAATAGAGGGCTCTGCCGGCCAAACTCAGCATTCGCCAGCTATCCTGCTACAGCAGGCTCTCTCGCAGCCCACAACGCAATGGTAGCCTCCAGGAGACAGCACAGAGGCTGCCCATGTGTTTGGTAGGTGCCTTTGGCAACTCGGAAGCCATGCCAAAGCAGACCGAATCGTGCTCCTCAACAAACCCTGACAAGGCCTCTACGACACAGCCGCTGTCTTATGCAGCCTACACCCTTTCCATTTCTGCCTGAGTATCATCGCCAGGCCCCCACCCTACCCCTCAAAGACTACTGGCCCCTGTGAACACCGCCTCTGGCCCAGCGATTGGGCCCGCAAACACGAGTCACGAGGAAATCATGGGGAAAGAAGATGTACAGCAATTGAAGCTCACCTTCGAAGGCAAGCGACACAGTAGTCATGCTGAACAAGAGACACCACCAGAGGACCCTCTTCCCCCCCACCCCCCCAAAACATGGGGACCGGCTGGACTAGCTAGAAAACCATGAGTCGGTTGCAGATGACACCAATACCATCTCCCTAGAACACCTCCTACATATGCACAACACAATAACCTTCGGATCCCAGGTGTCCCGGAGTCCAAGGCTATCAATAATATGGAGAATTAAGGAGAGTCCATGTTCCGCAAGCTGTTTGAGGAGGCCCTCTCACCAGTCTTCACTGTGCTCACCATTCTCTTGGATCGCTTTCCCCCCCTCACCGATGGGGTGCCCCTGCTCGCTTCACAGTCGCAAGACTCCTTATTACTTTACAGATGCCAAGGCTGCCCTTAAATTTGCTACACACATTACTGTCAGGAAAGCATCACCCCAGCTGTCCCCCACAGTGCTTGGATGAGGCGCA